>NW_006159889.1:1448016-1452043 GCF_000334495.1 Tupaia belangeri chinensis
ACGTGTGTGCCCAAAATTCCCAAAGAAGTGAGCGAAGGAGGGACAGAGATTGTGGTGTGACCATTCCCAATGGAAAGTGTTTTCTCTTTTTCCTCTCTGTGTCTTCCTCTCTCTGGCGAGTGGATTTCCCCCCTGACAACAACCACAAAAAAAGGATTGTATACCTTCCAGTTCACCTATGTAAAGTTAAAAGGTCAGTGGTTTTTAGAGTTTGCGAACATCAGCGCAATTAATTTTAAGTATTTTTATTACTCTAAAAGAAATTCTGTAGCTATTTGCAGACATGTTTTTCCCCCAACTAGTCCTAACCTTAGGAAACCACTAATCCACTCTCTGTCACTGTAGATTTCCCTATTCTGGATATTTTGTATAAATGGAATTAGGTAATATGTAGTCTTTTGTGACTCACTTTTTTTCTTTTTTTGGAGAGGTTTTTTCGCTATAGGGCGCATGTGCTCGCCAGACAGAGAGAGACATAGAGACAGAAAGTGAGAAATCACCCCCCAGGGGGGATGGTCACGCCGCAATCCCTTCTCCTCCATTCTCCTCTTGGGATCTTGGGCACGCATGCACACGTGCCCAGCGTGAGTTCTAAGCCACCGGGTCCGGGACGCAAACCACGGTCGACTATGTGGGAATCCAGCGACATAGCCATTACGCTAACTGCTGGTTCCCGTGACTCACTTTTTTCACTAAGCATAATGTTTCAAGGTTCATCTATATGATAGCATGTGGCAGTACTTCATTCCTTTTTATGGCCAAATAATATTCCATTGTAGGATAATACCACATTTCATTTATCACTTAGTTGATAACAGGTTGCTTCCATTTTTGGACTATTTTTTATTTATTTTCTTATTAATTTCTGCTATAAGGTACATGTGCTCTCTGGAGGCAGACAGAGAGAGAGTGAGAAAGTACTCCCCAGAGAGGATGACCACACCACAGCCCCTTCTCCTTTCTCCTCTCTGGATTTTGGGCATACATGCACATGAAACTGCTGAGTCATATAAAACTCAACATTTAACCTGTTGAGAAACTGCCAGATTTTTCCAAAGCTGCTATGTCATCTCACATTCCCGCAGGCAGTGTGTAAGGGTTCCATTCTCCCCATAGGGTCTGCTTTTTTTTTTTTTTTTTTGCCAGAAGGCACACGGACTTGCGGGGTGGGGGGTGGGGGTAAGAAAGCAGCATTCCTCATGGGGCACTGTCATGCCACAGTCCCTTCTCCATTTCTCCCTCCTTTCAGAATTTTGGGCATACGTACACATGCACACAAATACCCATGCATGGTTTTCAAGCCACTGGATTGAGTGAGGACTTGAACTGCACTGTTGACCATGTCGGATTCAGCCACCTTAACCACCTTCTACCTTTAATACTTAGAATGATTGGCGGTGATGACAACTCATTACAACTTTTGTTATTTATTTATTTCCATTTTTGCTATAGGGCACATTCGCTTGCCAGAGAGACAGAGATAAAGAAAATGAGAAATCACAGTCCCTTCTTTTCCATTCTCTTTTTGGTATTTTTGGGCACACACTCGGAGTGAGTTTCAAGCTGCCAGGTTCATGACTCAAACCACAGTCGACCTTATGGGGAGTCCAGTGCTTTAACCAACCACTATGTCTCCTCCTGGTCCTCATTACAGCTTTTAATTTCTTAATGGAGCACTGAGAGCTATCTATCCTCTCTTTTTAAATAGAAATATTAGAAACTAATAGACATACAAAACATGACAAAATAGTGAAATGCTGTTGAGCATCTTTCATTTTTCTGCCTTTTCTTGATCTTAACTAAGTCATTTCTTGAGACTGACATGGTCCTTTGCTCTTTCTATGACAGCCTACCAAGTACATCTTTTTCCCAGATGAAGGAAGGAATGTCATTTGGCAAATGACTTAAGTGTCTCTTCCTGTCCAAGGGTTTGTGGGTCCTGCTCAAACAAAGATTTTTTTTTAGATTTTTAAAGCAAATCCTAGCTATCATGTCATTTTACCCATAAATGGTTCAATATACATTTCATTTCATTTATTTATTTATTTATTTATTCTGGGGAAGGTTTTTGCTATAGGGCCTGTGCACTCGCCAGAAAGACAGAGACAGAGAGACAGAAAACAAGAAATCACCCCCTGGAGGGATGGCCATGCTGCAATCCCTTCTTCATTCTCCTCTTGGAATCTTGAGCACGCATGCACATGTGCCCATTGTAAGTTTAAGCCACCGGATCCAGGACTCGAACCGTTGTTGACTACATGGGACTCCAGCGACATAGCCATTATGCTAACTGCTGGTTCTTCAATAAACATTTTTAACACATAAGAACTTTTAAAAATTTAGCCACCACATTATCTCACATTAACATTAACCACCAGGCTATAGGCTGGCCCTGGTTGTTTTGTCTTTTAATTATCTTTTATTCTAGATTAATTATTTTTGATGGATTATAGATAGATAAGTTAAGACAATCACAAAATAATTAAGACAGTATAGTATTTATTAATATTAAGGTACTCAGTAGAATATGATCAAATATGAGGCAACTAGTTTCTGTTTTTCTTTTTTTTTTTCTGTTAAAGATTTTTGCCACAGGCGTGTGCATTCACCAAAGAGAGACAGAGACAGTGAGAGAGAAAGTGAGAAATCACTCTCCCTTCTGAGGGAATGGACACTTTGCAATCCCTTCTCCTCTGTTCTCCTCCCAGGATCTTAGGCGTGTTTGCACATGTGCCCAGTGTAATTTTTAAGCCAAGTCCAGGACTCAAACCATGGTCTGCCATGTGGGAGTTCAGTGCCTTAATCACCATGCTTTAACTAACTGCTGGCCTATAGGCCTTCATTTTTAACTCTGCCAAGTTGTTTTGTTTTTAATCTCTAGTTCTCTAAATAACAAGCTTATTTGCTGTTCTTTTCTCTGAGGAGTTTAATGATATTGTTTTCCTCAACTTTCATCTCATTTTTTTTGTTTGTTTTTCCACGTTGTCTTTATTTTTCATTTGTTTTAATCCCCTTTGTTTATATTTGATACTTTCCTCGTAGGCCTTGTGTGATCTGGGTCGTCCACTCATATTTAAGATGTGTTTTATTTTCGGTATCCTCCTCACTCCCACTTCCGGTGGTACCTGACGCTGCCAGCCATCAAGTTTTTGGGCAGTTCTGTGTGTATTTCATGTTAACCGTTCAGCTCTTCTCACTGCTGCGTAGATTCTGCCCCCATAGGGGTTGAGTTCCACCCATTTGTTTGGTTTCCAGCTTCTAAACCTTCGTTGTCGGATTTCTTCCCCGTTCTGTCCGTGTGTACTTCTGCTTTACAACGTACGTTCTGTTCTGCCATTTCGGGGGTTGGGAGGCACAGAGGTATGTGCGCAGTCTGAACCAGGGTTGGGTGCCGTTCCTGCTCCACATCCAGCCCACAGCCTGGTTTTGTGTGGCCTGGCTTAAAAATGGTTTCTACATTTTCACAATGCCGTTAAGCAAGACAAAATAAAAAACCCAGAAAAGGTATGTGACAGAAGCGCTGTTTACCTACAAAACCTGAAATATTTACTGGTCTTCTGTTTTCCACTGGAGGACTAATTCCTTCCCCTAGCTTTCACAGCCAGGGGCCCCCTCCTGCTTCAGGGAGTACTCCTCACTTCCCGTCCCTGTACCTAGGCTGCTTACCCCCGACTTTTCAGTAAGTCAAACTGCGAAGAATGGCAAAGGTCACTGGCTGGCGTCCTCTGCTACATTCAGTCGCTGTTTGGTCGAGCTGTACTATACCTGGCTCCTCTAGGATGTTAGATACTGGTGGTTTCCATTCTCGCCAGCTTCCTTGAACTGCTTTTCCCGAGACCACAGCGGCACCCTCACCGCCAACTCGGAGGATACTTTACAAACCTCATCTTACCTTTCTTTTCTATTTAACCGTGTTGCTTCCTATTGATTTCTAGCGTATTTCTGCTCCCTTGTATTCTGTGAGCCCACTTCTCTAAATGTCCATGCCCTCTGTGTTCTCAGTTTCCCAGTCCTGTTCATTTTCCTG
>NW_006159889.1:1452214-1475476 GCF_000334495.1 Tupaia belangeri chinensis
ATTTCGTCACTTCCACTGCAGTCTCCTGTTAGACCTCATCTTCTCGCCCCGCGTGACCAGAGGCAGTCTCCTTACATTCCAGCTTTCACACTGCCACCAGAGTGGGTTCCTGAGACAACAATCTGCTAATATTGTTAACTTTCTGAACAACTGATAGTATCTTTCTCTACTTCCACTTGATAAAATACAAACTCCTAACTTTGCATTCAAGCCACATCTGGTCCATTTTTCTGCCTTACTTTAACCCTGTATCTCCCTTTCCCTGTGCCTCCCCACTTCTTACTCCCCCACCAGCCATCATCGCCAGCCATCACCGATGGTGGTGGTAGTGGTGGTGATAAAAACATTAATGGCAGCATGTATTTAGCACTTGCTTTGTGCCAGGTACAGGCCTCAATGCCTTTATGTGAATTAAGTCATTTAATTCTCATGACAGTTCTATGATGCAGGGTCTTCCATCACTGCAAATATGAGCACCATATTTTTTTCATAGAATGTTGTCAAAACTCATTTGGCAGCAAAATCTGACCTGAAATGCATTTAGAAATTGCATTTAGAAATTGCATTCTAAAATCTAAAATGTTTTGAATTCTCATACTATCTAGTTTCAGGGATTTGAGAGAAGAGATTTGGGACTTATATTACTCTTTTCACAGATGAGGAAATTAAGGCTCAGCAAGATTAACACCAGTCTAGAGTCACACAGTGTAAAAAACAGTGGCATCTCAATAAGCTTTGGGGCAGCCTGGCTCAAAGCTCATGCCTTGCCCACCATGCCCTGCCATGCCCTTGACCTTGCTGGGTTGCCGACTTTTCTCCTTCCCTGTTAACTTTCCTTCCACTTTTCTCACCCAGGCTGGGTCCTTTTGATAGCAGCCTCAGTTCACTTCCCCTGGTCCTCCTGAAAATGTCCCAAGACCCAGCACCAACCCCAACCGAATCTGCCCATCTGACTCCCAAATCATGCACTTGGACTGGCTTTCATCCAAGTCTCAATAGAAAGGTTGATCACAGTGATCGCCAGTGTCCAACTGTCCTGATCAGCTGCCAGCAATATTGCCCTTTTGTCTCCTTCATCTGCTTCCTTTCCCATTTCTGTGGTGGCTGGGCTGAAACTTTCCTCGTGCTCCTGAGGTTTCAGACCTCCTCGCTATTACCGCACTCTGTTCCCGCACAGGGCTGTTCCCTGTTCGTTTGGCTGCCGCTGCTGTGCACAGGCAAGTTTGTGAGCGGTGCCACCCCGCCCCCACTTAGAGAGCAGCAACTGGTACAGTCCCAGCTGCTCCCAGACTTCCTGGTCTCCCTGTGGGTCCTTTGCCCCAGGGGGTGTCCTGCCCCTGGTCCTCAGCCAAGTGCCTTTTGTCTCCTGGTATGACATAGCAGTTTCTTCCTCAATTTCATAGTGACTCACTTTTTAAAAATAGTCTTTGATGTGTCAAAGCCTTTTTAAAAAAATCCTCAACAGATTGTATTGACTAGTTCTCTTTTAGTCACATGCATTTTTACCTCCTGAAAGAAACCCTAATATATTAATTAGGTATGATTTTACCTTCCTGAAACCACACACGCCTCACCTTCCACGCTTCAGTGCCTTTCCTTAGCTCTTCCCACCCTACCAGTATGGCCTGTCCTGTGAGGAATCTCGAACCAGCTCGCCTGCTGTCTCCTCCAGTTCATCCCAGTGAAAAATTCCCCTCCCTCGCATCTGAACTCCCACAGTGACTTCTCCAGATTCTTGGAGTATAGCTCTTTGGGTCTGTATTTTCCTCTGATGGTTCCTAAACATTGATGTCAGGGACCATGTCTGATCTTTTCATGCAGTCTCTGCATACATTTGGTAAGTTAAATTAAGTAAATTAAATAAATCTAAGGAGAAACTTCTTGAAACAAGTCTGCTGCATCAACAGCGTCTACTCACTCATTCACAGCTGGGTCCTTGCAGTCAGATCATGGTACAGAGATCGTTCTCACTGAAGTTACAAAGTCCCCCTTCTCCAGTGCATGATGCTGTGGTGTCTTTTCAGCCATTAGCTCCTTCCACCTCTTCAGCACATGTGGAAGCTCCTTGTGATCAGTTCTCACCTCCTCTGGCTTCTTCTATCCTACTACTCCTATCTTTTTGATTCCTAGTACCACATCCCTCCCGAATTAATGGTTGTGTTTTATTTTCTCCTTGCATTTTCCCTCTGCGTATCTTTAGGAACCTCATTTATTCAAATTTTGTTTGGCATTAGAGTTGGGAGGGGAGAAACTGAGGGACTATGACTAGGGGTTAGAGCCCTCCAGGTTCTAAGCAATGGAGACTAGGACTAGAAAAGGTGGCCATGTGGCCATGATAGTATCAGTTCTGTTTTCAGACCGATAAACCCCAAGAGTCGGGGGCTATTTCATAAAGCAGGATGAGAGAGAACAGCTTAGACCCATGGTCTGGGTGAGGCCTATATATCTGAAGTTCAGACCCTATAGAGGAGCTGTGCTTGGCACAGTTCCAGCCTAGTGACACCCAGCCATTAGGAAGGTGGAGGGTAACCCAGTGCCTGAAAGCATGAGGCCTGAAAGATAGAGGGGCTGAGGCCCTTCAGACTGTAGGGAGCTCTAAGGTAGCAAGAGACTTTTAAAAAAGAATCTCAATAGTAAGCCAGGCCTCCTGAAACAGAGGAAGAGCTGAATCCCAGGGATTCATGGGAGAATGATCCATGCTGTCCCTGGTACAACAGCATCTGGAACTGGGAGGACATTGTGAAGCTAAGGTAGCAATCGAAGGTGTCTGTTGCCCTTAGCAGGATTGTGACTTCACTCTGATGCGCTATCCCAGGGCCCAGGATCTAGCCGGCCCGTAATCTCCCACTCTCTGCCCCTCTTTGCCTGTGTCTCCTGCTCACTCTCCCAACTCTGTGAGTCTTCATTCAAGTCTCCAACAGTAGATCCTGTCTGCCCATAGTGGGATAATCCATCTGTGGATTGTCTTTCCTTGGGCCAGGTTACCACCCACAGTCTCATCGTCAGTGGCCAGAGGAGGCAGGGTCATGCAGTTGGTTGCAGGCCACTTGCTGTCAAGCAGCTGGCAGCATCTATTGGCCAAGCCCAAGCTGTGGGTGTAATCTTCCTCCTTCACATCTTTCATTCATGTCCTGTCAGTCACCAAGTCTTGGAGTTTTCCCTCTTAAACATTGCTAGCGCCCACTCTTTTTTCTCCGTTCCTATTTCCACTGCCTTGGTCCAGGCCACCGGCACTTCTCACTTGGCATATTGCATTCTCCTCCTTCTCCATATCCCTACTTCTTTCTCTCCTGAGTCTACCTTTTATTCTGTTGCCAGAGTAATCAGTTTTGTTTGCACATAACAGCCAAAGCCAAAGTTGTTTTCTTTTCTTTTTCTTTTTTCTTTTTTTTTTGCTATAGGGTGCATGGCAGACAGAGAGGGAAAGCGAAAAATCATCCCCCGAGGGGATTACCATGCCGCATTTCCTTCTCTTCCATTCTCCTCTCGGGATTTTGGGCACACATGTGCACATACCTGGCATGTTTTTTAAGCCACTAGGTCCAGGACTTGAAACGTGGGATACTTTAGCTATCACACACCACGTGCTGGCCCAACACTCAAAGTTTATATTTAAAAACAGTTGGATCCTATTACTGTCTCCACCCGCCACCATCCACCCCTGGCTCTAGGCACGAGCTTGTCATTGTTTTTGGACTAATGCTCACCTCCTGGTCAGCAGGGCCTCCTGCAGCTTTCCCCGCTGTCTTCCTCTCTGACCAGCCTCCTGCCTTCCGTGCCTTGGCTCCAGCAGCACCAGCGCTCTTTTCTGAAATGTAGCAAGGTTGCTGTGCTTACTTCCCCTTCTGCTGGGGACTCTCTAACCCTTGACCTTTTCTTAGCTGGCTCCTTCCTATCTGCAGATATGGACATGTATAAGCCCCTATGTTACTGCCTCAGAGAAGCCTTCCCGAAATACCCTCCCTAATGTTGCTATACTTCTATGCTTGTTCTCTATTACATTGTGTAATGTTCTTCATACTGGGACTGGCCCCGTGGCTTCGTGGTTAAGGGAGCCAAATCGCACATGGCAGACTGTGGTTCAAGTCCTAGTTCCTGGCCTCTGGCCCCAGCAGTCTGAAAAACATGCCAGGTGCATGTGCATGTACACTCAAAATCTCCGCAGAATGGAGAAATGGAGCGGAGAGGGTTACAGCATGAACATGCCCCATTGGGGAGTAATTTCTCCCTCTCTCTGGTGAGTGCACATACCCTCAGGCAATTTCAAAAAAATATCCTTTGTGTCACTGATCACTATCAAATTATTTTCTTTGTTTTGCTTTTTTAAAAATCTCCCCCAACAAAATATAAATTCCTTGAAAATAGGAACACACTTGTTCTTATTCACCATTGTATCCCTAAGCTGGGTGAAAAGTACTTACTTAATAAATATCTGTTAAATTAAGCAACAGTGAAATCTCTGTCACTCTTTTTTTGTCCTTATATATCATGCTTACCTTTATGCATGTTTTTATTTTTACCTGTTAGGTTGTGAACTACTTGAGGGACAATTTTAAAAAAATTATTTGGGACCAGCAGTTAGCCTAATGGTTATGTCGCTGGATTCCCACATAGTTGACCGTGGTTCGAGTCCCAGGCCCGGTGGCTTAAACTCACGCCGGGTGCATGTGTGTGCATGCCGAAGATCCCGAGAGGAGAATGGAGGAGAAGGGATTGCTGTGTGGCCATCCCCTCTGGGGGGTGATTTCTCGCTTTCTGTCTCTATGTCTCTCTCTGTCTGGCGAGCGCACACGCCCTATAGCAAAAACCTCTCCCAAAAAAAAAAATTATTCATAATATCTTTAGTTTAGACTCGGAATAGCAGAAGACATGTGTTGAGTGTGGACCACAGCAGGTAGTACTCTCCAAAATTAGCTCATTTGCTGCATAATTTATGCTTTGGAAACCTCTCCAAAGGCGAGAAAGACTGAGCACCGTTCTTCTTCATATGTCCTTTATATTCCTTTTATTCTGCTTCAGAAACCAGACACAGGAAACATCTGACCATCATAAAAGATTTCCAGTAAATTCTAGGTTTCCTTATTGAACAAAGACATTTGTAGCAGGGCTCTGTCATGCTTTGGTCTGGAATTCTGTTTGGTCACTCATCGAGTATACCACATGGCTGCCTCTGGCCTGGCAGCCAGCAACGGCTGGGGCCTGGGATGCTGCAATAAAAATGACTTATTTGTTAGCTCGAGAGAGGGAGAAACCTGGATATCCTTGCTCTGTTTCTTGCAAAGCAAACACCTCAGTTTGTTGAATACTAAGTTTTCCCGTGGCTGTCAAAGAGGTTTATAACTGAAAGAATCTCACATCCTTTAGAATAAACACAAATAATGAATTGCCAAACCATTTCTGAAGTCTGTACCTTTAATACTCAAAGCAAAATTCATCAAAACGAAAACACAAAACATGAATATGTCACTAACTTCCTCTTGAAATTTCTGCCCTTTCAGTTGCATGTTTTCAAGCTTAAAGACACATGCTCTCAGGATCATTCTGCCACCACTGGAGATGTTGTTGGCAAGAAATGCTGACTTTTTTCTCCCTAATAAGACTTGCTTGTTTGTACCTACCTCTTGCGATACCTTTATCATACTTTATTTTTCTTGTAAGTGACTATTAACTTGTCTGTCTTCTTTGGCTGGAAGACAAAGGCTCTCTCTTATGTGGCTCCATATTTCTAGTATCTGCCACGGGGCCTGGCACGTAATAGGCACTTTACAATATTTGTAGGAAAAAGAAGAGAAGGGAGAAAAAGAAGGCCAGTCCATTTAGGAATTGATATAGTTGGGAGAGAGGGTGTACATGTATGTGTATGTCAAACACACACACACACACACACACATGCACATACAAACACATATATAAAGTTTATTTATTTCTACCCTGAGATGAAGGAGGGAATGAGAGAGAGGAAGGGAAGCATCCCCAGTAGAATCTTCCTGCTACAACCCACCCTCTCAGGATTTGGGTCATACATACATAAGTACACACACACACACACACACACACACACACACACGGAGTGTTTTTTTAGCTGCTGTTCCAGGATTCACTGCATTTTGACTATGCCCAACCACCTGAACCTTGACAACCTCCACACCACCTGCTGGCCCCAGCCTTGTACATTTTCTAAAAGTCATTGAATCCTAGTGACCAGCAGGTGGTGGGTCATAAAGGTACTGGACTTCCACAGACCTTCTGGACCTGGTGGCTTGAAAATCACGCCGGACGCAAGTGCATGCGTGCCCAAAATCCCAGGAGGGGTATGGAGGAGAGGGAATTGCCACATGGCCCTCCTACCTGAGGGGGAGATTTCTCACTTTCCCTCTCACTATCTCTCTCTGGCGAGCACACACATTCTATGGCAAAAACCTAAAAAGAAAAAAAATAATTGAATCCTATCCCTAATATGAGTCAATTTTATGATACATAAGAAAGTATATCTCAATAAAGTTCTTTTAAAAGGAGTGGGTGGGGTCAGCAGATGGCATAGCTGTTACATTGCTGGACCTTTTATTTATTTATTTATTTATTTTGAGAGGTTTTTCACTATAGGCGCGTGCACTTGCCAGACAGAGAGAGACAGAGAGACAGAAAGTGAGAAATCACCCCCCAGGGGGGATGGTCACGCCGCAATCCCTTCTCCTCTCGAGATCTTGGGCACGCACACACACGCACCCAGTGTGGGTTTTAAGCCATTGGGTCCGGAACACTAACCGCGGTCGACTACGTGGGAGTCCAGCAACATAGCCATTATGCTAACTGCTGGTTCCCTACATTGCTGGACTTTCACATGGCCAACCGTGGTTTGAATCCTGGACCTAGTGACTTGAAACTCACAGCAGTAACATGTGCATGTGTGTGTGCCCACGATCCCTGGAGGAGAATGGAGAAGAGATTGCAGCGTGGCCATCCCCTCAGCGGGGGAGTGATTTCTCACTTTCTGTATCTCTGGCAAATGTACATACCCTATAGCAAAACTTTCTCATAAATAAATAAAAAGAAAGAAAGAAAGAAAGAAAGAAAGAAAGAAATGGAGAGGTAGACTCCTTTTCATGGAAAGGAGGCAGATGTGAGAACTATTTTTTTTCTTTTGTAATTGAGATTTATTGGTTGTGTCAAAAATCAGTACAGACATTTCAGTTTGTATCCAATTCTTAACATATGTACCGAAAATTTAAAAAGCCAAGTATAGCGATTCTTTTTAAGCTGTTCCAGTGACATTCCAGCTTCAAATTTTTGGAGGAAAATTTTCCTTAAGAAGATATCAAGAACCACTGTCTTCAAATGCTGAAAGCTATTATGTAAGTCCCACCAAATCACAATTTAGTATCATACACACTACATCAATTTCCAATCTTTCACAGCACATTAACACAATTATTAGGAAAACTGAACTACCACGACCAAAGATGTTACAGAGTACACACAATTCTGACAGGGAGAGCAACAATCAAAAAGTGGTTTTCTTTAGGAAACAGTACTACTAAAAACCATAATAGAAGTAATTAAAAATATTCAAGACACATTAGATGCATGACTGTGACTCCAAACTGCCATTTAGTATGCTTTGTATTTAGGATATAAAAACTACCCACCCACCCCCACCTGTGGAATGTTAAGCTGACACGCAAGAGAGTCAAAGCCTCCTATAAGTCAATATCCCACTATTTTCTTTTCTTTTTTTTTTTTGGAGAGGTTTTTGCTATAGGGCGGGTGCGCTCGCCAGACAGACAGAGAGAGACATAGAGACAGAAAGTGAGAAATCACCCCCCAGAGGGGATGGTCACGCCGCAATCCCTTCTCCTCCATTCTCCTCTCGGGATCTTGGGCACGCACGCACACGCGCCCGCAGCAGTTAGCGTAATGGCTATGTCGCTGGACTCCCACGTAGTAGACCGCGGTTCGCGCCCCGGACCCGGTGGCTTAAAACTCACGCCGGGCGCGTGTGTGTGCGTGCCCAAGATCCAGAGAGGACAATGGAGGAGAAGGGATTGCGGTGTGACCATCCCCTCTGGGGGTGATTTCTCGCTTTCTGTCTCTATGTCTCTCTGTCTGGCGAGCGCATGTGCCCTCTAGCAAAAACCTCTCCAAATAAATAAATAAATAAATAAATAAATAACCAGTAAATGATTTCACCTCTTTAAAAAAAAAGCATTTACACTTAAAAAATGGGATTAAAAAATGGATGGGATTCTCTCCTTAAAAATGTTTCTAGAGCTACTAAAAAACTTGCATTTACAAAATAGTTGATAAAAATATTCCTCTGGAGACAGGGACCACTAATAAGACATGGTATATGGCATTATATTATATATATGGTTTGTTACTCAGACTTGACTTCTTTCTTGCCTGCTTCATCAGAGGGTGGACTCTCCTCATTTTGAATGTCTCCATTTTCTGCAGTTAAATCTTTAGTGCCTCAGTTAGCCACTTCAGCCTGTTTCCCCTTTGCTCCCCTTTTCCCTTTTGTTTGCACTCTTTTGTCTGAAGATTTATCCTTCCCTGCCTCCTCTTTTGGCTTTGTCTCCACTTTTGCAGGAGCAGGTTTAGCCGACAACCAACAACCTCTCCGATCTCCTCTTGGACTCTTCCTTGGCGCCCCCTGGGCTGAGCTGACCTTCCCCTTGGTCATCTTGGCTGCAGACAGGGTGCATACTGGGTGCCTGATGAGTGTGGCATGCCTAGAGCCTTTGTGGAGTTGAGCGGATAAACCCTACCACTCCTCCCACCGCCCGAGTTGCTCCAGATGTGAGAACTATTTATACAGAAGTAGAATTTATAAGAGACATTGACTGTATGAGATAAGATAGTCACCTATCTGTTCAGCTCGGTCTTAATTATGCTTTTAGATTTTTGTGAAAAGATGACAACCCTTCCTCTGTCTTGGTAGATTCCAAAAGCAAATGGATCTGCCCTTACTTGGCGATACAGAGTATCTACCTCTGGATTCTTCCAGCTGTCTGCCACCCAGTTCTTAGTAAGCACATAGTTGTGAGAAAAAATATTCACAAAAGATTGCCTGAAAGATTCATTCATTTCTCTAGGAAGTTATTCAGCAAATAGTTGCTGAGTACTCATAATCTAGTGGAGAATAAAGCAGATACAGAGCTTGTAGACTAGCAGTGGGA
The DNA here is from genome assembly GCF_000334495.1 of Tupaia belangeri chinensis. NCBI lineage: Eukaryota > Metazoa > Chordata > Mammalia > Scandentia > Tupaiidae > Tupaia > Tupaia belangeri. Next base: position 1,461,394 of record NW_006159889.1, read on the forward strand.
ACAGATGTTATTCACAGTTGTGGTAGCTTTGTGTTAAATTTCCATGTATAACGAGAGAAAATGAATATAAACCGAGATCTGGTGCTAACGCTGGGGTGGGAGTGTGGCCATAGACACTGGCCTTACGTGTGTCCAGCTGGCTGTCCCTTGCAGTGAGTAAGCATTTTGATTCTGATCTCTTCTGAATCTTGGGCCTTATGTCATCTTGGTGCCCCTTATGATTGTTTTTATTGAACTGTACATTGACTTTATGCCATTGTTTTGCATTGGCTCATGTTGTAGGAAACAGCCATACAAGATTCCCCACGCTTAGAGAATTGTAGAAGGTTCTGTCTTCTACATCACGCAGCATCCCTTTTGTTAAGACCTACAAGAGAATGCTCTCTGATGACTGTATGGGGTGTGCTTTTATGTTGTGGGCTTTGGGTGTGCCAAGCTCCATCTTGCTTAGTCTCCCTACATGGCCTTCTGTGTGCCTGATATGCCCTATTCCATTCTTGTTGGGATTGACCCTCGCTTATCCTTCAGCCATTAGTTCAGTGTCACTTCTTCAAGGGAAGCCTTCCTTATCCAGCACTCACTCCCCTTACATACTTAGTCCAGTTCCTAACATAAACTTTCACAGCACGCTCTTCTTTTCTTTTTTGCTTTGTCAATTTTTCATTAAGTAACTTGTGCTTTGTTAATATTTTTCTTTCTTACACAGATGGCAGGGAGATCCATGAGGGTAAAAACCAAGCTTTTTTGTTTGCTTCTGTATCTTAAAATCATATATAGTCTCTTGCACATAGTAGATGCCCTGTAAATATTACTGGGTATTTGAATGAGTGGGAGAATGAGTGCATTGTGGATCTCGAGTCTTTGTAACTGTTCCTTTCCTCCTTTTTCCTTTGGCTGTTGGGAAGCTGAGGCCCTCCTCAATTCTCCCTGCAGTGTCCGTATAGCTCCTCATGGCATGTATTTTGTGCACTAACATTTCCCCTACTGTATAGTAGTTTTCCTTTCTGTGTCCTCATTATTTTTTTAATTCCAGTGAACACTGTAAATTCCTGTAGACCACTTTAAATCCTTTTGGAGAAAGAACTAATAAGCAGTTGGGTATGTGAGTCGAAAAAAGGGAGAGGTCAAAGGGGAAATGTTAGTGCCTCTAACTAGATGCAGGAGGAAAGTTTTATTTTGCTTGTTTTTAATGTATTTTCACTAGGAAAAGTAAAAGGGGGTAAATTTGTCCCCTAACCGGACAAGAAATGTCTCTGAAGAACTTGGGGCCTGTCTTGAGACATTTCCCCCAGGGGCAGGAGGTGAAGGGTGCTAGGCTCAGCAGGGCCTCCTAGCCCAGTGGATGGGTGGGCATGGCCGCTGTGCAGCTGAATGCCATTCCAGTGGTTGCTCCCTTGGGGGAGGGTTTGGGCAGACCCAGGGGAAACTTGTTTATTTAAGAAGGAGAAAGAAATGAACTTGTCCTCTTGTGTTGCAGATTCAATGGTTCTTTCCTTTGACTCCGCTGGACAAACTCTAGGCTCAGGTACAAATTCTTCCCCCTCTATCATTTTTTTTTTTTCAGCACTCAATACTGGCCATATTTTAGTGGAGCCTAGAGAGGTGGAGGTTTTAGGGGAAGGGCTATGGAATATCTCATAATCGTGGGAAAGTCTCAAGAAGCCTTCATAGGGATTCACGGTCTAGGAAGCAGGAGGCTTTTCCACTTGCTTTCAAAGTATGCACTGAAGAGTTGCAGCGGACGCTCCTTCCTCAGAGTCACCCAGGTTCACATAAAAGGATGTGTGTTTTCTGTGCACGTACCCTACCACAGAGACTTGGGCAGAGAGCTTTGAGCGCCCCCTAGCCCTGGGAATGTGGAGCAGACAATCGTCAGGGCTCTCCCACAGCTGCAGGGGGGTGAGAGCCCAGTTCCCTGAGGACATATGCTGTGTGGCATGTTCACACACACCCCATAGACTCTAGCGCAGACCTCCGGGGAGGAGTACCACACTTCCTGTGCACTCATGCTAAAAATGCTTAGAGGCAGGCACACTCCCTCTCCCCTGGGTTTACAGTGTGGGACACACAAATGGCAAAACTGCCACTTTGACTCAGATTCCCCTGCGCCCAGGGTAGCTTGGCTATCCCATGTCTGAGGCCATCTGCCTGCTCCCCACCACAGTATCCATGAATGAGAGGAGAGGCTGCTTTCATTCCTCAACTTGCTGCCATTGAGTCCCCCACGAGCATCAGAACGATGCTTTACTTTCAGGGGAAGAGCGTCTCTGCACGTCCATCCTGTGTTCTGGTGAAGATGCCGGGCCTCGTGCTGGGGTTGCCACCTTGATGACCATGAATAAACGTCCAGGTTTGCTCATCATTCCAAGTGAAAGCTGGCAAAGATATTCAGATATTTTTCTGCCTAATCACCTCCCAGTGGAGAATAGGTTCAAGATGGTTAAAAAGTCAGTTTGAAATCAGGACTGGGGGCCAGCAGGTGGTGTGGTGGTTAAGGGCACTGGACTCCCACGTGACTGACCATAGTTTTGAGTCCTGGACCTGACGGCTTGCTTTCTCACTTCCCCTCTCTCTCTGTCTCTTTCACTCTGTCCCTCTCTAGTCAAATTAAAATAAATAAATGAAGTAAATGAAGTTAAATACAATAATTCTTTTTAAAAAAGAAATTAGAACTGGTGCTCAGATTTCCTGCATTCCAGTTTTCTGTCTATCAACAAGGTTCCACATGTAGTTTCACCTTATTCGTGCTCACCTGGTATATTCGCAAGGGACCAACTGTTGTGCTGTCTCCTGCTTTGCATCCGTCTTGGAAGGGAATGGTAACAAGGAAGAGCAGGGTAGAGGCCACTGTATTGTTTTATTTCGAGAGAGTTTACATAGCACTGTACTTTCACATTGCCAAAGAAGTTTTAGAACTCAACAAGATAACTTTGGAATTAGTGTCTATTTTCTTTCTTTTTGTTGGTGTGGGTAGTTAAAAGTGGGAAAATGGGTTTTAGTTCCAAATAAGATGGAGTGAGCACACTAATCCACCACTGTCACTGAATGCAAGGCCTGGACAGAAGGCAGTCAGCAGCTGATGGAGGACTCTAAAACTTAGGAGCAGACTGATAAGGAAGTAACCAGGCTTCAGCCTGTTACCAAACTGGCATTATGTTTTCAGTTTTTCCTCCAGTGTCCCATATCCTGAATTCAAGGCAATCCCAAATCCAGAGTATAGAGAGGTTCTAGTTATGACTCGGGGGTAGGAAAGGCTTAGACAGAGAGGGAAATCTCGAAGATTATTATTATGTTTTCCTTTCTCTCTTCCTCGTGCCCCAGTCCTAGGCAGTCCCATGATGGTAGTGATAGTAGTGACAGGAGCAGCAGTAGAGCCTTCAAGTACCAAAAGCTGAGGGAGGACCTTTTTCTCCAATTAAAGGAGCTATAGTCCTAAGAGGATAGGGTACAATTATGGTTGTTCTTTTTCTTTCTCTGTCTTCCTGCTGCTTGGCCCTAGACTTGCCCAACTTTCTGGTCAAAGGACCAAGAATGGGAGACTGAAGGAACCAGAAGGTACAGGGTAGAAAACAGAGGAGGAGGATTTCAGGAAAGTGGCCCCATAAAGTTACTTACAAAATTCCAGGCTAATCATATACATACTAAGGTTCTAAATGACACACCAGGGATTTCAGAACCAACCTAAGGGGTAGGTCATTGCCCAAGCACTAGACTGAACACGGTGCTGCACACAGAGAGGCTGCACTCCTCTGAATAGGCTTTGAAAATGGAACTAACCTTAAAACCATAGCCCCAGAAGGCTGGTCAGAACTTGCTTCCTGAACCCAACCTGTTGATTGCTAAAACAAAAATATCAGCATTTTCATTGGATTTAAACAAGACCTAGGGTCTTATAACATCATATTCAGAATATCCAGGCTATGAGCCAAAATTAGTCATCATGTAAAGAACCAGGAAAATTCTCAACTTTCATGAGAAAAGACAACAGACACCAATGCTGAGATGACACAGATGTTGGAAAAATCTGACGAGGACTTTAAAGTAGCCATTATAAAAATGTTCTCAAAAGCAAGAGCAAACACTATTGAAATGAATAGAAAGGGGGCCAGTAAGTGGTGTGGTGGTAAGACACTGGACACTCCCACATGGTCAACCATGGCTCTAGTCCTGGACCTGGTAGCTTACTTTCTCATGTTCCTTCTCTCTCTCTGGTCAAATTAAAATAAATGAATGAATAAATAAAATTAAATAAATAATTCTTTTTCTTTTTTAAAGAAAAGAAAAAAATGCATAGAAATATAGAAAGTCTTAGCAACCAAAATAAGTAAATGAAAGAAGGAAGGGGAAAAAAGAAGGAAAGAAAAAGAAGGAAGGAAGGAAGAATAAGCTATAAGAACCAAATAGATATTTTTTTAAAAGGGGTTTTTGCTATAGGGCGCGTGTGCTCTCGAGAAAGACAGAGAGAGAAAGACAGAAAGTGAGAGATCACATGCCACAATCCCTTCTCCTCCATTCTTCTCTTGGGATTTTGCCATGCATGCACACGTGCCTAGCATGAGGTTTAAACCACTGGATCTGAGACTTGAACTGATCAACTATGTGGGAGTCCAGCAATGTAACTATTATGCCATGTATTGGTCCCTATCAACCAGTTTTTAAAAAAATTATTTATTTAATTTTATTTACTGGGGCATGTGCACTCACCAGAGACAGAAAGAAAGAGAAAGAAAGTGAGAAAGCAAACCGCTAGGTCCAGGGCTTGAACCACCGTCAGTCATGTAGGAGTCTAGCGTCTTAACCATTGTGCCACCTGCTGGCTCCATCAGCCACTTTTTTCTAGCACCTCTGTCCGAGCTCCTGCCTTCTCTCTCCTAGACTCGTAATCGTCTCTTGACTGATCTGTCTGTGGTCATGGTTGATTCCTAGCAGGCCGTTCTCCACATTCCCTGCTAGACTGCTCTTACCTTCTGCTTTACATGACTGTCCACAGGCCTTTCCTGGCCTGTAGTAGTCCACTCCCCTGATGCTAGTCCTTCTCCACAAAAATAGTCTTCATTCTTTCTTAGCATGCATCCTTCTTTCAGACTGTCTGCCTATTTACTTGGATACAGTTTGTCTACCCCACCAGAATGTCGGCTGCATTTGGCCAGAGACCTTATCTGTCTGGTTCATTATGGTATCATTGGTATTTACAACAATACCTGGCACATAATAGGTACTTGGTAAATTTCTGTGGAATAAAGAGAAGAAAATTAGGAATAATTTAATTTAATAATGTCCATCAGTCAGTGAAGATTTAAGAGTTACATAAATAATGACATATACGTGCAGTAGAATACCATGCAGCCCATAAAAGTGATGATCAAGTTTTATTGACATGAAATGTTGAGGATATTGTTGAATGAACAAAATAGAAACAAACAGCGTGTATATCAGGATCACATGTATATAAAATTGCGTGTGCACAATCACACATTAATTCATGGAGATTCTGGGGAAAATAGTTATTAAAATATTTTTAACTATGGTTTCAAGTGTTTCTTCATTTTTCAATACCTCGTTTTGTGTTTAGATTTTTATATTGAACATATGTTATTTTTTCAAGGGAAAAAATTAGGTTATTTTCAATTGAGGAGGGAGACTCTGTCATATCGAGTTTAATCATTGCTAGGGGAATGTTTTAGTTCATTTACTGTAACAAAAATACCTGAGACTAGGTAATTTGTAAACAACAGAATCTTATAGCTCACAATTCTAGTGGCTGGAAAGTCCAAGATGAAGGTGCGAGTATATTCTGTCTGGTGAGGCCCATTCATCGCAGATAATATCTACTCAGCCTTAGCCATTTTTCCATTGCCTGTGCCAGCTGCTGTTTTGGCATGCTGTCCCTCATAACCCTCCTGCAGTTTAGTGGAAGGAGCCCTGGCGTGGTCTGCACACAGTCGACACCACGAGCAGGCTTGACTTCACTGCAGTACTGAGCCCTCGGCATCTGTTTTCCCAGGACAGAGGGCAGTGGGTCCAGGGACCTCTTCAGCCACGGTGGGAGGGAGCTTTCTCCCAGTGTGAGAGAAAGCAGGGCTCCTCCTGGAGCCTGTGGTCCTCTTAATTTGGTCCACTCTCCACTGGCCCACGTAGTGTCACATTGGAGAAGAGCTGTGATGGACAACTCAAGGTCCCAGGGGCTCCTCCTTAACATAAACTTCTTGGGAGGCCTCCCACCTCCCCCACACCAATTCTCATTGAGATCAGATTTTAGTTTGTGAACCTCTAAGTTATTTTACTGGGTCAGTAAATTTAGTCTAGGTCAGTGGGTTTTTCTGTGTTTATTAAACTGCTTTTCCTATTTTAGCTTGTCTTTGATTAATTGATCTCCCGCTGTGGTTTATTTCCCTGACTTGAGATGATGTGGGAGCTGCTTGCACTTTGGCCAGCCCCTCCTAAGCTGCTGTTGACTCCCATGATTCATGTGTGGCATGGCTAGGCCCTTTGACAGCACCCCTGGGATGGGGGTGGGGTGAGGACAGGAGGTAATTCTACATCATTGCTCTCAAGGCAACTGCTCTCCTACCATGAGGGTCTGCTTTTGTCCTCTCTGAGAGTCAGTATAACATAATGTAAAGAAAGTTTCGGGACCAGCAGGTGGCATGGTGGTTAAGGGGCTGGACACTCCCACATGGCCGAACATGGTTCAAGTCCTGGACCTGGTGGCTTACTTTCCCACCCCCCCCAAATGAAAATAAATGGATGAATAAATAAAATTAAATAATTCTTTAAAAAGAAAAGAAAAGAAACTTTGAAGTCAGACCTACGTTGGTTCAACAACATCCCAGCTAGGCCACTTAATGGGTAGGGATCTCGAACATGTCATTTCACCCTCTCTGAGCCTCTGTTTCCTCATCTGTGAAATGAAGATAATACCTGTCTCATGGGTTGTGAGGATTAACTTGAAAGTGTAGATGGGACCAGCAGTTGGTATAATGGCTATGTTGCTGGACTCCCATGTTGTCAATCGTGGTTCAAGTCCCAGACCCAGTAGCTTAAACTCACACCAGGTGTGTGTGTGTGTGTGTGTGTGTGTGTGTGTGCGTGCCCAAGATCCTGAGAGGAGATTGGAGGAGAAGAGATTGCAGCATGGCCATCCCCCCTGGGGGGATGATTTCTCACTTTTTGTCTCTCTCTTTCTGGTGAGAGCACATGCCCTAAAGCAAAAACCTCTCCAGAAAAAAGAAAGAAAGCATATATATATATATATATATATATATATTAGATGCTCAGTAAATGGTAGTTCATTTCCTTCTTTCCCTTCACCCAGCTTCAGTCCATCTGAAACTGTTGCCAACTTCTTCACCCAAGATGTGGCATGTATTTTACTGTTAGTGCAGCTCATGACTCTGTTGGAGATTGTGCAGTGCCGTTTATTAGAAAGGAGTGAGCTATTTTGGTTAGCATAGGTCCTCATTCCTTTTATCTCTGTACTTCTTACACTTAGCGCTTCATCATAGGCTAAAGATCGGCACTGAAGACCGTGTCCGAGATCTGGCAGAGAGCTGCTTCTCTCGCATGGGTGAAACATTCCTGCCAATGGACTGTCCTACTACGTGACTGCTGTGGATTATAGTACCAAGCATTGTGACTCTCTGACCCAACCAAGTCTGGTTTTTTCCTCCATAATATACCAAACTTTACATACCTAAATAATGTTCCTCAAACCGATCTTGGAAATGTGTGTGGCCCTCATTGGTGCCGGTTATTTAATAAGCAGGTGCTTTGTGCCAGACACAGTGACATCTTAGGGGAATTTGTCGTGGTTGTGAAAATAGGAAGTTGGTCCCCAAAACTGAAAATGCTAGTAGTGCATTGGAGTTGTGATGTGCAGCTGTGTTCCCTGAAATTCCATTCTGAGGCCCAGTCGCCTGAAGATGAGGCTGCAGTCGAGCACCTGGTTTAGGAAACTTTCAAGAATGTCTCCCCTTGTCCTCGAACATGATCTCACTGAGAAGCATGGTGTTCCCAGCTCTTTACACATCAAAATACAGGTACAAGCGATGACATTTGTATGCCCTATGAAGATAAACAAGAGACTTAAGAGTTCTCTAAACAGGGCGGTGTGAAAGATAAATTTTGTTATATTGTACAATTGAGATGAGCAAAATGAAACACAAAAGTACTAAGGGATATATTAAATGTTGAACTACTACTATCAAACATAAAAACAAATCCTTTCTGTTTTTTAAATTAAACACTAGCTTATTTCAGTGTTCATACATTTTTATATCGGGTGTTATGCTTGGGAAAATTTCACTTCACTTGATAGGAATCAAGACTTTTTAATGATGCGGTCTTTAAAAAGTACTCAACTACCATCATCAAAAAGAAATTTCATCCACACAAATAACTGATTAAAATGTGAAATGTAAAACCAGGGGCTGGCAGATGGCATAATGGTTATGTTGCTGGACTCCTACATAGTAAACCGCAGTTCAAGTCCTGGATCTGGAGGCTTAATACTCATGCTGGATGCCTGCGTGTGCCCAAAATCCCAAGAGGAGAATGGAGGAGAAGGGATTATGGTGTGGCCATCCCCCTGGGGAGTGATTTCTCACTTTCTGTCTTTCTGTCTCTCCAGCAAGCATATGTGCCCTGTGGTAAAAATCTCACTTAAAGGCAAGGGGGAGGGGGCTGGCAAGTGGCATAGTGGTAAAGGTGCCAGACTCTCACATGGGCAACCATGGTTCAAGTCCTGGACTTGGTGGCTTCCTCTCTCTCTCTCTCTCTTTCTTGTTCTGTGGTCAAACTGAAAAAGGTAATGAATAAAATTAAATAAAATAAATCTTTAAAATAGGGGCCAGCAGGTGGCGTGGTGGTTAGGGTGCTGGACTCCCACATGGTTGACCATGGCTCAAATCCTGGACCTGGCGGCTTGCTTTCTCAACTCCCCTGTCTCTTTCTCTCTCTCTCTTCTCTCTCTCTCTCTCTCTCTGTCCCTCTCTGATCAAATTGAAAAATAAATAAAGTTAAATAAAATAAATGAAAGAAAACATTTCAAAAAAATAATTCTTTAAAATAAATAGAAATAAACAGAAAAATATTTTTAAATGTAAAATCATTTTTACATTTATTCAAATTTTTTATCACATGAAATAATATTTACAGAATCTAACAACTTACTTTTTTTTAATCAAAACTGTAATGATGTTGAAATTTCTTGGAATAAAACAAATGATTTCAAGCCCAGCCTTTTTTATATCAAGTATTTCAAAATAGGGCAAAGCTCTTTTGTAAAATGTACATTAATTCTTACAGCAGTCACCCTGCAGTCAGCTTGGAGACATACAAGGCTACATTAGCTGCAAATATAGAGCTAATGGCTGAGGACAGGTGTTTGGGCCTCCACCTGCAGCTGGCTCCCCCTGAGATTGCTTCTCTGCAACCTGCCCCTGGTCAGCCTCCTGCCCCAGTCAGCATTGCCATGGGCAACACTCTACTCCATGAGCGCTAGGAGCTCGTACCCTCTCAGCAGCTCCAGTTTTCCACAACTGGGGCCTGCAAGTGCTGAAGGGGGTGTCACATGCTCACTGCTTCTGGACACCAGGGATGTCTCATCTGATTCTGTCTTGTCAGGCCTCCTTCACTGGAGCACTAGCCAGCCACTGTAAGAGACATACCAGTACACATCTGGGAAGCTTAGATGTGGCATGAGATGAGGACTGACTGTAGATTAGGACTCTGCAAGGTGAGGGAAGGACCCCTTTTATGTCCCTGCCTTGGGTTTACTTCCAAGGTAGGAATGCTGTGTAGTTACTGTCAGAGGGTTTGTGCACTCACCAGAGAGAAAAAACAGAACCCCCAGTGTGGCGTGGCCATGCTGTAATTATTTTCTTCCTTTTCTCCATCCTGTCAGGATTTTAGAAACACACACACACACACACACACACACACACACACACACGGTGTGCTTTTCAAGGCACAGGGACAAGGATTCGAACTGGGATTTCTAGGGCCATGTGGGACCCTACTCCCTATGCACAGAGCTAAACCACTGCACTTGGGAGATGGCCCTAGAAACATAGCTTTAACAGCAGTGAGAACCAGGCCTCTTCCTGAGTTAGCCTGTCACTGTCTCCTCTGAAACAGTAGAAGGATAAACAGGAACTTGAGCGTTAGAATTGCTACTTACAAAGTGTGATCTGTGGATGCTTAGGGAGTCCCAGGACCATTGCCAGGGGTCACAGCTATTTCCCTAATACTACCAGCATTTCCCTTGCCTTTTTCCACTGAAGAGTCAAAGCAAGAGTGGCATAAATCAAAGCAGCAGCACTAAACTATACTTGCACTCACTGTTACATTCTTCATGGCCACACACAGCAAAAAAAAAAGACCAAGACTGGGTCAGCAGATGGTACGGTGGTTAAGGTGGCTGGACCCCACGTGGCTGACTGCATGGTTCGAGTGCCAGACCTGGAGGCTTGAAACACACCAGGTCCGTGCTCATGCATGCCCAAAGTCCCAGGGGAGAATAGAGAAGGGATTACAGCATGGCCACCCCTCTGGGGCAGTCCTTCCTCTCCATTCCCCTCCAGTGAGCATATACAACCTATTAAATTTTAAAACAACAAAAAAAGCAGTGCTGAACTATACTGGTCATCGTTGAGTTCTTCATGGCCACGCACAGTGAAAAAAGATCAAAACTGGTTTTAGTTAAGATGTCCTCGATGAAGCAGGAATAGTGAATACATAAATTTCATCCCTCCAGTACATAGCTTTCTAATATTCTGTTTAGTTTTATTTTTAACCCTAAAACATGACCTTTTAATATTGTTTAAGTAACTGCAAATAATTTCCCAGGTATTGATACCGTCTTTTTCCTTTCAAAACTAAACTGGAATTATTTAAGTGAATTTTAAAATACCATTCTCAAAGTATAAATATACTACCCTAGGTTTAGAATATAAAAAATGCTGGGACCATCAGTTTAGCATAATGGCTATGTCGCTGGACGCCCATGTAGTCGACCGCGGTTTGCGTCCCAGACCGGGTGGCTTAAATTCACGCTGGGCATGTGTGCATGCGTGCCCAAGATCCCAAGAGGACAATGGAGGAGAAGGGATTGTAGCTTGGCCATCCCCCCTGGGGAGTGATTTCTCACTTTCTGTCTCTCTTGTCTTTCTGGCAAGCACACGGCACCCTATAGCAAAAACCTCTCACAAAAAAAAAAAAAAAAAAAGAAAAACCCCAAAAAAAAAAAAAAAAAAAAAAAAGAACATAAAAAATGCTAAACTAAAAGTATGAATATTTTTGGTTTCTTTTCCCATCTTTTTTGTGTTTTTAGAAAGAGTTTCAAGTAGGTATTACTGTAAATGGTGAGAGGAAAACTACAAAGTTAAGGATCAATCACAAGTTAAAGATTTATCTGAGTTCTCAACATTTTCTACTAGTTTAGTGTGCATTCTTGTGTATACATTTAACACAGATACTTTATAAACAATGTTAATGTTACTTTTTTTAGTATTAATGATGAAGAATGCAATAGAAGAGACTTCAGGTAAAGTCTCAGACATGACTAAATTTCCTACCCTAGGCCCCGTAATAAGTGTGCATTAACCAAATGTATTTTCAACTGTGCTGGTAGTTTTTCTAATAATGAAAGATCTGCATTGCTAAATACTCACTCATTAAAGCAGATACTGATGAAGTAGCATATTTGTATATTTTATTTTTTCCATTGTAAATCCTAAGTAGACACCAAAACAGAGACATATTTGTAAAACCAGGCCACTTTAATGTTTTTGTACAATCTAACAAATAACCTTTGATGACTACAGCCATGTAAGACCAGCTATATTCAGAAACATCAGTCATGGTGGTTTTTCAGATTGATGTATCATCTTCAAAAATTACAATGAGTGGGGCCAGCAGTTAGCGTAATGGCTATGTTGCTGGACTGCCATGTAGTCGACCGAGGTTCAAGTGCTAGACCTGGTGGCTTAAACTCACACCGGGCGCGTGTGCATGCGAGCCCAAGATCCCGAGAGAAGAATGGAAGAGAAGGGATTGCGATGTGGCCATCGCCCCCTGGGGGGGTGACTTCTCACTTTCTGTCTCTCTCTTTCTGGCGAGCACACACGCCCTATAACAACAACAACAACAAAAAAGGCAAGGAGTTACTTGTATGCAACTACTATCAAACCAGTAAGATGGCATTTAAGCATCTATCATTTTCAGGATTGTTGGTAACTTGGGCATATTTCCCCTACATAACCTCACCTCCTTGTGTCACAAGACCCAACTTGCTCACATTCACCTCAGTGACAGTACTTTTGGTGATAACACCCAAAGTTGTATATAGTGGGCATGAGGGATTCTTCTTTACACCAAGTATTGGCAGGCAAAAGGTGGCTTTCAGTGCAGGATGTGTTACGTGGGCCTTCTTGAAATGTAAACCCACTGGCCTAATGAATCTCTCATATTTAGGTGGTTTTCTAGTAAAGCCATCTCCAACAAAGCAGACTTTTGTAACCATCCTCTTCCATGCCTTCTTTCTCTTTCCTGTTTGAATAACTTTTAGTACTTCTGTTTCTCCCTGGACTCGAACTTTGGGAAGAGGGACTTCCCATTTTCTTGCTTTCTCTTTTCATTTTTGTTTAATCATATTAGAAAGTACTTTAGCTCGGGACTGTCCTTCTCATCTAGCAGATAGGCAGGTACTGCTCCTTGGGGAATCTTTTCATCATTCTTTTGTTTGGTGTTCCTCTTTTCATGCCTTTTTCATTTGTATGTTCTCAGCATGGTGCTGTTTATGATAGAGCTTAGCTTTCAGACCAGTCATCTTTTTTGCCTTCTTTGAATGTTCATGAGCCTCCCAACTTTCCTTCTTTCTCTTTCTCTCATGGTAATCCAAACGGTATCCATAGCATTTTCGATGTAATTCAATATATTCATTTTGTGGCATGGTGACAGCTTCAGAGTCGCCGGGAGCAGCCTCCCAGATGCAAAGAAGTTGTCAACTTTCAGGTCTCAGAGACCAACAAGTGGACCTGACGCAGTCTGGAATGGGAAAGGCCTGTTTAGTTTTTTTGAGAATTTTTCATCTTTATTTAATTATTAATTTATTTTATTTTGACCAGAGAGGGACAGAGTGAGAGAGGAAGAGAGAGAGATGGAAAGTGAGAAAGCAAGCCGCCAGGTCTGGCAAACCTCGGTCAGCCATGTGGGAGTTCAGCGCCCTTAACCACCTCACCTCTGCCAGCCCCAGTTTTTTAATATTCTGTATGATGGAATGGGAAGTGTGCATGAGACTTGGTTGTGTACCGAGGTGTAATAGTCCTCTTGCGGAAAAGCACTTTTGTTCTTGTTAGTGTTGCCAGCCAAACTAGCTCCATTTTCCAAGGAATACATAAGCTCATTAACTCCTAGAAGTTTCAGAAACTGGACATAAACAATAGGAGGCATACAGCAAAGTGTGTGGGCAGTAGTAATGAAACCTCACTTTTCCAAGCAAAACTAAGGGAATCGGAAAGAAATACACAGTTGGATTCTTGTCATCATCATGGAAAACATACGCCACTGAAAAATCTGGCCACAAAATGGGACTGTGTGTTCTCAGGTGCGTGCACACTTTGATGTATGGCCTCCTTTGTTTATGACCTTTGTTTAAGCCTTTAGAGGCTTCTAGGAGATCTCAAGTGTTTTTACTTGAAAATACACCTGATAGACAAACCATAGTTTTTCAGACTATGGAAGTTGGCAGATACTTCCTCAGTAATAAAAGTGAGCCTATCAGTTCTAGAGAGGTAACTAATAGTATTTTGTTGCCAATGATAAAACTGTGAGCATTCAAGTGCTAATCTCAATTTTGGAAAACATGTTTCCATTGGATAGCTTCCCAGTACTTTAATGATACAAAGGTCGGGGTGCTGAGGCTATGTTACAACCTCATGAGCAGTCAGTTTTCATAAATATTCCCTACATGCTTGAAGAGAATGTGCAGGGCCCTGTGCGGCGTGGCGCGGCAGTGGCGCCTGCGCGGGCCCCCCAGGCCTGCGCGGCCGGGGCTCTGCTCGGTGTTCTGCTGCCTCTCCGG
>NW_006159889.1:1476677-1525334 GCF_000334495.1 Tupaia belangeri chinensis
CAGGGACAATGGGGGAGGAGGATGAGACATGGCAGAGGGTGGGGGATGGGGAATCAAGGATGGCAAAACAAAAGGCAAGGTATGCAGGACATAAGAATTGGAAAATTATTTGCTGAGAACATGTATGTTGATGTGCTTGATTGAGCCAATGCACAGGGTATTTTGGATGGAAAATTCATTTGTGTGTTGTGATGGTGTATAGCGAATTAATGTAGAAAATGAATAAATTTTTAAAAATTAAAAAAAAAAGAGAATGTGCATTCTCTATTTGTTGGATGCAAAGTTCTCTGTATGTCACTTAGTTTAAATTTAGCAATTGTTCGGTTCACCTCGTAAGAATTCCCACTGATTTCACCAGCCTGATTTTTTTCAGTGTTACATGTTTCCTATTATGACAGAAGACCTCATATGTATTTCTTTTTATAATTCTGTTAGTTTTGCTTTGTATATAGAGAGGTTTTGTTACCAGGTGCTTGTGCTTCCTTTTGTATGGCCTCCTTTTGTTTATGTCCAGTTTCTGAAAATTCTAGGAGTTTAGATGAGTTCTCCAGTTTTTTTCCCAACAGTTTATATGAATCTTTTGGTGTGACTGAGACCACCAACTTATCCCTTGAAAGTGGCAATGAAAGAGTTAATGGTTAATTTAAAAGACTCCAGGCATCTGTAAAAGCTCTTTCTGCATTCACTCTCACTTGGTGCAGGTGCAGGATGAGATCTGCATTGCCATGTCATCTCCACCTGCAGCCAGGCAGAGGACACACCTGTGCTCCGTGGTCAATGGTTTTTGTAATGCCGGCTTCCAGCCTGGCTGAGGCTACCAGACTAAACAGTCGCCTTCAGTGTGCGGCTGCTGGCTTGCTGTTTTGATACAGGGAGTAGAGTGTCTCCAAGTGCGGGGAGAGCTGTGTGTGAATAGCAGGGCCGAAGGTGCCTGGCTGACTTTGGAGTCCCAGTCTTCTGTCCTTAGCCTAGATTTGGAACCAGTGGATTCTGGTGAGACCCAGAGTTTCCTGCCAGCTTCCCCCGAAGTGAATTGGCCCTGAAGTCTTGATGCACTCAACATAGCATTCTTTTGTAGAAACTGAATTCACATGAAACTCCAGGAGCACGCTTGGGTTAAAGTGAGGCGCTCTAGGATCTGTAACCTTGCCCGATTCCAATAGTAAAGAAGCTCTGCAGGGTCAGCAAGTGGCATGGTGGTTAAGATGCTGGACTGCCACATGACTGACCATAGTTCGAGTCCCAAACCTGGTGGTTTGCTTCTCACTTTCTCTCTCTCTCTCTCTCTCTCTCTTTCCTTCTCTCTCTAGTGAGTGCATGTACCCTATAGCAATTTATATGTGATATTAATAATAAATAACATTAAATAAATATTTTTTAAAAAAGAAGGTAAAGAAGCTCTGCTTCTGTATTCCTAGAGCTTGTGCCTGTGCCTTCCTGATTCCTTCCTTTTCTGCTTAAGCTTTCCTGCTACTCAGGCACCTCTGTGAGGAGCTGTCCACAGATTAGATTGTCAGTAACGTAAGTACATAAGTATGTGGCTGGGGCCGAGGGTTAGTGCTTATTAGGTACCATCCTTGATTGGACAGGGATGGGACTGTTAGTAATGACTAAGAAAGCTCAGGAAACCTTTGAGGAGGTTACGTTTTAGGTTTTTGAAAATGAAAGGGGAAGATCAGCAAATGGCATAATGGTTACATTGCTGGACTCCCACAGAGTTGACCGCTGTTCAAGTCCTGGACCTGGCAGCTTAAAACTCATGCTGAGCACGTGTGCGTGCATGCCCAAAATCCCGAGAGGAGAATGGAGGAGAAGGGATTACAACATGGCCACCCCCCTTGGGATGATTTCTCGCTTTCTGTCTCTGTCATTCTCTGTCTCTCTGGCGAGCGCATGCACCCTATAACAAAAGTCTTTCTAAAAAAAAAAAAAAAGAAATGAAGGGAGGGAATTACTTTGGCATATTGAAAGTTCTCAAAAGGGAACCACAAAGCAAAAGTTAGAAACTGAAATAGGAATGGGAGGGGCATTAAATAACAAGGCAGCAGACAGTGCTGCCTGTGAGCTGGGAGAGGCTCTGCAAGTGACTTGATCAGTTGGTGGGTTGGGAGCCAAGAGTGGTCAGAGCAAGGGAAGCACTGCTGTACAAGACAGCTGGGCTAGTGACCTGGAGAGCAGCTCCTGCCGCTGCTGTAGCTACCCTCTGGAGGGCCTGAAAGAAGACGAAGAATCCAGGCCTCGGGTCATGTGTTCACTCCACTCGTGCTTCCATTCATTCAGCACATTTATGGGGCACCAGTTCTGGTGCCAGACCTTGTATTAAGTGCTAGAAACACAAAGGAGGATTCAGATGTGTGTAAGTTAGGATTTCATTTAATTGTAAGCAACAGAAACTGATTTGGGCTAACTTAAAAAAAATAAAAGGATTTACCCAAAGCACAGGGGTATCCACAGACCCAAATTAAAAACCAAACACCTGACCCTCAGGGAGGACATGAAGGGCAGCTCTAGGAACCTAGATTTCCAGAACAAATGGTCCATCTCTTCAGCTCACTGTTTTTCTCTCTGGTGTCACCCAGCTTAGAGGAAGAGTCCAGCCACCCTTGCTTTTTCCAAGCGCTTACACTTTGGACACAAACCCTGCTGCCCTTCCTGCACTTGCCTATGCTGGGAGCAGAGCCATTTTCTGAAGGAAATTCAAGGGGCTTGTTTCTAAAAGAGAATGTAACCAACATTGTATGCTCTACAGGCTCCTGAGCAAATGGTGACAGCAAGCTCTGTCAGTTTGGTGGCGAGCACAGATAGGGTGGCATTTGGACTAACAGGCTAGATCACAGAAAGTGCCTTTCAGGGACCAGCAGTTAGCGTAATGGCTATGTTGCTAGACTCCCATGTAGCCAACTGCAGTTCTAGTCCTGGACCTGGTGGCTTAAACTCACGCTGGGTGCGTGTGCATACATGCCCAAGATCACGAGAATGGAGGAGAAGGGATTGCAGCGTGACCATCCCCCCGGAGGGTGATTTCTCACTTTCTATCTCTCTATGTCTCTGTCTTTTGGTGAGCGCACATACCCTAGAGCAAAAACCTGGTAAGTGTGTAATTCCCAACTGGAGTCAGTGCTATGAGGGTCAAGTACGCTGTGTCAAAGGGGCAGGTAGCGGAGCACGGTCTGGGTAGGAAAGGCAGGGAGTGCACTGCTAAAGCGGGTATTTGAACTAGGGTCAAAAATGATCAGGAATTGACCAAGGAGGTGAGGACACATTTCAGGAAGAAGAAACTGCTGATAAGAAAAATACCGTGTTGAAAGAGTTTGTGGCTCATTCATGGAACTGAAAGAAGGCCAAACTGAGGGTGAGTGAGAGCACTACATAGGAGGGCTCTCGTGCAGCAGCTCTCAGGCATAAAAGCTGCATAGGAAGGAGTGGCAGAGGATGAGAAGACAGATTAAGAGGCTGTTGCATGGTGTAAGCAACAGTGGAGACTCATGCAAAACCAATGACTATGGTATGGGGGAGGACCTTTATTTAAAATGAGAGGGTACCCCCAAAATTTCTTTCTTGGAGGACAAAATGCTAATGCCATTACCAAAAAGCTAAAACAAAAAACAGGGCTGGTGGATAGGGTAAGGATAAGTCAGATTTGCAGCATTTTGAGGTAGAGTAACCATGCATCATCGTTGTGAGCAATGTATAGGAAATAACCAATGTGAAAGGCATGGGGGAAAATGCTTTACACGGAGGAGAAAGCGTGTGCCAAGGCCTCAAAGTAGGAAAGATACATTGGAGGAAGATAAAATAGTTAAGTCTGACTGGAGCATAGATTATGGCAGGGGCAGAATAGGGACAATATAGGGAATTAGAAAAAAATAAAATAAAAAAGAAGTCAAATGGTTGTTATAAGCCAGATCTTGAAGGACCTTGTAAACCAACACATTGGGATCCATTTGAAGAACAGTAGAGTCCATTAAAAGGTTTTATACAGGGCTCTGACATAATCATATTTATCCTATGGGAAAATAACACTGATTACAGCACAGAGAATCTACTGGGGTCAAGACAGGAGTTAGGGCAAACTGGTAGGAGACTGTTAGAGTAATCCAGGTGAGAGGTGAAGCTGATTTAGTCAAGGGGAGTAGAAATTGAACAGTACATGGATTTGCGATCACTTAGAAGATGGACTTACAAGGACACAGTAACTGATTAAATAAAATAAGAAACAAGTGAGATTCAAGGAATTCTCCCAGTTTTTTATCTTGGGCAATTAGTTAAATAGTGGTGCTATTTATTAAGGTAGGAAATACAGGAAGACCAGGCTCTTGAGTTGTAAGTGCCTCTCAGACATGAAGATAGAAATGGGCCTAGCCTGGTGTTGCATTCAGCAGCAAACTGAACTGCCAGGTTAGGGAGCCACATGGGCAACTGTGGATTCAGATCTCCAGGTCAGTTGGAAAGATGTGAGACATGTGTGCATATGGCCATGATCCTGATGAACTGGAGGGCCAGAAAAGGGGGCCGGGGAGTGATGGGACCCTATAAAGGGTGTGCCTCTCTCCCTCTTTCTCTTTCGTACACATGCACACTCTATCATGAATAAAATAAGTGTTTAAGGACAGTGGAAATATCCAGGAAGCAGCTGGATATACATGATAGGTGCTCAGGAGAAAGGGTTGGGCAGAAATGAGAGATTTGGTTAGCATGCAATGGAAAGATAGTTTGGCAGGCTAAATGACTGTTGAGTAAGATCAAGTCTAGACTAGATAAGGAAAAAGAGAAAAAAAGGGGAAATGACTGAAAAACACAGACTAAATATATTTAAAAAAAAAAAAAAAAGGTTTTTTCAGACATTGAACAATAGCTCAGGTGACAGAGGATACCAATCTCTGAAAGAAGGGAAACAAATGAAGTTATCCTTGTAATTGCCCAAGCTACCTGCATGGAGAGAATTTCCAGGCCACAGCACAGGGAGGGAGAACCCAAACAACCCAGGTGTCCTCCTAAGTTTTGGAAACAGTTGGTAATTTGAGGAAGCCAAAGCAACTAGAATTCATGGGGAGATTATGAAAGAAGAGAGAGCTGCCCACAGAGAGAGCTTAGGGGATCTGTCAAGAAAATCCTTAGACTACTCAGATGATACATGTGTGCAGATGTAGAAAGTACTGGAAGCTGGGGAAAAAAACATGTGGAAGGAGCAGATAGAATAATGCTTAGCAGTCACAGAGGGCTGGGAATAGTGGGAAAACTTCATAATACATGGAACATTACATGGCATGCTCAAAAGGGCATTTATAGCCCTAGTGGGTGCAAAGTTAGGTCCACTGTTACCTCTAATCCTAATCCCAAAAAACTTAAAAGCAAACCTTGAAAGGGCCAAACTATTCCCAGGTGATTTAATTGCATCTCAGAAATACTTAAGGAGTGTACAAATATCCTACATCCAATAAGGTAAAATTTGTAAAATTACCAGTTTAGAAAAGCATAAAGATGCCCATAGTGAAGAGAAAAAATGATCTGTAGAAACAGACCTAGAAATGATGAAAATCATAGTATTGGCAAACAGGGACATTAAAACATGTTCAAGGAGGTAGAAGAAAGCATGAGGATATTAAGGAAGAGCATTAAAAAAAACAAAACTAGAGATGAAAAAACACAACACCTTAGATGGAAAATATATTGGATTTAAGCAGCAAATTAGTCACTGTAGAAAAAGTGTAGTGGGCCAGAAGATATTTTAATAGAAAATATCCAATATGAAAGAGAAGAAAAATTACTGTGAAAAAAATAATCTGTGGAACTTGAGGCAACCTAATATATATGTCATTGGAGTCCCCAAAGGAGAAGGATGAACAAGAAAATTTTTGAAGAAATAATGGCCAACATTTTTTCAAATTGACACCTGCAGATCCAAGCCCAGTGGACCCCAAATGCAAGAAGGATGATGAAACCCCACAGCACAGCACATCATAAGTGCTCCCTTCTCACCACTCAGGGCCGCTTGATATGGGCCCTTGGGAGGCTCAGGACAAGCAAAGGCTCCCAGACAGCAGGCTTCCATTCTGGCAGGAGGCAGAGGGAAGTAAGCCAGGCGGTTGGAATAGGAGATCCAGAGGGCAGCATGTGGAGGACTGAAATAGGAGGTTGGTCAAGTCAGGAGAACTGCCACCGAAGGGCAAGGAGGGGAGATGTCATAGCCCGTTTTGACAATTGCACCTGTTATACTCCAAGTTTTCTGAAGATTGTTGCTTCTGTTCCTGAGGATCCTTTGTTTAGCACAGAACGTTGTCCGGATAGATGATCCTAACCATGTGTGTGGGGACTCTGTCTTGCCAACCTCCGTGATTAGCACTGGCATGAGGAGCCAGTGTTGGCTGACACTTCTGGCCAACCCTAGCCCTTCCCCAGAATCTCTACCAGCAGGAACAGAGGGGCTGAGCTGTGGGCCCTGTTAGTGTTGAAGGTCAGGGTGTGCTTACAAGTTGCTGGTGGTCATGTTGCCTAACTCGTGAAGAAAGCTGGTTGGGGGATCAAGCCAATGGAGGGTGGCCAGAAGGTGTCCTAAGCCTCAGTTGTTTCTGAAGCCCTCCATGCTCCGACCCTTCCCAATTTAGTTAAGGGAACCATTAGATCTCCCCAGTTGCCTAATTAGTGCAGCCAGCATATTGCAAACACCCAGGGAACACCAGGAGACCATCACAGACACCTTTACTTTATCTCCCACTGTCTCCTTAGAAGCTTCCCGGTGTGGATGTCCAGGGAGGTTTCTGGTACCTTGGTCACATTTAGTGTGACATAATAGTTGTAGCTTTAAGTTAAAAGCTACAGTTAATCCCTTTTCCCACATTAGGGCTTAGTCCCAGCAGGTGCCTCTGTCCACTGAGGTGGTCAGTCCTCTGGCAGATCTTTTGGAAAGGACCTAAGACAAACCCATTAGAGGCTCCTTCTCACATCCTTTTCTGCAATGGATTCTGGGATTGAAGGCCAGTCCCAGTGTAACTATCTGTCCTCTACAGCCAGTCAGCCCATCTTGTGTCCTTTAGACTGGTTAGGTAGGAGGCAGCCCTGTGTTTGTTCCCCTACCCGAGGCCATGTGGGAAGATCCTGTCACCAGGCTGGAGTGTCCTTTGGGGGTGGGATGGGGTTCGTAATAGAGCTCCTCCCACAAAATTTTTAAATTTCTCTTCCCATCTCTAACAACCAGTTCCTCTTGTATTTGATATAGGAAGGGCTTTTAGAATTATATGACAAGTTTTCATCTATCTCCTTTGAAAATCTGCATCTTAGTTAAGTGCCTCAATCTGGTGTCTGAAATTGATCAACTTAGAGGCTTTGCTGAAAGTTTCTTTTTAGCATCCTGTTAAAGTAATTTGATTTTGATTAAAATGACTGTCGTGGTCAAATAATCCCTATTAATAACAGTCAACAAACATTTTTTGAGCATCTATAGTACTGCGTGCAGCCATAGCCCTCATGAGTTGTCAGTCTGGGTCCGTTTACAAACTTTGCCTGCTGTCTGAATCCTGCCCATAGGCATAGTTTGGTTGATCAACATACTCTAGATTTTTCTTGAATCTACTGTCAATATTTACAAATTGAAAAATCCAAATCTCTGACCCTGCAGTGCAGCTATTTTTATTTTTTTGGAGAGGTTTTTGCTATAGGGCACGTGTGCTCGCCAGAAAGAGAGACAGAAAGCGGGAAATCACCCCCCAGGGGGCATGGCCACGCCACAGTCCCTTCTCCATTCTTCTCTCGGGATCTTGGGCACACACGCACATGCGCCTGGCTTGAGTTTAAGTCACTGGGTATGGGACTCGAACCGCGGTCGACCACATGGGAGTCCAGTGACATAGCCATTACTCTAACTGCTGGTCCCATGCAGCTATTAAGTATTGTGCACATGATGTTGGGTCTCACATGGCCCACTGCGGTTCAAATCACAGCCCTGGCAGCTTGAAAAACACATCAGGCACATGTGTGCATGCATGCCCCCACGTCCTGATGAGTTGAAGAAATGGAGGGAAAAGGATTGTGTGACCATACCCGTGGTGGTGGGAGGGGGAGGTTGCATTTTCTCTTTCTCTTTGGTGAATGTGTGCACCCTCTTGGAGAAGGAGATGAAGGGAGAAAAACAGTGAGTTGAAAATAAAAAAGACATTTCAACAGGATTTGTTTGTTGATACAATTAAAATAAGTGATGTGAGCTGCTACAAAATGTTATTGCATTCTCAGTCCAGCCTCTGTACAGTTGGTTGCATGCAGGACTGCGGAGCTGGAAGCCACATGTCACCTGTGGTTTGAGACTTGTCCTGTTCAGCTTGAAAGCACACCAGGTGCTTGTGTGTATGCCCAAGATCCTAGTAGGCTGGGGGTCTGGAGAAAGGGGATTGTGGTATAACTGAGCTCTACTGTATCTTTCTCATTCGTGTATGCACACATTCAATCATGAATTAAAAAGAAAGAAAAGGATATTACATTCTCCACTTCTCTCATCTTCTCTCATTTGTGTTACGATTTTGCATAGCCCCTGGCTTTTGATTTGCAATAGGAAACATTATCTGGTATCTCCGGAAAGAATCTACCTTTGGTAAATTCATTGTCCAAGGGAATCTTAGCTTAAGTCTGAGAAGCAGTAGCACAGTATTGTCAAGGGAAAAAGCAACAGGTATTTGGCAAGTTAGTGAGGTTTCTTCTTCAGGAAATGATAAGATTTTTGAAAGAATATTACACTTTGAAACTAACTCTTTTTGCAAATTGTTTTGTTCTCATTTTTGCTGTAGGGCTCGTATACTCCAAAGAGAGATGGCAGGGGGAGTGAGAAATCTCCCCCCAAAAGGGGTAGCCATGCCACAACCCTTTCTCCTCCATTCTCCTCTTGGAATTTTGGGCATGCATTCACATGCACCTGGGTTGATTTTCTTTCTTCTATTTATTTATTTATTTAAGGTGTTTTTGTTTTTGTTTTGCCATGGGAGCATGTGCTTGCTGGACAGAGAAACAGAGACAGAGGGAAAGTGAGCAATCATTCTCAAGTGGGGATGACCACTCTGCAATCCCTTCTTGCCCACTCTCCTCTTGGGATTTTGGGGATGCACACACATGTACATGCACCCAGCATGATTTTCAAGCTGCCAGGTCTGGATCTTGAACTGCAGTCAGCTGTGTGGGCGTCCAGCAACTTAACTACTGTACCATTTACTGGTCCTACCCTGCATGATTTTCAAACTGCTTGGTCTGGGACTTGAACCACTCAGTTGGCCATGTGGAATTCAGTGTCAACCTCTACACCACCTGCTGGCCCCTTTAGTTTTTTAAATTGAAGCCTTACTTGTTTTTCTTACCAGTTTCTAAGTTCTTGATATATTAGGAAGTCTCTCATCCATTTGTTTGAGTTAGAGCACAGCCAATTATTTTGAGGCTAGGTTTTACCTGCCCAAGGGTATTCTCTTGGGAGGCAAGCCTTCCATGGAGTTGTGTGTCCTAGTTGGCAGCTTCAGTTGTAAGAAGAGGATTTATTCTCCCTCTGCAGCTCAGCTGATTGTGAAAGCCAGGAGTCTGGCCTTAACTGGCCTTGTGGAACGACTCCTGTGAGGAACTTGTTGGCATGTGCAACTTCCTTCTCTTGGCCATTCATTGCTTATTGAAGGCAGAATTCCTCGAAAGCCTTGATGCTGGCTTTTTCATCCAGTTTTTGGTCTCGGTATTCTGTTTAATCCTCAGCTTGAACCAACCTAGCTAAGGACTGCATTCTTAGATCACTGTATTTTGGCACTGACAACACAAACGTGTGCATGCACACCCATTGCAATCATTGAGCAAACTGTAAGAAACAATCTTATAATCCCATGACACTTCCTGTCTTTTTATTTAAGTTTACTGTATATAGGGCATATGTGCTCACCAGAGAGAGAGAGAGGGAAAGTGAGAAATTACCCGCCAGGGAGGTTGGTCATACCACAATCCCTTCTCCTTCATTCTTCTCTTGAGATTTGGGGTACCCACACATGTTTTTCAAGCTGCTGGATGTGGGACTCAAACTACGGAGCTGGCCATGTGGATCCAGTCACTTTAACTTCCATACCACCTTCTAGCACTTCCTCAAGTCTTAGAACCAAGAATAGCTATGATTTTCCTGGTTGATTTTTGTAGACATGAACCATGAAAACAGTGCTTTTCCAGGCAGTAATCCCAAAAATAGACAAGTGGGATTAAAAAGCTCCTGCATAGCAAAAGAAACAGTAATTAGAGTGAAAAGACATCCCTCAGAATGGGAGAATATACTTGCAAACTCCCCCTCACATATGGGACTGATAACCAAAATATACAGGGAACTCAAGCAGCTTACCCACACACACAAAAAATCAGTCCAATTAAAAGATGGACAGTTGTCCAAGCAAGATATATGAACAGCCAAAAAGTGTATCAAAAATGCTCAACATCCCTTACCAGAAGGGAGACGCAAATCAAAACCACAAGATACCACCTAATCCCAGTCAGAATAGTTAAGATTTAAAAAAATAAAGAATGATAAGTGTTGGCGGGGATGTGGTGAAAAGGGAACCCTCCTACACTGTTGGTGGGAATGTAAACTAGTTCAACCACTGTGGAGAACAATATGGAGGTTCCTCAAAGACCTACAAATAGAACTACCATATGATCCAGTAATTACACCCTTGTGTATCTACCTGAAGGACAGGAATATGCTCAGTAGGAAAAACACGTGCACATCCATGTTGACTGTGGCATTATGCACAATTGCTAAAACATGGAATCATCCCAAATGTCCAAGGACAGATGAATGGATTGAAAAAGTATGGCACATATACGCCATGGAATACTACTCAGTCATAGAAAACAAGACCCTCACATTTGATAGAAAGAGGATAAATATGGAAGTTTTAATACTAAGTGAAACAAGCCAGACTATGAAAGAGAGGCATTGTATGTCTCCACTTAATATATACTGAATGCCTGCACTCTGTCAGAAACTGAAAGATTGGAAGATAAAAAACTATGGAGAGCAACTGTGGATACTAGAGACAGTGTAGGAGGAGGATGGGAACTGTGGTAAGTGGGATGGAGGGAATCAAGGAGGGGAAAGAAACAAAACATTAAAGGGACACGAAAATAGAAAACTTGGGCCAGCAGATGGTGTAGCGGTTACATCACTGGACTCTCAGATGGCCCACCACAGTTCAAGTCCTGGACCTGGTGACTTAAAGATCATGCCTGGTGTGTGTGCATGCGTGCCCACGATCCCAGGAGGAGAATGGAGAAGATATTATGGCATGGCCATCCCCCCGGGGGGTAATTTCTCACTTTCCCTCTCGCTATCCGTCTCTCCAGGGAGTGCAGACACCCTAAGGCAAAACCTCTTTAAATTAAAAATGGAGGACCAGCAGGTGACTTGGTGGTAAGGCACTGGATATTCCCACATGACTGACCACGGTTCAAATCCTGGATCTAGTGGCTTGCTTTCTCACTTTCTCTCTCTCTCTCTGTCTTTCTCTAGTCAAATTAAAATAAATGAATAAATAAATAAAATAAATAATTCTTTTACAAAATGGAAAACTATCTGTTAATGGTAATGTGTATGATAATATCATTGATTGGTCTAATATACAGTATATTCATGCTGGGAAAAATTAATTTTTTTAAAATTCTAAATCTCTTTTAAAAAAATCAAACAGTGCTTTTCAGTTAGTTTAAGCCATGGAGAATAGTGAAGACATATCCAAAATCCTCCTTCGGCAAGTACACAGGGCCTTAGGGTGTGTGCTTATCCCAACTGCAAGTTACTGTTTTTCCTATTCTTATTTCCTGTTTGGCCCCCAGATTCCTTCTTTTTAAAATCTTGTACTTAACAATTTTCTAAAACTGCTTCAACCTCATTTTAGAACAATACAACATGTAAACAAAATGAAATACAATGTTAATGATTTATATTTGTTGCAAACATCTTACCAATTTGTTTTTTAATTATTTAATTTCATTTATTATTATTATTATTTAATTTGACCAGAGACAGAGGGAGGATGGGGGAGGGGAGTAAGAAAGCAAATTGCTAGGTCCGGGATTTAAACTGGCGTC
Organism: Tupaia belangeri chinensis; assembly: GCF_000334495.1. NCBI lineage: Eukaryota > Metazoa > Chordata > Mammalia > Scandentia > Tupaiidae > Tupaia > Tupaia belangeri. The sequence goes on from NW_006159889.1 coordinate 1,488,762, forward strand.
GACCATGTGGGAGTCCAGTGCCCCAACTGCCATGTCACCTGCCAGCCCCACCAATTTGTTTTTAAATTTTACTTGAGGGCTAACCCTGTTTATAGGGAGCCAGATCTCACAAGGCTGATTGTAGTTCAGGCCTGAGCCCTGGTGGCTTCCAGGCATGGCCCAAGTGCCCAGGGTCCTGACAAGGTGAAGATGTGGAGGAAGGGGCATTGTGGCATGACCATGCCCCCTTGAGGGGTGCTTTCTGTCTCCCCTGTCTCTCTTTGTGTTTCACATGTGCTCTCTGGCAATTAAATTTATTTTGTCTTGTTTTAAATGTTATATTTGTTAATGTAATCAGCTATATCGGTTCTTTGTGGTTATCATGAAGAGAATTGTTGCCATAGGTTTGAGAACCCCTTGGCTGCCACACGTGACTCCTTTAACAAATACTGTGTTCAGAGCTTGAGGAAGCAGAGATTTCTTCTAATGCTCTTACTTCTACAGGGTTCAGTTTCATGGTTTACCGAATTTCAGTTTCAAGGACCACATTTGTGCAGAAAGGCAGTTATGTGCTAGGACTGGTTGTACTAGAAGGCCTGGAAAATCCCTGGTGTTGAACCTGGTTCTTCACAAAATAGCGGGCATTTGTATGTTAAATTTGGCTTATGTATTAGGTGTGGCTTATGTATTAGGTGTGGCTTATGTATTAGGTTCTGTTCTTTGAAACGATTGAACCATGCTCTTTTCCAAAAGCTGCCTGTCCCTGCCGTCTAGGCCTGGGGGTGCAGTCTGCTGGTGTCAGCAGTGATGACTTCAGTGACGTTTTCTGCTTTTCTTTTTCAGAGTACGATCGATTGGGTTTCCTCCTAAAGCTGGACTCTAAACTGTGAGTAAATTGAGAAAATGCCTTGGCTCTGTAGTAAGGATGTCTGTGGGAATTCGGGTCTAACTTTGAAGGGCCAGTTCTCATCACCCATGTGTTGTTGGGAGGTTCCACAGGGTTTCTATCTTTGAGCTGTCAGAGGATCTTGGAGCATGTTACAGCCTGCAGGGGCCTGGAGAGGATGGGAGAGTGAGTGCAAACTTAGTCTTAGACTTTTCTGGCATAGGCAGCTCATAAGAAGGAGGCCACTGCCAGTAGTTTGAATGACAAGGGGGCCCTGGAAAGGCTTCTACAGAGACGGGGTGGTGGAGTCACAACAGGAGGCAGTGGGCTCTCAGAGATGTCTGCCCTCTGGTCTGCACAACCCTCTGTGATCAGCCCCCCATCTTCCTCTCAGCTTCAACCCCCCTCACTCCTGCCACAGGTAAACCCTCCTTTTTCTTCTGACTTTGTATATGCTTATTACCTTAGCCTGAAATTCTCTTTCCTTGCTAGTCCAAAACTTAGAGACCATTTTCTTCCCACACAAAATGAATGACCTCTTCTTCTATGCTTCTTTGAATTCTCTACCCCCTACTAATGATCTCACTATACTGTACTTAACTGTGTAATAATTACTAATTTATTAAGGGCACAGGCTTGGAGCCAGCCAAAGCTTGGTTCGAATCCCAGATTGCTGTTTGTTCTCTTTGTGATTTGGGGCAAGCTACTTAATCAGTCTGAGCCTCAGTTTCATGTACAAGATGAAGATAACAGTGTACATACTTCACAAGGGTTATTGTAAGGTCTTAATTGAAATGATTAATTTGTAGGGGACTTTCCAGTACAGGGTATCTAATCTTTCCAGGATCCTTCCCTGTTCTGGCCTTCCCGGTCTTTCTAGGTCTTTCTGGTGTTCTTGCCCTGCATAAGACCTCTCAAATTTTGATGCTCAGTAAACATTTGCAAAACTACCTGACCACCGCCAACTGTGGCTCCTTCCTGTTGTTGGTCATCTCTGTGTATCACGTCCCTGTCCTCTACCAGACAGACATCTTGAAAGATCAGAATAGTGTCTCTTTCCTTTCCTCTCTCGTATCAAACCTTGTCCACAGCTGCTTCTGATGATGTCTTCCTATATACATAAGACATGAAGCCAGGGGCTGTTTGATTTTCCCACGATTGCCTGGCATCTGGCCCCTTTTCCTGGAATCTGGCTTCTTGGCTCTGGTGCCTCGTACTATGAGTTCAGGCATTGTAACTCTCAGTTTTTATACGTCACAGAGGCAGCTACAAGGGGAGAACAGTCTGCCCTTATAGCAGCCTGTTAGAGAGATGCCAGCCTCATGTTAATGTCTATGTAATGGGGCTTGTGCTGGAAAGCCACAGGCTTCCCTCTTAGGAAATTCTCTTTTTTTTTTTTTTTTTTTTTGAGGGTTTTTTGGTTATAGGGTGTGTGCGCTTGCCAGACAGACAGAGAGAGACAGAGAGACAGAAAGTGAGAAATCACCCCCCAGGGGGATGGCCACGCCACAATCCCTTCTCTTCCATTCTCCTCTTGGGATCTTGGGTACCCACGCACATGCGCCCGATGTGAGTTTTAAGCCACCGGGTCCAGGACGTGAACCACGGTCGACTACATGGGAGTCCAGCGACATAGCCATTACGCTAACTGCTGGTCCCCCTCTTAGGAAATTCTTAATTTAGTACTCTGGGCAAAAAACAAATCAAGCATAAGCCATAAGCAAGTGAAATGCCACCAGAACAAAGGAGATGTAGTAATTACCAAGTTGAATCACTTTGATAAACAAAAGACATGTTACCTAGGACATATTAACTATAGTGTTTAAACTGTCTTCCACAGTATAAGGAGGAGGAGCGCACTCCCGCCTTGCTGTTCTGACAGTTAAGTGTTGCCTACCAGGCCAGTTCCTTGAACTATTTAAGTCAACCTGGTCTTTAGCCCAGGGAATTGGCTTGGCTTCATTTGAGTTAATATACAATTTAAAGTACAAGCTAAAACTTTCCTGCCATTTCCTACAAGGCTTTTCTAGTACGATGGTGTCTTCAGAATACGAAGACAGATATGGGAAAAAGGTTTCTACCTGCTTCTGGGATCTGCTTTTTTTACTTTTTTTTTTTTTTTTTGGAGAGATTTTCACTGTAGGGCGTGTGCGCTCGCCAGACAGACAGAGAGAGACATAGAGACAGAAAGCGAGAAATCACCCCCCAGGGGGGATGGTCACGCCGCAATCCCTTCTCCTCCATTCTCCTCTCGGGATCTTGGGCACGCACGCACACGTGCCCGGCGTGAGTTTTAAGCCACCGGGTCCGGGACACGAACCGCGGTCGACTACGTGGGAGTCCAGCGACATAGCCATTACGCTAACTGCTGGTTCCCGGGATCTGCTTTTTTTGAGGCAATTTCTCATCAACATTCAGTTCTATTACAGAGTTTCTCTGGTTGTCTTAGGTGTGTGTGTCTTAGGTTCTATTTATTTATTTTTTTGGAGAGGTTTTCGCTATAGGGCGCATGCGCTCGCCAGACAGACAGAGAGAGAGACATAGAGACAGAAAGCGAGAAATCACCCCCCAGGGGGGATGGTCACGCCGCAATCCCTTCTCCTCCATTCTCCTCTCGGGATCTTGGGCACGCACGCACACGTGCCCGGCGTGAGTTTTAAGCCACCGGGTCCTGGACGCGAACCGTGGTCGACTACGTGGGAGTCCAGCGACATAGCCATTACGCTAACTGCTAGTTCCCAGGTTCTATTCCTGACATGAAGGAAGGAACCTGAACTTGAATCTGAAGAACTAGATTTGAATTCTATTTCTGCTACTTGGAACTACATGACCTTAGATAATTCATTTTAGCTTTCTAAACCCCAGGTTCCCTTTATGAAAAATGTAGATAATACTTACTTCCTGTGATTTTTAAAAATTTTTATTTATTCATTCATTTATTTTAATTTGACCAGAGAGAGGCACACACAGAGAGAGAGGGAGGGAAAGTGAGAAAGCAAGCCACCAGGTTCAAGACTTAAACTGTGGTCAGTCATGTGGGAATGTCCAGGGCCTTAACCACCATGCCACCTGCTAGTCCCCCTTACTTCCTATGATTTTATAAAGTATTAAACAAAGTGTTCTATGAAGTATGAATGAGTGTACAAATATGCAGTTTTTATTTATCTTGATTGGGATTCATTTAGCTTCTTTTTTTTTAAGAATTTTTAAATTTAACTTAATTTATTTATTTCAATTTGACCAGAGAGGGACAGAGTGTGTGTGTGTGTGTGTGTGTGTGTGTGTGTGTGTGAAAGAGAGGGAGAGAGAGAGAGAGAGGAGGAAAGTGAAAAAGCCACTAGGTCTGGGACTTGAACTACAGTTGGCCATGAGGGAGTCCAGTGCCCTTAACTACCATGCCACCTGCCAGCCCTGGGATTCATTTAGCTTCTTGAGTATAAGAATGTGTATGTTCTGGATAATTCTCACTGTTATCTCTTTAAATATTGCCTCTCACCCCATCCATTTCTTTTTTTTGGGGGGGGGAGGTTTGCTATAGAGCGCGTGCGCTTGCCAGACAGAGAGACAAAAAGCGAGAAATCACCCCCCAAGGGCATGGCCACGCCACAATCCCTTCTCCTCCTTTCTCCTCTGGGGATCTTGGGCACTCACACACACACGCCCAGGGTGAGTTTTAAGCCACCAGGTCCAGGATGCGAACCGCAGTCAACTACATGGGAGTCCAGCAACATAGCCATTATGCTAACTGCTGGTCCCCTCATTTCTATTTTGATAATTATCAAATGTTAGACTTTGGTATAGCTGCCAGCTCTTTTAACTTCTCTTACATATTTTTCATCTTTTAATCCATATTAAACCAGAGCCCCAGAGGATTCAGCATAAGGATAAACTAAAACTAAGCCTGAACCTCCCCAACGAAGACTGTGGGAAAGGTTACCATAGCACTGAATATATCAGGGCAAAAGTTAATAAAACAAAACACTTGGTAGTCATTGCCAGAATTCTTATTACTCAGATAATCCAAGGAACCTCTAACCAGAAACTTAGCGGAAGGTGTTGCAGACTAGTAGTGCCTTCAAGCAACTGGCAGAAGCAAACCCTGTCTAGAAGAAGACATATAAATTCCTCACAAATAATTTCATGAAACTAGAGGCTAACAGTAAAAAAATAACTAAACACACAGGAAATACTTCCACTAGTGAGAGCTAGGCAGAACAGCAGACTATAGAAAAGGACCCACGAAGATTTCTGCAATTGGAATTACCAGACATGGTTTATAAAGCAATTACATGTAAAATATTTAAAGAAACAAAAGACAAGTTTGTAAAATAGGGGAGTATGAAATATAAAATTAGTAGATTTGAAAAACATGTTTCTAAAGTTGAAAAATATAATAATGAAGATTAAAAACTTAGTAGAAGGGTTTAGCAGCTGATTAGATACAATTGAAGACAGTTACTAAACTGGAAGTTAAGTCAGAAGAAATAATTTATAACGGGGGTCAGCAAACTTTCTGTAAAGGACCAGATAGTAAATATTTCAGAATTTTGAGGCCTTACTGTTTTGTCACAATTACTCAACTCTGCTGTTGTAACATGAAAGCATATATAGATAGTACATGCTTGAATGATAAAATATTCAAATAAAATTTAATAGACACTGAAATTTTAGTTTCATATAATTTTTATGTGTCATAAAGTACTATGATTCTTTTATTATTTTTTTACCACCTATTAAAAATGTAAGTCATTCTTAACTCATGGGCCATACCAAAAACAGGTAGTGGTTTGGCCTTGACCCACAGGTCATAGTTAACTGACTCTTAATTGAGAATGCCACATAGATATATGTTCAAGAGAACTGTCTCTTCATCCCAGGTATCTTCTGTTCTTGAAACTGTATAATACAGAAGTAATTTTTTAGAAATAATTATTTATTTAGTTTTATTTCTTTTTTTAGAGAGAGATTTCTGCTATAGGGTGCATGTGTTCACTGGAGAGACAGAGAGAGATAGAAAGACAGAAAGCAGGAAGTCACTTTCCAGGAGGGATGGCCATGCCACAATTCCTTCTTTTCCATTCTCAGGATTTTGGGCACACACACACATGCACCCTGTTTTAGGCTGCTGAGTCCAGCAATGTAACCATTACACCATCTGCTGGTCCCGTTTAGTTTTATTTATTTATTATTATTATTATTATCTTTTAATTTGCTATAGGGCATGTGGACTCACCAGAGAAAGACAGAGAGAGAGGCGAAGAAAGTAAGAAAGCAAGCCTCCAGATCTGGAATGTGGCCATATAGGCACCTTAATCATCACACCACTCGCTGTACCCCACATAGAAATACTCTTTTTTTTTTTCTTTTCTTTTCTTTTTTTTTTTTTTGAGACAGAGAGAGAGAGAGAGATTTTTTGCTATCGGGCACTTGTGCTTGCCAGATAGACACAGAGACAAAAAGCAAGGAACTCCCCAACAAGGGAATGGCCATGCCACAGTCCCTTCTCCATTCTCCTCTCAGGATCTTGGACACACATGCACACTTGTGTGAGTTTCACTAGCATTAGTTTCAAGCCGCCGGGTCCAGGACTTAAACTGCAGTCAGCCACATGGGGGAGTCTAGTGTCTTAACCACCATGCCACCTGCTGGCCTCCTAGAAATACTTGCAAAATGCCTGTATGTCTGGTGATATTCTAGAAGTTTGGGAATGAATATTTTGGATTTTTATGTCTTTATTATATTCTTCTAATTAAGTGGAATAAATAGGTTGGTGTATATTTCCTTTGAGAATTCCCTGTTGCTTATATCTACCTGACAAAAATCACTTGTCAGTGATATGAAAATTATTCAAAATACTTAAATGTGGTGAGTTGTACAAAACCTTGTCTTTAACTGCAAGACCTGTCAGTCAGGAAGGCTGTATCTTTTGATGGTTAAAAACATGGGCTATAAAAGTCAGACATGGATGTTCCAGACCGAGTTTCACATCATTTTTAAAAGTTATTTATTTAATTTTATGTGTTATTATTGTTTAATTTGACCAGAGAAAGAGAAAAGGAAAGTGAGAAAGCAAGTCGCCAGGTCTAGGACTCAAACAATGGTCAACCGTGTGGGAGTCCAGTGCCCTAACACCATCTGCCAGCCTCCCAGTTCCATGTTTTACTAGCTCTTGTCATTTTAATTTTTTCCCCCGAGTTTGTTTGTTTTGCTTGTTTCATGAGCCAGAGAGACTGAGATGGAGAAACACATACCTCCAACAGGGTTTTGACACTGCAGTTCACCCCTCTAGCTTTAGCCAGCCCCAAATAATGGCACACATGTTCCTGGCATATTCAGGGTGGTCTCCAGACGTGAACCAAGAACCTTCCCATGTTGGTCAGCCTCGTAGAGCATTGTGCCACCATCCAGCCCCTCTCTAATCTTGAGTAAAGTTATTTAATTACTAAGTCTGGTTTCCTGCTATAAAGTGAGGATACTGTTAATAGCCAAAGGATGAGATTCAAACTACCTTATTCCTTTATTGGTGTCTGGTAAACTGGGAGGGGTGTAGCCCAAAACAAAGAACTGGACCTCAGCTTGCTTTCTAGTGTATACCCCACATACCATTTCTTCACTCACTTATTTAGCAAATATCTCATAAGTACCAACTAGTGCTTCATTATGGGGATAAAATTGAAAATTCTAAGCCATGTAACAGGCTTGTAAGCTTGATTGGAAAGAATGTCTTGTGAGCTAAAGCCTTACTAATTGGGAAGGGAGTAGTGAGACTAGCAGGGGAATGGCAAGGGAGGAACTGCTGGACAGCATGAGCAGTGAACAGAGTTGTTTTGTTTTGAATAATTTTTTATTTTGTTTATTTGTTCTTCTTCAATTTTACTAGAGAGAGACAAGGAGAGAAAGGGAGAGTAAGAAAGCAAGCCGCCAGGCCCAGGATTTGAACCATGGTCAGCCATGTGGGTGTCCAGTGCCTCAACCACCAGGCCAACTGCTGGCCCCTTGTTTTCTTTTTTAAAATAAAGATATTATATTGGTGGTTTGGAAGCAAAAACGGAGTATGAAAAAGATGTCAGGGATCCTAAGATGCATAGGGTCTACAAGAAAGAACAGCCCCTGTTGCAGAGGGATGTGGAAATGGTGTTTTCAGAGGAGTCCTGGGTTTCTATGAAAACAGCATTCACTGAAGAGACTGAGAATGTAAAGGAACAAGGCTTCATGGAATGTGATGGGAAGTTAGAGTGTGGGGCAGGGAGAGAAAAGTAAGAGACCTGAGCCAAGAAGAAGCAGAGAGTGGTGGTCCAGCCCTGGTGGTATGCACTGGATGCTGCTACTCAGAAAGTTGAGGCCACATGGAGGCCTGGGTTCAATTCCCAGCCTGTGAAAAAGCTGGGCATAGTGGCACACTCTAGTAGTCCCGCTCCTCAGAGGTAGCTGAGGCAGTACCTCTACACAGTAAGACTCTGTCTAAAGAACACACACAGGGCCAGCCCATGGTCTGGTGGAGAAGGTGGCTGGATCCCACCTGGCTGGCTGTGCAGTTCAAGTCTGGGAGCCAGCAGCTTGAAAACCATGCGGGTGTGTGTGCGTATGTGCCCAACATCCTAAGAGGAGATGGAGGAGAAGGAATTTTGTGTGACCATGCCCCATGGGGGAGTGCTTTCTTGCTTTCCTTTTCCCTCTTTCTCCCTCTGACTGCTTCTGGCGAGGGCACATGCTCTCTGGCAAATTAAAAAAAAAAAAAAAAAAAAAAAAAAAAAAAAAGATACACACACACACACACACACACAAGCAATAACTTGAGTATGAGAAAACTGACAAGGATGTAGTTGAGGGAGTGAACAAGAATAACCAGGATATAGGCCAACCCCATGGCCCAGTAGTTAAGGAAGCTAGATCCCACATGGCTGACCACAGTTTGAATGCTGGCCCCAGCAGCTTGAAAAACATTCTGGATGTGTGTGCTTGCATTCCCCAAATCCCAACAGGATGGAGAAATGGAGAGGGGGGGTGGTGTGTGACTGCGTCCCATGGCGTGTCTTTCCACCCCCACCCCCTCAGCTCTCTCTTCATCTTCCTCTAGGCAGTGCATGCACTCTCTGGCAACTAAAAAGAAAAGATAAAAATAGTAAACAAGATGTGAGGCTGGTGAGTTGGTGGATGTTGCTAGCTTCAAGGATGCCTAGGAATTGACCCTGTCTTCCCCTGGGGTTGGGCACTTGGGCCACTCAGTGTACACAGCTATAGACTGGACGATACCTCCAGACATTCAAGTCTGGTCCTAGAACAGTTTCAGGCTCTCTGAAAGGGATCTGCTGTGGTCTGGTGCAAAGTTGAGGGCCCTGGGGAAAGACTCAGGGCTAACAGTTCCAGCCCAGCTGTGAGATGAACACTTCCCAACTCATTTAGCACATTTCTTGCGCATTTGTATGTATCAGGCATATGCTATGCTCTGAGGATATACCAGGGAACACAAAAGTAAATAAGTAAAGTTTTTATTTTAGAGGAAGAAGATAAACACTATAGAAGGAAATAGAACAAGACAAGGGAATGCTCTTGAAGAAGCTGTACGTTCAAGTGGGATGGTCAGGGTAGGACTCACCAAGAAGGTGACCTCAGGGCAAAGACTCAAAGGAAGAGAGGAGCTGGTCCTGTCTGTGTCAGGAGGCAGAGTGTTTCAGACAGAACCCGAAGGAAATCTGTCTCTGTTATGAGGAATATGACACCATGAGCCCGGAATGTACCCATTAGTCCAAGGGAGAGAAGAGCCATCTGGATGCCTTGAAGGAGCCAGATCCTGGTGTTTAGGTGTGTGTTTCCAGAGCTGATGTAAGCCCTCTGGGAGCAGATTTAATTAAATGGAGGTCTCATCTATTTCAGCTGAGTGTGGATAGAGGCCGTGTGCTCTGGGAAAGCTCCCATCTGCTTCTATAATGTGGTGTTTTATAGTCATATGTAGGCGAGAGCATGGAGACTTTAATGCATGGTCTAATTTCATACGGAATTCCATGTGAAGACACAAAGCTATGAAAGTAGTACTAACAACTTGTAACCCCCAGAGCCCTGTGAAAACCAGGCGAATGGGAAAGGCCTATAACCCTGCGGCAGCACTTACAGTCAGAGGTGAGTACTGTCAGGTCATCGGGAAAGTCATGATGCATTTTTGCATTAAAAAAAAAAAAAAACATGTCATGACTTTCCTGATGACCCAGTAATTCCAGCACAGTCTGCAAGTTCCCTGCGAGGAAGAAGCGTTTATTGAGCACCTGCCATGTGCCCAGGTTCCTGTCCTGGATACTTTCTGTGTTACCTGTTCCTCACATCTGTGACTTAGATGATTCATCCAGTCTCACTGCTTTAAAGATCGTCTCTCTGCTGGTGCCTCCCAAGCTGTATCAAGCCCAGTCCTCGGTCTCTTGACTCACTTTTCCAGCTGCTGCTTTCACATGGAGGTGTATTAGAAATCTCATACTTAGCATGTCCAGAACCAACAAAAGGCTATGTACAATAAGATCAGAAGAAGTCAAATACAAGTATAGATAAAAAAAAAAAAGGTCCAGAACCAAACTTCAGATTTACATTCCTGCCTCTAGAATCTTCCCTAGCCCAGTGAATGGCAGCCTCATCCTTCCAGATGCTTGGGTCAAAAACTTTAGCATCATTTCTTTGACATCAAAATCTAATAATCCTCACACCCTATTGACTTTGTCTTAAATATCTCCAGATCAGGGACTTCTCCCATCTCCAGACGATCACCTTGTCCAAACAGCCATCCTCTCCCACCTCATAATTGCAATCCTGTCTGAACTTCCTGCTTTCATGCTTGTTTCCCTGTGCTCTACTTCCACACTGAAGCCAAAGTGATACCGCTACTCCTGTGATCAGAATCTTCCAGTGGCTCCTTATTTTTCTTAGAATGAGAGCCAGAGTCTTTCTACTTTTCTCATACCAACGTAACTTTTTTTTTTTTTTTACAGTGCTCACCAAGGCCCTGCACAGTCTAGACCCTGGATTTCTTCCTACTCTCCTTACTATTATCCTAAGCAGGCTCCTTGCAAATACTCATACACCACATATACTCCAGGCCCAGTTGTCCCTGCCTCAGACTCCCAGCATCTGCCCACTCCTTTGATGGAAACACTCTTCCTCAGACACCTGCAGAGGTCCAGCATCTGTTCAGACCTTAGCTCCAATGTCCCTTTCTTAGTCAGTTCTTTGCACATCCCACTTAAGATCATAACTTGGGGGCCAGACAAAGCCCCTCTTTGACTGGAGGCGGGCTAAAGCTGAGGGTAGATTGTAATGTCAAGGTGGTCCTGTCTCTCTGCTTCTCTTGTTCCGGGAAGAAATAAAGACATTTCTAAAAGAAGAAAGAAAGAAAATAATAACCCTAGCCCCACTGGCATTCCTTGTTGTCCCTCACTGCATCACTTTTTTCATAGTGTTTATCACTGTCAGATGCCTCCATTACAAAGGGGCTTCAAAAAATTGATGTAAGGGAACAGCAGATGATGTAATGGTTACGTCACTGGACTTCCACATGGCTGACCACGGTTCAAGTCCCTGACCCAGTGACTTCATATTTACAACAATGTACGTGCCCAAGATCCTGAGTGAATGGAGAAGGGATTGTAGTATGGCCATGCCCCCTAGGGGGGTGATTTCTCACTTTCTGTGTCTCTGACAAGTGCGCACACCCAAAATCTCTCTTTAAAAAATACATAGTATGAACAAACTGCATGGATTTCAAAAAACTTTTGCACCAAAATAATTTTGTGTTTTAATTTATTTCTCCACAAACTTTTTGAAGCTCCTTCCTATGTTACTTATTTGTTTATTATTTGTCTCCATCTCCTAAAAGGCGGGCAGAGGATTTTTTATCTGTTTTCTGTTTTGTTCTCTACTATTATCTAGCACCTAAAACAATGTCTGTGATTAGTCAATAAATATTTGTTGCATGGGTGAATAAATTGGCGGACAACACTGTAAGACAGCTGTTATGTAAATGCATTTTTATGAACGAGAAAGGAACCTAGGAGGGAAAGTAACTTCCTGTGTGCACAGCACTGCATCAAGCACTGCATATGGTCAAGTTAGTATTTGACTCATTCCTCTGCCTGGCTCTGGGCTTTCTACTTTTCTCATAACAACATAACTTTTCTTTTTTTAAAGAATTACATTTTTTATTTTATTTACTATTATTATTACTTTTTAATTTGCTATTGGGCACATGCGCCCACCAGAGAAAGGGGTAGAGGAAGTGAGAAAGTAAGCCTCCTAGTCTGGGACTCAAACTTTGGTTTAATTAGGAAGTTCTCTCTTACTGCCCCATTTCTGTATTTCACATAGCCTTTTATTTTTATTTATTTGGGTTTTTTTAAAGGAATTATTTTATTTAACTTTATTTATTTAAATTTGACCAGAGAGAGACAGAGTAAGCGAGAGAGAGAGGGAGAGAGAAAGTGAGAATGCAAGCCGCCAGGTCCAGGACTCAAACTGTGGTCGGCCATGTGGGAGTCCAGTGCCCTTAACTGCTGGCTACAACACCTGCTGGCCCCTGTAGCTTTTTTTTTTTTTTTTTCCCAAATTCACATTGTCAGTTGGATCCTAAGTTTGAACAATGACACTGTAAGCTTTGTGAGGGCAGAAGTTGTGAGTGTCCTGCTCACAGAAGGACTTGCAGAGCTGAGGACAGCTTTGTGATACATAGGAAATAGTAAATGTTCATTGAATCAGTGAGGGGCAGAAACCAGAGGGTATGAGTAAGAGAGAATAGTGCCACATTTAATAACAGCACCCAGAGATGGCAGGTGGTGTGGTGGTTAAAGGCGTTGTACTCCCACATGACCCACCACAGTTCAAGTTCCGGATCTGGTAGCTTGCTTTCTCTCTTTTTCTCTCTCATTTTGTCCCTCTCTGGTCAAATAAAATAATTAATTAATTAATTAAGTTAAATAAAATAATTTTTTAAAAATAATAACAACACCCAGATCCTCCAAGTATCAATATTGGGACATTTCTAAGGAATGAGGAGTGTAGTGGTGGGGACTGTTGAGCAGCCCCTGCCTTTATCTAACCCGAGTTTCACCAGCTGCTGGAGGGTCTTTCACTTCAAGAACATCTGCTCCAAGAGGAGCATGGAGGAGAAGGGATTGCAGCGTGGCCATCCCCTCTGGGGGGTGATTTCTCGCTTTCTGTCTCTCTGTCTTTCTCTGTCTGTCTGGCGAGCGCATGCGCCCTATTGCAAAAACCTCTTTAAAAAAAATTTCTTTCATGAGAGATAAAGAGACAGGCACCCTCAACAGGGTTCCGTCATGCTATGATCCCCCTCCTCCAGCCCTCCAGGGACCTTGGGTACATACCTGATGCTTTTCAGGTCAGCTTGAGATCCGAACCTGTGGTCCTCCATGTGGCTTCCAGTATTGGAGATCAGTATGCTGCCCGTGCCACCGTGGCTGGGCCAGAAATCATCCTTGAGGAATGTTTCCATCTTTGAGCTTGAGATGATTAGTTTAAAGTATTTAGTACTTCCTTACATTTTCTGTTTCAGAAAAGTAAAATTAAAATAGAAATGACTAGTGACGGAATAATATTACCCAAACTAAGCAAAGCTTCTTTTGCCGTTTGTCAGCATGTTATTGTTCCAGAAACAACTCTCTAATTAAGAGAGATCCGTCCTCATCAAGAATTGATGAAACAGTGGCCAAGTGAGCTCTGTGCCTTGGTCTCATCCCTGCATATACTTGCAAATTCTCCCTGTGTGGTAACAGTGACTAGCATGTATGTGTGTATGTATATATTTTTAGAGAGATTTTTGCTATATGGCATGTGCACTTGCCAGAGACAGAGAGAGAAAAAGTGAGAAATCACCTCCCAGGAAGGATGGCTACACAGCAATTCCTTTTCCATTATCCTCTTGGGATTTTGGGCATGCATGCATGCACATACACCCAGCATGAGTTTCAAGCTGCCAGGTCCAGGACTTGAACCACAGTCAGCCATGTAGGAATCCAGTGCCCTAACCACTACGCCACCTGCTGGCCCCAACATGGGTTAGCTTTGATTAAATTGCTGTATTATTTGTCCAGCAGAGCACTACATATTACGTATACGGTCTTTTCTTATAAGTGCCTTGAACTCTATGTCACTCAGTTAGCACATGGAATGAGGGAGGTGGCGTATTGAAGGACTAATCAGAGTTCAGTCCTCTCTGACACATTTCTAGGAATTAGACTGTTGATTACAGGATGTTGATCACTGACTTGTTGAGTCCTCAGGAATAACTTTCAAAGTCCCTTTTCCCATTTTCCCCAGCTCTCCCTCATACTTCCTGTTGATTAACCTTCCAAGTTAAGGTAACTAATTGTCCCCTTTTTTATGGAGAGGTTTTTGCTATAGAGCGCATGCACTCACCAGAAAGACAGAGAGAGACAGAAAGAGAGAAATCACCCCCCAGGGGGATGGCCACGCTGCAATCCCTTCTCCATTCTCCTCTCAGGATCTTGGGCACGCACGCACATGCACCCAGCGTGAGTTTAAGCCATTGGGTCTGGGACTTGAACTGCAGTTGACTACATGGGAGTCCAGCTATGCAGCCATCACGCCAACTGCTGGTCCCAATGTAACTAGTTGAGTTCAGTCCAACATTTTATTAGTTACTCACATGTGCTGCCATGTGTACTATGCTAAATTTTCATGATCTAGGAGAAAAACATATTTAAATGGGCAATTACTCTTCAGTGTTACAAGTTCCAGCTCTTGTCATTGTTGTATCCCTAGTCCCAGGGCAGTGTCTGGCATATAACAAGACTGTTAACAGTTGTGTGTATTGAATGTTATTTATATATTTATTTATTTTACAGAGTGTTTTCTTTCTTTTCTTTTCTTTTTTGCTATAAGGCAAAAAGACAGAGAGAGAAAGAGACAGAGAAAGAAAAAGTGAGAAATCACCCCTGGGGGGATGACCATACTGCAATCCCTTCTCCTCTCAAGATTTTGGATGCTCATGTACACACACCTGGCATGAATTTCAAACTGCTGGGTCCAGGAGTCGAACTATAGTCAACCTTGTGGGAGTCCAGCATCACAACCACTATGCCACCTGTTAGCTCTACCAATACTTTATTCCTAATGTAATCCTCACAACAATTTTATGAAGTAAGTACTGGTATAATCCCAGTTTTAAAGATGTGGAAATTAAGGATGCAGAACAGTTAAATAACATATTTAGGATCACACAGCTAGTGAGGAATAGAGCCAGGATGAAACCTAAGCAGAGTGAGTGACTCCATTATCTTAAGATATCTGTTGAGTGCGTAAATGAGACAGAGGAAGGAGGTGGGGGAAGGAGGTAGGGGGAGCCAGCAAACTAGGATGAAAGCTGCTCTAGGTAGCTTAGGGTCCACAGGTGGGACAGGTTGGTTCTACCCGGGAGGGAAAGCATCACAGGAAGGTCATGAAGCAAGTGATGCTTAAACTGTGTTGGCATCCATTGGCCAGGGTGGGGAAGGGGGCAGAGCTAAGGCCAACCCTCCTACTTCTGCCCTAGATTCTTCTCCCTCTCACCTTCTCAAGGGTATTTCTCCTACAACTATCCCATTTCTACTGTATCATGAGTTTGTCTCTTATTCTAACCAACTTATAAACATATTAAATTATTTCCTAACCTCGAAAAATGCTATCTTTACTCTGCTTCTCCCCTCCAGCTACTGCCCCATTTCTGTATTTCCCTTTATAGCAAAACCCTAAAAATAGTCTAGATTCCATGACTCCAGTTGCTCTCCTCCTAGTTTCTCTTAAACCCAGTAAAATCAGTTTCACCACCACACTCCAATGAAACAGCTCTTGTCAGGGTCAACAGTGACTTCCATATCCCACCAGCAAGCAATGCCACTGCAGTGTGTGAGACATTGGTCCCCATGTCCCTCTGGAGACACTTCTCTTGGCCACTGGGGCATCCATCACCCTCTGTCCTGATTATCTTTCTATCGCGCCAACTGCCGCATTCAGCCCCCAGCATTGCTGCCCGTCACCTCCTAGCTGTCACCCTTCACAAGCACATATCATTGGGGCGTCTTCCACTGGACACCAGGCAGTGACTCTCCCTTGTGACAGAGTCCATACCTGAGCCAAGTGCTGACAGCCCCCATGTTCTAGTGGCTTGCCTCTGCCACCTAGTCTTTCGTGTAACTTTTAGATGCTTGCTTAGAGAATAGCTAGCTCCTTTAAATGTACTTCCTCACTACATCCTCACAATCTCCTGGGAATTATGTGGTTCCCATTGCACACAAGAAAGCTGAGAATCAGATTTTCCATCACTTCCCCATGGTCACACACTTGCCAGTGTCTTTGGAGAGTGTTTCAGATTCCATATCTGATGCTCTTTCGGTTGACAATCCAATGCTTGGCTGGATTCTTAAACTTGGTCCTCCTCAGTAGAAGGGTGGGAAGGTCTAGTTCCTTCTCTTGGGTTCCAGTCTGTCTGTCTGGATTTCCTCTGGAGAATGCAGGGGTTTATAGTCTTCACCCCAGGGACTTGATAGTCACGTTTGCAGGACAATGAGTGCTCTTACTGGTGGTAGAAATGCTAAATCTCCCAAATCAAAAGGCCAGCTGCAGAGTAGGGAAGAACAAGGGCTGAATGGTTTGATCAGACATCTGTGGGGGGCCTCCTTGGCATTTGGAGTGTGAGTGCCTTAGAGAAACTAACTACTCTGGCCCTGGGGAGTTGGCAACCATTAATCTTGGTGGTTTTGACCCGCTGACTGCCCCAGAGGCCCCCTGCCTGATGTATGAGTCAGAATCCCAACACTCTCCCTATTCTTCTCTCACTGGGATAGTCAGGAGGCCATTGCTGAGGCATTTTAATTTGGTAATAACTTGACATGGTCTGTACCCGGAGTTATATGTTTTAGAAGTTACTGTGGCTTCCTGAATGGGGAGTTGAGTTAGAGCTCGTCATCCTCGTATCTGACTACCTCACACTGCCTTCCTGCTGGGTTCTGGCTGCCCCATGCTCCAGCCACCCAGTGCTCCCTTTTCTCCATGTAGATGGCCTGCGTCCCTGAAGCCTGGACTGCCCACAGCTCTTATTCTTCAAGCACTTTGCCAGAAATTGATGGCGTAAAATAGAAAAAGGAAGGATGTAGACAAAGGCTTGTCTTATTTACATGTATTTCTGCAATGCATTGTATCAAAAACAACTGCCATCCATTTTTCAACTTCTTTGTGAAACTTTCTAGAATTCATAAGACCACAGGAGCTCACAGAAGAGAGGTGGGAGAGTGGAAGACAGGAGATAAGGGGACTTGAAATGCCGCACTGCCTGGGTATTCGTTTTTCCTCTCTCTGTCTCTCCTTCCCACAAGCACACATACCCTGTGACTAATAAAAAAACAAAAACAAACTTAAAAAAAAACAGAAGTGGGTTTAAATATTGTCCAAGTGCATCATCTTGGATAAGTCTCTTCATCTTTCTGAGCCTCATGTGTAAATGAGTAACTCATAGAACATACATATAGAATTGTCAAGAGGAGTAGTTGAAAAAAATCTAGAATGTTGTCATTATGGTACCTAGTCTAAAAGCTTGTAGTAAGTTCAGTATTTGTATTAAAGTTTATATATCATTTATAAAATGCAGCTGTTTATGTAAGAAAATACTCTTTTTCTCTTGTTAAAACCTGTGGCTTTCTTTTGCCTACCAAATAAAAGTCCCTGGTCACTCAGCATTTGCATCCCAGGCTTTGAATTTCATTGGCAGGGAAAGCTTAAGAATGCAGGTTTCTAAAAGGAATTGCACATGGATACAGAGGAGTTGGTCTATAATTGCTGGGCAGTTACTCTGTGTAAGGCCCTGGACTAGGCCTGTGGGGTGAATCAGGCATGACCCATGGTAGGCAGTGGCACTGTCATTTCTGGCTCTCTGACACAGCCGCCACCACCACACCACACCACCCTCCCTGTCCCTGCAGAAGGCGGCCTGAGGACAGAATTGCCACAAGGCCCCAGCACAGTCTAGCAGCTGGCACCAGAGTGTTGGCAGTGGGCCCAAGGGTGGGGGCAGAGGAGGCCGAGACTCTGAATGGGCAGCCAGCCAGGGCTCACTCAGGTGCCCCGGCATGCAGGGCCTCTAGCCCCAGCAGTCACTGAACCCAGCCACTGAATAGATCCTCTTCTTCAGTTGGGATTTTCTCCAGACTGCACAGGGCAGTTTCTAGTGGCGGGCGGTGACTCCAGTCCCCTACTGAAACCCAGAGATGGGGAAGGCATGATAGTGGTCACACAGGAGCAGAGCCAGGGCTGGAGTACAGTCTTCTGGAAAATACACACAGTCTCCGGTTGTAGGTTCCTGAGATCGCCTTCTCTGTAGTTCAGAGGGCAGTGAGACTATCGGGGTCTCTTGTGTTCCTTTAGAAAGCTGTAGGCATCTTTTTCCGTGCTCATCTCTGGACACACAGCAGTGGGGGAGGAGTCAGATCAGGCTCTGACTCAGGAATTTATAGGATACAAAGGAGACATACTCCCACCAGTCCGAAAGCAGCATGGCAGGAGCTGATGGGAGAAAATGTGTGAGTGGGGGGCAGGGAGAGGGGCCTTAAGAGCACAGAGGAGGCACTTAGCCCAGGCGGGACTCAGGAAATCACTCCTCTCCCGGGAAGCCGACATCTGAGCTTCATTGTGACGGACCAGTAGGCATTAGCCAGGTGGAGGGGACAAAGAATAACATTGCAGGCAGAGTGCCTGTCCAATGGCCGCATTAGTAGCCCAGTAGCACACATGTTGTGTAGTCAGGTCACTACGAATGGTTCCCACTGGGTGGCTCTCAGTTTGCGAGGAAAGAATAGACGATGAAGCCAGTCTTGTAGGCACACACACAGGAAGGTGGAAAGGGCAGTGCCCTGGCTTTACCAAGGCCTGAGAGGCTCTATCCTGTAGCGCTTCACCCCCACCCCCATCTTGGAACCTGGGTGGAGTTCCTGGTTTCTTTGGTTATTAGGCTTAGTGCAAAAGGATCGATGTGAAACCTAGTGAGTTCCTTTTACAGATCCATCTCAGGGCCTCGTGTATGTGTCTGCCTGTTCCTAATTCTACAGGTTTGTTGTCTTTACCCCTGAAATCTTGGTGTGGAAAAGAACTTGAAGTGCTGATTGTAGGGAAGGCAACTTTATGTAAGGGTTAAACACCTATAGCTCTTCACAAATGAATGAGTTGCTGACTGCTCAGTGCCTGCAAGCTATGACTCTCCTTCTCTTCCCGCAGGCCTGCTGAGTTAGCCACCAAGTACGCAAACTTTTCAGAGGGAGCTTGCAAGCCAGGCTATGCCTCAGCCTTGATGACCGCCATCTTCCCCCGGTGAGTGCTCCTGTTTCCTTTCACTGCCCAGACTGCCTGGTCCCAGGCCCGTAGCAGAAACCCGGCCCCTCGTAGCCCATCATGTTGTCCTGAAGAAATAAGATTCTGTGGTAACTTCATGCCTGTGTCCTAGAATCCGTTGCTCCCTGGAAAGGACTTAGATTTTTGTCACTTTCTTCCCCAACCCCATGCTATACCCTTGCTCTGCCTTCCGTCAGTCCCATGTCTCGGAGCGTGAACCTGGAAGCACAGCCAGGTCCTGTGGAAGGGAGGGAGGACATAGAGCCTTCATGGTTGCCCATGGAAGCCAGGTTTCTGGAGGCAGCCAGACAAGGCTGTCAAGCATAGAAGTCTTAGCATCTGTGGCCAAACAAACTTTTCTGGAAGTTGGGACAAACTAGCTGGCTTCAGGGAGGCATATCCCAATAAAGTAGAGGACAGGAGCAGAGGGCAGTCTCTGAGGCTGCCCGAGTGTCAGCATCTTCCCTCTCTGTCCGATTCATATCCTGGAGCTCCTGATTTCCTTAGTCTCAGGCTTGCTGAAAGAATCTGTTCTAACCCATAGAGCCCCTTTACCACGTACTGCTCAGGGGCCTCACTTACTTATCTACATTCTCCTTAGGAGCGTTCCTTCCTGAACCCTTGGTGTGGAAAAGGGTTTGAAGTGCTGAGATTGCCTTGTCCTGCCTTGGACTTCTCTTAAACTGTCAAAGTCATTTTGTCCCTTCAGAAAAAGTGATAGGAGTTTCGGGGGTTTTTGTTTGTTTGTTTTTGTTTTTTAAGAGCAATTTTTGCTATAGGGTGTTTGTGCTTGCCAGAGAGATGGTCATACTGCAGTCCCTTCTCCTCCAGTCTCCTAGAGATTTTGGGCATGCACACATAAGTGCCCGGAGTGAGTTTGAAGCTGCCTGGTCCAGGACTCAAACCATGGTCAACCATGTGAGAATACAGCGACATAACCATTACACCAACTGCTGGCCCCAGTGATAAGAGTTTCTAACGTGGAAGAGCTGGAAGGAAGACTGCTCAGGACCCTCTGGGTGCCAGAAAATACCACTGAGACCACCAGGGGAGCCCTAGGGGTGGTCTCTAGGGGTGGGTTCCACTCGCTGGGGAAAGGACTTTGCTCCTCTCCCTTAGAAGGCTGAGGTTAGGGCACACAATGTGCTTGCAAAGGAATGCTGAGAAACTGCTGGCCCAAAGTAAATTCAGGATATGTGGGTTTTCTGCTCCATTCTTTTCTAACGTGAGCAAGCCTAGCTTAGCTCCTCGTGTAAAGCAGGAGCTGTGCTGGCTGAGTACTGGTGCTCAGATAGAGATCTCTTTGTCTGGGGGCTGCCTTCTGAATTGACTCCAAATACTTTGCTTCCTGCAGCTATTTATTGAGCACGTCTGAAGTGTCTGGCACTGTATGCTATGTTCTTACACATGTGTTTGCAAGCCTCCACAACCCAGGCCCCTGGCCTAGACACCCAAGTTCTCCTTGACTTGTGTGTAGGTTTCTTTTACTTTTTCTAATTGAAAGTAGTATAAGCATGTGGCTTCAAAACAAAATAAAACAAAAAAGAACAATATAAAGGAGGATATATTGCCATTCCAGACACCTTCCCTTAGACAGCCAAATTTCCATAAATGGGAACGTACTGTATTTATTGCTTTTTACTCTTAATGGTGTACATTAGAGATTATTCTGTTGCCAGGGTGTGTGAATTCATACCACTTTTCTAAAAAAATTTTAATTTTATTTTAATTTTATTATTATTTTTAAATTTTAATTAATTTATTTTTTAAATCTGCAATAGGGTATGTGTACTCACCAGAGAGAGATAGATAGATAGGTAGATAGAGAGACAGAAAGTGAAAAAGCACGCCACAAGGTCTGAGACTCAAACCATAGTCAACCATATGGGAGTCTAGTGCCTCAACTATCATGCCATACGCTGGCCCTTTTTTTTTTAATTATTCATTTAATTTTATTTGTTATTATTTCAACTCACCAGAGAGATAGAGAGATACAGAGAGAGAGAAAGTGAGAAAGCAAGCTGCTAGGTCTGGGACTCAGACCATGGTTGGCCATGTGAGAGTCCAGTGCCTTAACTACTGTGCCACATGCGGGCCCCCCCTTATTATTTTTTAATTTACTATAGGGCACATGTGTTCTCCAGAGAGAGACAGAAAGAGAGAGAAATAAAAAATGAGAAACCACGCCTTAAGGGAGATGGCCATACCATAACCCCTTATCTTCTATTCTCAGAATTTAAGACATGCACGTACACATGCCTGTCATGTTTTTCAAGCCTCTGGACTTGAACTACACAGCTGGCAATGTGAGATCCATCCACCTTAACCACCACTCGACCTGGCTGGCCCCAATATATATATATGTATTTTTAAATTTTCATTTAATTTTATTTATTTTAAACTTTTGTTATAGAGCGTGTGCATTTGCCAGAGAGTGAGAGAGAGAGAAAAGTGAAAAAGCACCCCCATGGGAGGATGGCTATGCCTCCTTCCTTGTCTCAAGAGTTGGCCATGTATGTACATGCACCTGACATGTTTCTCAAGCTGTTGGGTCCAGGACTCAAACCAAATAGTCAGACCTGTGAGATCCAGACCCTTAACCACCACTCCACTGACCGGCTCCATCTCACAATGATTGCATAATATACAATTTGAAGGTATCATCATTTTATTAAAAGTAAGGTTTATTGAAGTCTGACTTACATGTAATAAAATGTACCTTTTAGTTTAGATGTATGTGTTTTAACAGCCACCAGCATAACTAACATATTTCTATCACCTTGAAAAGTTTCCTTGCGCTCCTTTGCAGTTAGTTAACCCCCCTCCCAACCTTCAACTTCTGGCAATCACTGATCTGTTTTCTGTCCCTGTGTTTCAGAATGTTACATAAATGGAATCACTCAGTATACAGCTGTTCAAGTCTGCTTCTTTTATTTAGTATAATGCATTTGTGATCAGTGCCAATGTTGTGTATGTCAGCTGTTTATTACTTTTTAATGCCGAGTAGTATTTCATCATATGACTGTAACACAGACTGTTTATCCACTTCAGGGTTGAAAGACATAATGGGTTAATTCCAATTTGGGGCAATTATAAATAAAACCTCTATGAGTACAGTGGTGTTTTGTGTGAACATGCATTATTTGTTTGGTCCCTAATCACAAGTAATAGGTTGTTACCTATGTACTTCTTCATTTTAAATTATTATTTTATTTGCTATCGCTGCTCACCAGAGAGAGAGAAAGTACGGAAGCAAGCTTCCAGGTCTGGGACTTGAACCACATTTGGCCTTGCATGAGTCCAGGGCCTTAACCACCACACCACCAGCTGACCCACTTGTTGCTTTTTTTTAATCTAATCTGACAATGTCTGCCTTTTATTGGAGTGTTTATGACATTTACATATCATTTCCATTTAATGTAATTATCAGTATTGTCAGGTTTAAATCTACTGTGTTATTATTAGTCTCCTGTTTGTTTCTTTTTTCCTTTCATTTTCCTGCCTCATTTTAGATTGGTTTAGTATTTTACAGTTTCATTTTACCTCCACTGTTGGCTTAGTAGCTATATCTCTTTGTTTTATATTTTTATGGTTGTTCTAGAGTTATACACCCAAGTTCATAGCATTATTCATAATTGCCAAAGGGCAAAAACAACCCAAGTGTCCGTCAGCAGATTAAGGGATAAACAAAATACAGTGTGTCCATACAGTAGAGTATTATTCAACCTGAAAAAAGAAGCAAATTATGACACATGTTACAACACAAACAAACCTGAGGACATTATGCTAAGTGAAATGAGCAAGTCACAAGAGGACAAATGCGTGAAGTGAGATGCTCAGAATAGTCACAATGATAGGAAGAATAGTGATCATTGTGTTCGGGGAGAGGGAGGAATGGGGAGTCACTGTTTCGTAGATACAGTTTCAGTCTTGTGAGATGAAAAAGACTTCTAGATATTGGTTGTACAGTAAATGCACTTAATATTACTGAGCTGTACACTAAAAAATTAGTAAGCCATTAAGTTTTATGCTGTGTGTATTTTACAATTTCAACAAATTTTAATGAGGAGGAAAGTCTTCTATTTACCTACACACTTTACTTCTGATCTTTTTTTCTTTCTTTCTTTGTGTAAATACATATTTTTATCTGGTATTCTTTTTCTTCTGCCTGAAGAACTTGTTTTAACATTTCTTGTTGGGCAGGTCTGATGGCAGTGAAGTCTTTCTGCTTTGGTTTATCTTTAAAAGCCTTTATTAAACCTCCAGTTTGAAATTTGTTTGTTTGGCTTTAAGATACTTAAAAGGCGTAGTTCAATTTCTTTTGGCTTACATAGTTTTGATGAAAAGTCTTCTGTCATTCTTCTCTTTATACCTTTGTATGTAGTACAGTTGACCTGTGAACAACACAGGGATTAGGGACAGTTTCTGCACAGTCAGATCTGCATATAACTTTTGACCCCTCCAAAACTTAACTACTGATATCCTACTATTGATTGGAAGCATTACCAATATAAACAGTTCGTTAGCATATATTTTATGTGATATATGTATTATGTACTATATTCTTACAAAAAAGTAAGCTAGAGGAAAGAAAATATTATTAAGAAAAGTATAAAGCAGACCAGCAGATGGCATAATGGTTATGTTGCTGGACTCCCACATGGCCAACTATAGTTCAAGTCCCAGACCTAGTTGCTTAAAACTCATGCCCAGCGCATGTGCTTGCATGCCCGAAAATCCCAAGAGGACAATGGAGGAGAAGAGATTGTGGCATGGCCATCCCGCCTGAGGGGTGATTTTTCACTTTTTGTCTCTCCCTCCCCCTCTCTCTCTCTTTCTCCAGCAAGCACGCATGCCCTATAGCAAAAATCTCTCTAGAAAAGTAGAAGGAAGAGAAAATACATTTACAGTATTTATTGGGAAAAAAAAATACACTTGTGGACTCCCACTGTTCAAATCTGTGTTGTTCAAGGATCAACTATATTTCCTTTTTTTTTTCTTTCTTTCTTTTTCGCTTTGTCAGAGGGCTCATGGCCTCATCAGAGACAGGCAAACAGAACACACACACTTCATTCCCACTGGGAATGGTCTTGTCACAATCCCTTCCCCTCCATTTCTTCATCCTGTTAAAGTTGTGAGTATACACATGTACCTAGCATGTTTTTCAAGCCTCTGGTCTGGAACTCAAACCATGGGGTTGGCCATATGGTATACAGCTGCTTTAACCACCAAACCATGGAGCCAGTCCCCTTATTTCCATTTCCTTCTGTCTGTTTTTTGACATTTGTTTCTTTATCACTGGTTTTCTGCAGCTTGATTATGATACAGCTTGTGGTTTTCTCTTCCTTTATTGTGGCTTGGGGTTTATTTAACTCCTCGAATCTGTGAGCTCATTGTTTTGTTTTTGTTTTTGTTTTTGTTTTTGTTTTTCTGAGAGGTTTTTACTATAGGGCACGTGCACTCACCAGAGAGACAGAGAGAGAGACAGAAAGCAAGAAATCACCCCCCGGGGGGATAGCCACGCCGCAATCCCTTCTCCTCCATTCTCCTCTCGGGATCTTGGGCACACACACACATGTGTCCGACGTGAGTTTAAGCTACCAAATCCAAGGCTCTAACCGCAGTTGACTACATGGGAATCCAGCAACGTAGCCATTAGGCCACCTGCTGGTCCAGGAAAGTCATGACTTTTGTGACTTTCTCAACAACCTAATAGATAAGTTTCATCAGAAGGAAATAAAGATCTCAGAGTATATCATAGTACACTTTTTTTTTAACTTGCCATAGGTTAGGTGGACAGAGAGAGGCAGAGAGAAAGAGAGGGAGAAAGTACCCTGGGTGTGTGGGGAGGCAGGGCAGGGATGGCCATGCTGCAGTCCCTTCTCCTCCATTCTCCTGTGAGGATTGTGGGCATGCACACACAGGTGCCTGGTGTTTCTCAAGCTGCCGGGTCCTGGATGCAAACTGTAAAGTGGGCCATGTAAGATTCAATTAACCCCTCCCACACACCACCAGCTGGCCCTATATGCAAATATTCTAAATGTTGGTTTAAAGAAAAAATATAACCCATCAAACTTTATTTGACACAGCCCATTTTCCTGACAGTGCTCTTCTTCATATACTTGAGTGACCTTTTATGCCTTGGTGAAAGATATGATTGAACAGCATGTCTCTTAGATAGTGGCCTGTAGGGCTAGTCGGTACTGAGGAAAAGTGTGACCTCTACAAGCTAATCCTTGGCCAGCCGTTGAGCAGAAAGCAGAGCCCTGATCCGTGCTGTGGCCATTCTGCAGGGCCCTAACAGTGTCTGACACAACCATAGTTAATATCTACTGAGCATTTACTTTCTGTCAGCCTGTGTGCAATACTTGTTCCTGTTTCTTCTACTTTAATCCTCCCAACAGTCATGAGATAGGTATCGTTACTAGTCCAGTTTTAAATATGAGGAAATGGAGGCAGAGAGAAGTCAAATGATTTATTTAAGTCACACAGATGGGTAGTAACCAGACCGAGTTTTGAACCTAAGAACTCTTAACTACAGAGCCACATGCCTGACCACTGCATTCTACTTCCTCTCGCACTGCTGTTTCATGGGCATGCTGGCTAGTGGCCAGAGTACAGAGGTCTGCCAGATGTAGTAATGAGGTACTGACATAGAAATTGTCCCCTTGCTCAGCTCTATGGAGGAAAACCACACTTCTCTTGAGATGCACTTTGCTTCAAGAAGGCCAGGGTGTGTGGTGTGTATCTATAATTGTGCGTCTGTGATTCTCGTTCTGCTGAGGAACATGGTCCAAGCTGGCCGAGTGCCCCAGAGTACAAGGATGGCTGTTGAAACCTTGCAGAGCTCTCTAAGACAGGAAGTCTGGAGCGTTGACACAGAGTCTCAGCTGCTTGTTTAGGGACCCTTGCGTGAGAAGGTACAGGAGGCCTATTGCACTGCCCCGGGGGCTTTGAAAGCTTGTGGGCTCTTGGCCAGAGTGGTCGGGTATCTGGTATCCCCACATTCCAAAGCTCCTCCCCCTCTGCCCTTCCAGAGAAAGATCTTGGGATTTTTTTTTTTTTTTAATTGCTACAACACTAGGGAGGGGTAATAAGATTGACAGGCATCCTTACTAAGCTTTGTCCCATACCATAAACTACAGAGAATAAAGAACTGTCAGCTTCTGAAAAATCATTGTCTTTCCAGACTGGAAACGAGTTTGACACTCCCACCCCTATCCACAATAAGAATGTTTGAATGACTCATTATTAATAATTTCTTTACTTTCTTGTGTCCGTTTTTTTTTTTTTTTTTTTTTTTTGCTTTCTTGTGTCCGTTTTTTGTTTTTTTTTTTTTTTCTTTTCTTTTCTTGAGTTTTTGCTACAAGGCATGTACACTCACCTGAGGGAGAGAGCGAGAGAGAGAAAGCAAGAAATCACCCCCCACCCAGGGGCTCCTCCTCTACTCTCCCCTCAGGACCTTAAGCACACACACATGAGCCTAGCGTGATTCTCACGTCACCAGTTCTGGGACTTGAACCACCCAGTCAGTCATGTGGGATCCAGTGCCTTAGCTTGCACGCCACCTGCTGGCCCTGACTCTACAAACTCTGTGTAGTCTAGCTTTTATTCTTATCCTCCTCTGCTTTTGTGCAGATCATTAAAGAACATGAACTGACAAATCTATCCCATGAATAGACCTTGTCTTTTTATGGGGTCTCAGAAGCATTTGGCAATATGGATCTCTTCCTTCATTTTTAATTTTCTTATTAATTCTTTGTCCAAACCCCCTTCGGATTCTTCTCCTACCTCTGTTACTTTCCTTCTATCTCTATTGCAAGCTTTGCTGTGCCCCTTTGGGTATTACTGTTCAGAGGGTTTGTTTCCAGTCCTTCTCCCTTCTCGCTTCTCCCTTCCCTGCTTCAGCTAACAGCTATGTGCAGATGACTCGCAGATCTGTCAGTAGCCCAGATCTCTGCTGGTCTCTAAACCCAAATCCCAACTTCCTGCTGGATTGCTCCACTTACATGGCTCCAAGACATCTCAGAGTCAGTGTGTCCACCTCATAGAATTCCCATAAATCTAATCAATTCTTCATTGCCCGTTTCAGTAAGTGACACCACTGTCCCAAACTGGGCATCTGAGTGATTCTTTCTCCTTCCTCTCTCAACCAAATAACCAGCCAGCTGTCAAGTCCTGACACTTCTGTAACATCCCTTCCCCGAGGCCAGCCCCTTCTCCCTGGTCTCACTCTCCAGCCTCCGCCACCTCTTCAGAAACCTGGAACAGTGTCATTTCCTTCACGTCACTATTTTCTCACACTCAGATCTCTCCCATCCCTTAAACAATCGCCACATGTCTCTGCTGTCCTCTCACCTTGATGACAGTTGTTACCATGGCATTCATGCACCAAAGCTAGAGCTTTGGCATTGCGTAGGATACATAAAACCTCTCCCCTTGACAAGCTCACGTTCCAGTGGTGATGCAGACAACCTGTGCTTCTAGAATGTCACATTTTAGAACCTTACTGTGTGCCAGCACTGTGTATTCAGTACGCTGTCAGCTTTTTTATCTTTTAGAATTATTTCCTTTATTTGTTTTTGGGTTTTTTTCAAGAGGTTTTTGCTATAGGGTGCGTGTGATGCCAGAAAGGCAGAGAGACAGAAAGCAAGAAATTATCCCCCGGGGGGGATGGCCATGCCGCAATCCCTTCTCCTCCATTCTCATCTCGGGATCTTGGGCGTGCACGCACACGCGCCTGGCGTGAGTTTAAGCCACAAAGTCCGGGACGCGAACCACGGTTGACTACGTGGGAGCCCAGCAACATAGCCATTACACTAACTGCTGGTCCCATGTTACTATTATTTTTAATTTGACCCAAGAGAAAAAAGGAAAGTGAGAGAGAAAGAGAAAGTGAGGAAGCAAGCCACTAGGTTCGTTACTTGAACCGTGGTTAACCATCTGGGAATTCAGTACCTTAACCACGAGGCCACCTGCCAGCCCCATTCAGCTTTTTTTTAACAACTCTGTGAAATACATGTTGCTGTACAACATGTATACATGTTACAGCTTACTGTAAGAAGCTGTAACTTGCCAAGAACACGGTAGCACAGAGCCAGGAATAGGACCCACTAAAACCTTCCCGCACTTCCTGTCCTGAGTCATGGCTCTCAGCTGTGTACCCACAGGGGCAGATTTCTTCTGTTTGGAGATGGCTTACATGTTTTGTAAAAGTGCTCCCTGTTGTAAAATCCCTTGGTGCTGTGCTTTCCGGGCAGGGCACTCGGTAACTGAAGTTTCCCTGCACGTTGTATGAGGGTCGGTAACTTGCGTGGACTAGACAGACTGATTGCCTGTCCTCCACGGTCTCCAGCCCAAAGCTGGAGGAATTGCCATCCAAGTCCTCCTGGTTTCTGTGCCATCAGGGTTTTTTTTGGTTTGTTCTTTAGCATCAGGCATTCTGACTTCTCTGGGAACCAGCCCATGTTCTGCTTTTATTTTATTTTATTTATTTTTAAGAGAGATTTTTGCTGTAGGGTGCATGTGTTTGCTGGAGAAACAGAGAAAGACAGAGAGAAAAAAAGAAATTACTCCCTAGGGGGATAGCCCCACCCCAATCCCCTCTCCTCTCGAAATTTTGAGCACACATGCACACACACCCAGCATGAGTTTCAAGCGCCAGATCTGGAACTCGAACTGTAGTCAGCCATATGAGAGTCCAGCACTTGAACCACTATGCCACCTGTTGTCCCATTAAATTGGCTCCATATCTTGCCTTAGCTTATTCCATCTGCCTTGTCCATATTCGACAGAACTCAGCCATCCCCCAGTGCCCTGTATCCCTATACCCCGTCTCCTGTCGTCATACACCCCGTCTCCTGCCATCATACGTAGGGCTGTGAGAGACGGCCAGAAGTTGTGTTTTCCTAGGAAACGCTTCCTCAGATGCCGAGGGCCCCACGTTCTTTGCACAGGTGCATATTACAGAGCCGCCGGTCGCGCTTTCCCTAGTTCTAGGTGCACCCACTGCAGAAGTGCTGGCCTCGGCCTGCTCACTTCTCCTGTGATACCAGAGGGCGCCTCTTCTCCCACCCAGGCAGGACCTGAGGAGTCACATCTTCTCCCCTAACTTTTCCCTGAAAGTGAGCACCAGGCCACGGCCTTGGTAAACAGCCCATGTGGGGCATCAGTCACTTTGGAGTCTGTGTGTGCTGTGGAGTCAAAAAACGATGTCTGTGGTCTGCAATAAGATGTTTGAGAACCTGGGAATAAGGTTTTGGAAATACTTATAGCAGTTAGACTAAGCTTATGTTGGTGAATATACCTTTTTTTTTTTTTTAAGGAAGATTTTTTGCTTTAGGGCATGTGCACTAGCTGGAAAGGCAGAAACAGACAAGAGAGACAAAAGGCAGGAAATCATCCCCACCAGGGGGGATTGCCATGCCACAATCCCTTCCCCTCCATTCTCCTCTCAGGATTTTCAGCATGCATACATACACACCTGGCATGAATTTTAAGTCAGCAGTTCCAAGACTTGAACTTTGGTTGACTACGTGGGAGTCCAGCAACGTAACCAGCAGGTTTGGGACCAGCAGGTCCCAAACCTAATAACTTTTTAAAGGGGCTTATATTTTATGTATGGACAGTTTTTGTAATTCATTTTTATTATATTTTATAAAATTATCAAAATCGATGGGACCACCAGATGGCATAATGGTTACGTTGCTCTACTCCCAAGTAGTTGACTACAGTTCGAGTCCCAGACCTGGCGGTTTGAAACTCACACTGGGTGCACGTGTGTGTGTGTGTGTGTGTGTGTGTGCCCAAAATCCCAAAAGGAGGATGGGCCCAAAATCCCAAAAGGAGAATGGAGGAGTAGGGATTGTGGCGTGGCCATCACCCCTGGGGAGTGATTTCTTGCTTTCTGTCTCTCCAGCAAGCATACGTGCCCTATAGCAAAACTCTCTCTTTAAAAAAATGATGAAAATTGAAATTTAAAAAACAAAACAGACTGGTCCTTCTTCACAGATGATTTGTGAAGCATCAGACTATAGTGGAGGGGGCACAGGCTGCGAAAGGGAAGAGTCTGAGCTGACTTAACCTCCTCAGCCTCCCTTTGTCCACATGTGCCTACCTCCCTCCAGGTTAAGGGAGACAGTACGCGGAGACAGACACATCCCCAGGTGTGTGCTCTGGGAGAGGTGAGGACAGAGGATCGTGGTGGCACAGAGGAGACCCTTAAGCTGCAGGCATGATGAGAGGTTGATTGGGGAGACTTCCTGGTAATGGTGGTAGCTGAACTATGCCAGAAAGGATGAGACTTCAGTAGCAAGACCAGGCACAGTTTGGGGGGAGGGCTTAGGAGGGGAAACTTCTTCGCCTGCAGACCCAGTTCTAGGTCCCAGCAGACAGCAGGAACCCTAGAGGGGTGTAGAAGTGCAGCTCCTGGTGAGCGCAGGCAGGCAGGCTGCATTCCTGTGGTGTTTGAAGATTGATCTTGTCAGATTAGCAGCTTTGCTTTTCTTGGTTCAGGTACAAGATCCCCACGTGGGGAGCTCTGCTGTTTGTGAAGAGCAAAAGCTGTTGAAAGCACAGAACGTGATCCTGGCCCTTCTCCCAAGCTGTGTGAGGCTCCAGGCCAAGAACGGCCCTGAGCTGCCTTCTCAGCAAGAGGGAGGGCCAAGCCTGAACTCCACCCACATAGGTCCCTGGTGTGAGGCAGGAGCTCCAAGAGGCTGGCACTGTCCTGCTTTCCCCACTCTGTCTGCACCTGGGGAGATAGGTCCCCAAATAGAGTCAGAGCTAGAGGGGAGAAGCAGGGCTGAAGCCTCACCTCTCCCAGGTGGAGGCAAGGGACACTTCCCTGCTACTTCTTGTCATGAGAGCTGTCTGCCCTGATGCATGCAAAGAGTTCAGACTCAGGCAAATGAAACAACCAGAGGGGAACCACAGTTCTACCCAGGGAGCCCGAGTTCTGTGACTCTCAGAGAGGAGTCTCGGCTGGAGAAAAACAACTGGGGTAATCCATATGCCAATCCCCAGAGCGTAGATGAGAGTGGTGGGCCACATGGCCTGTGTTCTCCAGAGCCCCCAGTGAGGACACACAAAAGCAGCCCTGCTGACAGCTGGCCCTGTGTTCTCTTTGTGCCTCTTATAGTGGGACAGACCTGTCTTCCTTCCCTGGATCCCAGGGGCTTAATATGGGGAAGCATCCTACAGCAGGATGACTTTGGAACACAGCTTAAAATCAGGTGACGTCAAATACCTCTACTGGTGTTCTCTGGTGCGGCACTTTCTAAACGAGCCTGCTGTGCTTAGAAGAGGCTGGGACCAGCAGTTGGTGTAATGGCTATGTCGCTGGCCTCCCATGTAGTCGACCGCGGTTTGAGTCCCGGACCCAGTGACTTAAACTCAAGCCGGGCGCGTGTGCGTGCGTGCCCAAGATCCTGAGAGGAAAATGGAGAAGAAGGGATTACAGTGTGGCCATCCACCCTGGGGGGTGATTTCTCACTTTCTGTCTCTCTGTCTCTGGCTTTCTGGCGAGCGCACATGCCCTATAGCAAAAATCCCTCCAAAAAAGAAAGAAAAAAAAAAGCAAGTGATGGAGAAAAGCCTAGATGACACCTCTCATTCTGCTACTCAGCTCTTCAGAGGGTGTCATGGCCAGAGACCAGCTGCCAAGCTCACCCCAAGAAGCAACTGCCCAAAAGGAGCAAGACTTCAGAATGGGACAAGGTGTGTGCTTGGGGCCTAGGCTCAGGACCCAACAGCAGAGCCTGACCAGGGTGCTCCACATGCTGTCTCCATGGGCCCCACTCCTGTGCATCCGCAGTGCCTCTTGTCGGGGAGGTCTGGCAAGTACAGGGCTTCTCCTCCTCATTCCCCATGCTCCCACCCACTCTCTTGTACACCCCAGGATCAGTAAGAGGAATTTTAAACTCCTTAGGCAGGACTTGGCTCAGCTCTGTGTTCACCCTTAGGCCCCTTTTGACCTCGTCAAGCCCCCTGGCTATACTCAACATGCCTTTTCTTTCTGCCCAGAGGCTGTGGACATGTCCATTCCCCCCGCTGGCTTCTTTCCACTCCTCTATCCCTGAGGGAGGACACAATGAGAATGACCACTGGGTGGATTTGGTCCCATGAGCCCATGTGGCTCTCCTGATGGAAAGAATCCTTCCTCAGAAGCAGTGACAGTTTTTAGGCACAGTCAGCTGCTGCCTCTGGCATAGTCAGTGCTGTGTGTAGCCTGGTCTCCCTGGGTAGAATGGAGAAAAGTGCAAAAGGCAGTGGGCAACGCACAGCAAACCGTCCCCAGCTCTCGAGGCTGTGGGTAAAGAGACCCGGACTCCTGACCCAGCCGTGTCTCCAGTGGGCTCCTGCTAAGTCACGGACCCTCAGAGATGTTCCTTTGCAGCCATTCCGATTTGCCGCTGCTCAGGAGGAAATGCAGGGCTCAGGGGCTGCAGCCTGCCAAGGAGAGCTGTTGGCACTGGCACAGCTGCACATAGGGTGCGGGTTTGAGAGGAGGGGGGAGCCTGGCCCATCCGTCTCTGTCCCTGCCCTCACTCAGGACCCCAGAGGAGTATTTGCTAAAGGAAAACAGGAAGAACCAGCCATTCTCAGCCAAGTGTCTAGATCCCCAAAGCCAGCCCCTGAGCGGCAGGTCTTTGTTCAGCCATGAACCTCTTTCAGTATGAGGTTTGGGAGACAGAAAAGGAGGGTAATATAGGGACATGGGTCACGTGGGTTACCTCTGGCTGGAGGTTGCTCATATTTTGCCCCAGGCCTTGACAGAGCCTAATTCCTGGCTGTATTTCAGAACTTTCTGAGGGTAGGACTGGATTTAGGGAAGGAGTTTTGTGACTGACGGAAGTGGTTTGAGCATGCTCAGATATTTGTATCTGGCCTCTGCAATGAGGTTGGCTGGGGCAGTGGGGAGGGACCCACCTGGCCTCAGCATTGGGTCATTGATCTTTGTGGTTGGAGCCTTGCCCGTCCCTCTGCCAGGTTCACAGCATCTCATTCATGCTCTCTTATCAAAGACCGAGTAAGCCGGGAGTTCCCCTGCCTCGGTTTGGGCAAGTGCGAAGAGCTTAGTTTTCCGAATCAGGCACACCTAGGTTTGAAGCCTGACTCTGCACTTAGCCAACTGTGTAATTTTCAACAAGTTCCTTGGTCATGTTGACCTTCAGCCTCCTCATCTCCAAAATGGCAATAACAATATGGGAACTGCACAAGTTAACATGCCCGAGGCTGTGGCCTAGGACCTGGTCTGCAGTGAGTGCTCTGCCCGGGTGGTAAGTGTTGCTGCCACACAGTCTTTACACCTTGGCCGCCTCCACTGGCAAAGACCTGGTAACATGTCTCAGCTGGGAGCTGTCAGGACTTGCAGAGACTGCGCATGCAAACCCAGGTGATTGGCATTTGTTGATACAGGAATGTCTCCACATATCAGGAAGTGTGGCTTTTGGCAATTTCAGCCACACAGGATGCAACTGATAACTTGTAATTTAATAAAAAGACTTGCGACCACGTGACAGAACTGCCAGCGCACCGGAGCTGGTGCCTCCTGGTGCCCTAACCCCTGGGCGGCTTTACCTTGCTAAACCATTGTCGCTTACACCTTCGTGTTATGTGTGCCGCTCCCCCACCTGGAATGCTTCCCCATGGTTTTTGCCTTAAGAACCATGGTTTCCTCTTCACAAGGCGGCCTGAATGTCCCCTGGCACCACCAAGGCAGTCCATGCTGAGAGAACTGCTTGTGGCAGGCTTGTCCCCTCAGAAGGGGCCTGGACAAGGCAAGCACTCAGTGCGCTGGGCTGTCCACACACGTGCTGTCCAAAGGGTCCCTCCTTGCATTCTCCACCTGCATGACTCCAACTTGATGTCACCTCCTCTGTGAAGCTTTTCCTATGGCTCTTGCACGTCTCTTGCTGTAACGTGTCTGTGTATGTGGGATCCCTTGGGGTCCTCACTAATCCTTGTCTCACTTTCACCATTCATTGACTGTGTCATCACTTACTGACTGAATGAACTGGGAGCAGCCCCATGTCCCTTGCCTTTATCTGTTCTATCACCGTATTCGTTAAGGCTGGCTTGGGCTTGGGGAGGGAAACAAAGGGGGGACCCTGCCATGCTACTGTGCATTCAGGGCTTCCTTCCCAGCAGCACCATTGGCTTCAACGGGGTAGGAGGAGTCTAAAGGGACTCTGCAGACATGCTTCTCTAAGTTATTCTGCCCTCCAAGCATCAAGCTGGCCGCTGCCTCAGTCAGCTCCAATGGTTGGCAATCCCATGTCTGTCTTTTTGCTCATGTAATGCATTTTTCTCGAGTGCCAGGCACTGTGTCGGACTCTGCAAACTGCAGGCATCTTCCCAGCTCCCCATCTGAGGGAAGTAAACTGGAGTTGTGCCTCAGGGTTCTGGAAAGTGAGACCCTTGGCTGAGTGACCCTCAGCAGCCTCCCCCATGTGGGCCTGGCCTGCCTATAACACACACCACTGCCAACAGAGTGGAGCTGTGGGGGCCCCCGACTTGCCCGGACTGGCAGCCAGCACACAGTGGCTCTGCAGAATGAGAGGATGACAGCTTCGGAGTCTCAGAAAAATGGGCTGCGAACGACTGCCTGGACCAGGGTTATAGATAAATAGAAATGACATCAGAAAAGGCTCCTCTGAGCAAGTCTTCTTGGCACATTCACCCAAGCCAAGTCAAGCCCAAACAAAAGGCTGTTGATGACATTTCTTCCAAGAAGTCACGAAAAGCTTCAGAGGAGGGTGAGCAATTTCTGCTTCTGCGATTCAGAGACCCTAAAGAATGGAGAATGGCTTAGGGAAAGCGTGGCTCCCTCATGAAGCCAGCGCCTGCCCCTTAGCATTGGGCTTGCCCATGCGGTAGGGGTCTTAATCCTGGGAGTCCCCTGCAGAGGCCCCAGCTAGGCAGAGGTGCCCTTAGGGGAGGGAAGAGAACCTACTCCCATTCTTCAACTCTGGGGGCCTGGAGCAGGCCCCCAGCCGGATCAGCACCTCATGGATCCCATCTGGCCCTGCCCTCTCATGGGGACTGCTAGCCACACTCCTGCACGCCAAGGACCCTCGGGAGATTTTGCCCCTTCCCCCGCCCCTAAGCACCCACTTTCAGCCAAGCCATGTGCAGTGCTCTGGGAGGACAGTGATAAATAAGGAACAGCTGCTGCCTCCCAAGAACAACTCCGAGTGGAAATGAGGTGACTGCAGGGATGGAGGGAGGAAACACAGGAAACTAGCTGTCCATGACCAAACTGCAGGCGGTGGGGGCTTCCCAGAGGAGGCAGCATGTGCTGGTTGTCAGAGAACAGTTCGAAACTGGCCTGGTGAAGAATCCAGGAAAGAATCCACTCACGCCAAGGGAAGGCAATCCACGTGCAAGTAATTCGTTCTGTTTCGAGTACAGGTTGTGGGGCGGGGGAGGCCTTGAATGTCATGCTGAGAAGTGCGGACTTTATTGTGAAGTCAGCCAAGGTTTCAAAGCAGAGGGGGCAGCTCGTAGTGGCATAGCAGTAATACATTGCGTAGGTGAAGCTGGAGCCATGTGGAAGATCGTGGTTCAGTTTCTGGGCCAGCCTGTACATGTCAGGTGCATGTGCCCGTGATTCCGGCCGACTGGGAAGGCTGGGGGGTGGGTTGCATCACGAGACCCTGTTGAGAGTACTTCTGTCTCTCTCGCTCACTTTTTCTTTGTCGCACATGAAAGAAAGAAACTTTAAAAATAATAATAACAAAGGCAGGGAGGGAAGGACAGCATCAAATTTGTACTTTATAATAGTCATTGCCAGGGTTGGTAGGTGGCGTAGTGTCTAAGGCGCTGGACTCCAACGTGTCCAACCACAGTTCGAGTCCCGGACATGGCAGCTTAAAAATCACACCAGGCACATGTGTACCCAAAATCCCAGGAGGAGAATGGAGATTGCAGAAGAAGGGATTGCAGCATGATTATCCACCCTGGGGGTTGATTTCTCACTTTCCCTCTTACTGTCTGTCTCTTTCCTCTCAAGGTGAGCATGTGCAACCTATGGCAAAAACCTTAAAAAAAAAAAAAAAAAGAAGAAGAAAAAGAAAAAAGTATCATTACCTGAAATGAGGATAAAGAGTTATAGGCAAAGAGACTGAAGAGGGAGACCCTTGGGAGGCAGTGATAATGGCAAGGGTGAGTTCCAAGATGCCAGGGGAGAAGCAGTGGCAGCCTTAGGTGTCTGGAGTAGGGATGAAAGAGGGAGGAGTGGGACCAGCAGTTAGCGTAATGGCTATGTCGCTGGACTCCCATGTAGTCGACCACAGTTCGCATCCCGGACCTGGTGGCTTAAAACTCACACTGGGCGCGTG
>NW_006159889.1:1525539-1527412 GCF_000334495.1 Tupaia belangeri chinensis
TTTTTTTTTTTTTTGAGAAGTTTTTGCTATAGGGCGTGTGTACTCACAGAAAGACAGAGAGAGACAGAGAGACAGAAAGCAAGAAATCACCCCCCAGGGGGGATGGCCACACCACAATCCCTTCTCCTCCGTTCTCCTCTCGGGATCTTGGGCACGCATGCACACACGCCTGGCGTGAGTTTAAGCCACTGGGTCCGGGACTCGAACCGTAGTCGACTACATGGCAGTCTAGCGATGTAGCCATTACACTATCTGCTAGTCCCCAGGTCCCAGTTCTGTTGCAGATAGCTGGCAAGGTCAAGGTACCCTTTCCCACACAGGGGACAGGGAGCAGGCCTGGGACAACCGTGGGGCTCATTTGGGGAAGTGCTGAAATGGAAGATCCTAGGGAGCACCCCTCTGAGATGCGAGCCCCAGTGTCCCTGTGGGCTCTCTCCAATCTTTATGTGAACAGTATTCTTATAAATAAATCTTTATGTGGTTCCTTGATGGTTGCTTTATGGCCCTGACATAGTGAAAGAAATCTTTTTCTGACATCACACTGACTTACTGTAATTAGCCCTATTTATCACCAGACTTCTTGACTTGAAATATGTTTACCTAAAACTTCCCTCCACTTCTCCCATTACTTATTTTATCAGCATTCTCATATACGAGGCACCATGCTGGGTACTAAGCACAAGAAGCAATACCTCAGAGGGAGAGTCAGATGTGAAAACAAAATTATACAGTGGTAGGTGAAAGTATAGCTGCTGTGAACACAGAGAAAAGAGACGTTTGATTAAATTGAGGAGTCAGAGAAGTCTTTTTCCTGAAATGGATTTCTGGGCCCACTCCTCTTCTGCCATTCTGTTTACTCTTGACCTCATTCTTATCACCCACTTCTGGAGTCTTCTTTCATTGGTGCCTTGGTGATTAGTATCTCACCATCAGTCATCATTCATTGAAAAGTTTTTATTTTTGTTTTTGTACATTTGGCAGGGGTAAGTGCTGTGTCAGTGGGTGGAGATACAGATTGTCAGTATCGGGGAACCAGCAGTTAGCGTAATGGCTATGTTGCTGGACTCCCACATAGTCAACCACGGTTCACGTCCCGGACCTGGTGGCTTAAAACTCACGCCAGGCGCGTGTGCGTGCGTGCCCAAGATCCCGAGAGGAGAATGGAGGAGAAGGAATTGTGACATGGCCATCCCTCCTGAGGGGTGATTTCTCGCTTTCTGTCTCTGTGTCTCTCTCTGTCTTTCTGGCGAACGCACACGCTTTATAGTAAAAACCTCTCCAAAAAAAAAACAAAAAAGAAAAAAGATGTGGCCTGTGGACCTGAAGCTTTCATAGGTTTCTCAAGACCACATGCAACCAGAGCCAGGGAGTTGTGCCTTTCTTGGTTTCTTGATTTCTCCTGGAATCGTTGCTGTCTGTCCCACACCCCCATATTTTCTCAACACTCCCTGTTCTCAAAGACATCAGGTAAGGACATGTCACAGCCCCCTGCAGCAGCCCGGGCAAAATGCCTTGGAAGTTTCTTTTCCTCCCCCGCCATAAGCCTGCAGCCCCAGGAGAGTATGTAAGAGAGCAGCTGGAAGCAGCCACCTTTTGGTGGGGAAGTGGTCAGAGAAGGAATTTGAAAGGAGGTGATATTTTATTCAGGTCTTAGAGATCACATAGGAATTAGGCAGTTGAAAAACGATAGGGCAGGTGTTCTAGACAAAGAGAATACATTAACCAAGAACATGATGCACGCAAGGACATCCAGTGAACTGCAAGTGTTTTGGCATGTTTGGGGCATAGGGTTACATCCTAGAATACTGGAAGGCAAGGCTGGAGAAGTCATGCAGGCCAGATCATGGGAGCCCCTACACGTCGCTCCAGCAGG
>NW_006159889.1:1527443-1534612 GCF_000334495.1 Tupaia belangeri chinensis
AGAATCTATTCTCAAAGCTGGGGAATTGTTCGTGTATTTGGGGCAAGAAAGAAGAGAATAGTGTGATCAATTTGCTATTTCGAAAGATTGCTCTAACCCAGTATGGAAGATAAATTGAAAGAGAGAAC
Organism: Tupaia belangeri chinensis; assembly: GCF_000334495.1. Taxonomy (NCBI): domain Eukaryota; kingdom Metazoa; phylum Chordata; class Mammalia; order Scandentia; family Tupaiidae; genus Tupaia; species Tupaia belangeri. The sequence goes on from NW_006159889.1 coordinate 1,527,572, forward strand.
TTGGAATCATGAAGGCGAGTTGGGAGACTGTTGGCAATAACTGAAGGCAGTGCCATGGGGGTGGAGAAGAGAGAGTCTTTGAAGAACACTGAAGAAATACAATGAGATCCCTCCTCTCCTCTAGACCATCTCGTGAGACATTTCTTCCCACCATCACCACTCCCACCTGCCATCGTGACCTAGATGTCCCCCTCCAGGACAGGGACAATATTCCTCCTGTGACCAACTCTAGTCTTAAGCATGGCCTGGCACTGATTAGGTGCTCAGGGAGTGCGTATTGTGGCTACAGCACTGATATGATGATTGAGTGTGGAAGGCTGGGTGGGAGAGCAAAGAATCTGGAGCAGCTTTCAGGTTTCTGGCTTTACAGATAAGAAGAAGGGGGTGCCACTCATTGAGCTAGGGAATCCAAGAACAAAAGCAGTTGTTTCATGTTTTAGACTTCTGGCTCTTGGCAGGAGGAGGAAAGGGCAGGAATCATTAATTTGGTTGTAGACACAATGAGTTCGAAATGCTGGGGGATGCTTAAGTGGTGATGCAGATAGGCATTTGCCTGTGTGGGTCTGGAATTCAAGGGAAGAGGTCAGAGCTGGAGATGATGCCGTGGGATTATCAGCATATAGACAAAGGTTGGGCAGTGGATGGAGCATAGGCAAAGTGTCAGACTCGGTCCCAAACTGGCAGATTATAAGCTAAGTCACCAGCAGACATGCTTTGTGTTGCTGCACAGTGTTTTAAAATAATACAAATGCTTTTAGGGAGTATGTGGCCCTAGCTTGCTATAACCTCACTACTCCTTTCTGCCTTGCACTGGCCCATGCTACATATATATGCAGCATTGTTTTGGCTCTTGGGGGCACTTGAGTTTGCAGTATTGAGGGAAGAAGAAAACAGGATAACGTAACTCTGGGGAATACCAACAGAGAACGGATGAGTAAGAGGAAGAAGTCATGGCAGTGGGCCACGTTGGTAATGCAGAAGTAGCATGCTGCTCAAACAGCAATCTGTGTGGAAGGTCACAGGTTCATTTCCTCGGTCACTTTATTTCCTCGGCCACCTTGTACACACTAAGTCACACACTTAGGATCCTGACTGGCTGAGAAGGCTACTGGGATTCATGGTGTGAGACCTGGAGGGTGCTTGTGTGTGCGTGTGTGTGTGTGTGTCTTTGTATGTGTGTCTGTCTCTCAAGAAATAAACTTTAAAAAAAAAAAAAGGAAAATGGGAAAGAATGGCCAAAGAGATTAGAGAAAATAATTTTATTCTCAAAATTATGGGAGGCAGGGACCAGCAGTTAGTGTAATGGCTATGTCGCTGGACTCCCACGTAGTCAACTGCAGTTCGAGTCCCGGACCTGGTGGCTTACACTCACACCGGGTGCATGTGTGTCCAAGATCCCGAGAGGAAAATGGAGGAGAAGGGATTGTGGTGTGGCCATCTCCCCTGGGGGATGATTTCTTGCTTTCTGTCTATCTCTCTCTGTCTGGCGAGCGCACGCACCCTATAGCAAAAACCTCTCAAAAAAAAGAAAAAAAAATTATGGGAGGCAATGTATAGTAAAGAATAAAATATGGCATTTTATTTGATCCAACAATTCCCCTTCTAAATCTTTTTTAAGAATCATTTATTTAATTTTATTTATTTATTTATTTATTTATTTATTTATTTATTTTTAATTTACTGTAGGGTATGTGTGTTCACCAGAGGCAAGGGAAAGTGAGAAAGACGCCCGGCTTGGGACTCGAACTGCGGTTGGCCCTGTGGGAGTCCAGCACCTTAACCACCATGCCACTTGCTGGCCCCCCACTCTTAAATCTTTAACATAAGGAAATAATCATGTCTGTGCATGCATTGTCATAGTACGCTTGTGGCAGCATGGTTATAATAATAGCAAAAAGTTATAAGCAGCCTAAATATCTGTGAGCCAGGAATGATTAATATAGCATGCCCATGTGATGAAATAGTATGTAGTCATCAAAAATGATAGTGCTGTCAGACTATATTCACTGACATGACCCCACATTTTGCTTTATTTTTTAAAAGCAAGTTATGGAATAGAACATATAAGGTGATTCCATTTATGTTAAGTATCTGTTTATAAAAGGAAAGCCTGGAAGCCTTCACACACGAATCATAAGAACCTCCCTCCCAAAAGCTAAATCTAGTAGACCTTTCTCTGGCCTTTATGTCTTTGACCTCTCTGTGGCTTTGACTTGGTTAACCCCTCTTGGCTTCTGCTCCTTGTCTTCTTTCCCTGACCTTAGTCCTCTAGGCTGGCACTCAGGACTGAAAAATGGCAGACTCGGTCCTGGGAGAACCCTTCAAAACTAGCTGCTTGTTTACATCCTGGGCATACCCAAGTAGGGCACTTGGGCAATTCTTCCTGGAAAGGAGCAGTTACAGACACATTTCCCTGGGCGGCCCTTAGTCCCTTTGAGTCTACATAGCTCTTCTGGAATAAAACCCTTCCCAGGGTCTCTGGGTACTAGTTTCCTCTCCTTACCCACTTTCCCCACCCTGTAGTAAAGCTTCCTGGCTATCTCCTCTCTCCCACGCCTTCTGTTCAATCAAGGAGTTATTTTTATCAGTGTTGTGTATACCACGCTTAAATCCTGGCAAAACACCAGAGCTTTGGGATAGACACCCGAGATGGAAATAGTCTCCCACAACCTCCCCCTTTTCCAGAGCTTTTCCTTTTAAAGAGAGAAACAACTTATCTAAACTGTAGACAGCCCTACCAAGAAAGTCCCTAGACGTGCCGTACTCAGAGAGTAGATCACAGCCTCGGCCCTTGAGGCACTTCAGGCCTGTCTTCAGCCCAGAGCGAGCCCAGAGAAGATGGTTCCTGTCACTTTCCTGGGCATGGTGGATCCCAAACCTCTGTGTCTCAGAATCATGGAGATGACAGTTCATCCTCTCTCCCGATAGCTAGAAGCTCTCGACCTGCAGAAACAGCCCATCTCTTTAGGAAACTCAGGAACTGGAAGCTTTAAGACTATGAGAAGCCAAACTCTGCCTTTCTGTAACTTCCGTCTGTGGTCTAGTTCTGCCTGCCAGAGCCATGCAGAATGAGTGTCATCCCTCTTCTTCATCAGTTAGTCAGGGATTTGAAACTGCTGGTTGAGAGACTTCATGAGTTATCACAAGGGGTCCCCTCCCTATCACAGGGTCCTCCTCTGGGGCAGTTCCATTTTATTACTGTTCCTTTTAAGAGGCACCCAGAGTAGAGCTCGTGCTTGCTCCAGGGGTGTCCTGACAGACTAGAAGGAGAATCATCTTCGTACTTTTGATGCCCCTCTTCATGATGGACTCCCAGGAGATACTCCTTTTTAGTGGGCATGTCTCACTGACCAAAGTTTATTCTTGACATGCTGCTGCCCAGCCCTGTTGCCTTTTACTCTGCATATACTGTGGAATTTGTGGGCCCAAACCCAGCCTGTCTAGGTAGCTGCCACCCTGAAGTTTTCCAGATCCCCCCTGGGCCTTCAGCATAAACTGTTTGTTTCCTTTTTCTTTATCTTTGGAAGATTTGGCAATTAAGCCATTCTGTCCTTATCCAAATAGTCTACATGAAAACAATGACCGAGGAAAGCCAGAAACAATCTTGCCACTGACCTGTAGATGGTGAGCAGGATTGTTCACCGGCTCCCGGACTCTCCAACACTCTCCCCCTCTCTTTAGTCAAATTAAATAATAATAATAAATAAAGTTAAACAATTATTTTAAAAACAGAAAAACGAAAGCACACCAGACATTTGTGCCCAAAAATCCCAGGAAGAGAATGAAGGAGAAGGGTTTGTAGCGTAGCCATCCCTCCTGGGTGGTGATTCTCACTTTCCCGCTCACTCTCTGAGAGTGCATGCACCTACTGACATGACCCTACAACAAAAACCTTAAAATAAAAGTACTCTGGATTCTGAAAACCCAGGCTTTAGACCTGGCTCAGCACCTTCTCACTTTGGGCAAACCATTTGAACTTTGAACTTGTATCTTCACCTCTATGTTAGGGGAAATGCCCACCCTATTTACTTCAAGAAGATTTTGTGAGGCTGAAATGGTAAGAGTATAATGAAAGCCAGTAGGTAAGAGTAAGGTGATGCTAATTACTTCGCAGACATTTATGGACACCCTACCAGTAAGCACTGTGAGTGACGCTGGTGGGACTCCCATGAGCCCTACTGAATTTCAACCCAGCAGGAGGTTTGGTTAGGCTGCTGCTGTCATAGCTTGGTTAGGCTATTGCGGTCATAGCTTGGGCTGAGGAGGGGAACCCAGGACAAGGCAGAGCAAGGGCTCCCCAGGAAGCTCTGAAATCAGCCTGAGGTCAGGCTGATGTCAGGGGCCCTCTCTCTGGCTTGCTCTGCTGTCAAGACACATGTCGAACACAAGAGGCTTAAACCCTGAGGGAAACAAGGCAGGAATGGGGCCTTGAGGTAGCACTAGAGATGGAAAAGTCTAGGCAAGAGCTTGTCTCTGGAGAGGTGGGGTTGACGCCGGTTGCCATGGAGCAGGCTCATGAGGACAGGACCTGTGGTCTGTGCATGTGGGGGAGGAGAGGATGAGCTTGAAGCTGGGGAGGTCAAGGCTGTGAGGGTGAAGGAGGTGTCCACAGAGAGGAAAAGAGACTAGACGGGCACAGTGGGTAGTTGATATGATAAGGTTACTGAGGACAAGGGCAGGAGTTGGCATCTGCTCTCAGGAGGGATGGTACTTCCATTCTCAGCAGTGGGGAGTGGCAGAGACACAGAGAGGTTTGTAAATGTGGAATAAAGATGAAAGGATTCTCTTTATTCCCTCTGGAAAGCAGAACATGGGATCGTTTGCCGGACATAAGAGGCAGGGTGTAAGACCAGAAGTTTGGGGAGAGTGGAGAATGGAAGAGACTGCTTCCAGGGCAGCCACGGACCGTCGAGCAGAGCAGGCGTGAGCCGATGATGGCACCGATCTGGGTTCCTGTGTGGCTTTTCTTCAGCAGACTTAGTCACCCAAGTGTAGGGGCCAGATTCTGCAAGAAGTCACCCCCAGACCAGAAGTCTATGCCCACACTGCTTGTGCTCCCTGGGGGTTCGTGTATAGGAAACAACCTCTGTTGGTAAAGTAAAGAGAAAGGTGCTAGAGGTAAGGGTAGGGGCAGGACTCAGCCATTCCAGGAGGGAGCATCCATGACCAGAACGGACTGTGCCGTGTGAGTAGGTGGCCCAGGATGGTGAGGTCCGAAGACCCTCCCCCTGTGTGGGGACAGCAGCAGTTTCTGGTGCTGGAGCACTCTGGACTCCTTGCAGTGTGGTGGCCAAAGTCCCTGGTGGGCTGTTCATGTCACCTGGGGGCCCAGGGAACCCTGGTAGAGAGCTCTGTCTGGGGATACAGCCAAGCTGCATAAACCCTGAGGCTAAAACGTTAGCCCGTGGGCGAGGGCTGTGGGAGCAGTGTAGACAGGGTGTGTGGGAGAGGCCAGGGTATGAGGCATGAGAGCCCTGGGCCTTTGACATGACTCGATGTGAGGACATGACTTCTGAAAGCCTCACCCAGTCATTCTGGAGCCTCCAGCTTCCCAAGTTAGAGCAGAGGGGCTCACATCTAACCAGAGAATCCCATGTCTGGGAGCAGAGCCTGGCTCGGTCTTGTTGGGGCTGCTGGTGGCCACTGTAAGTCAGTTACTGCCATCAACCCAGCCCCTGAGCTGGCACTCCCTGAGGAGAAGGAGGGCAAGACTGATACCAAAACTGGGAGGGGAGGAAGGGAGGAGGAAAGGAAACTGACAGTTATTGAGCAACACGGTGTGCCAAGCACTCGCATGCCTTGCCTTATTTCGTCTTCACAATCATCTGGAGGTAGGAGGCATTATTAGCCCACTTTACTTTCATTCATTCAACAAATGTTCAGTGAGTGCCTGCTGAGTGTGTTACTGCCCCAGGACCTGGAGCTAGAGCAGTGAGCAAAGCGGACCAATATCCCTGCCTTTTCCCAAGCTCGTGTGCTAGTGGGAAAAGCAGGCAAAGAAACTCCAAATATGTAAATAAAATGTATAGCGTATCAGGTGGTGGGCGATGCTGGAGGAAAGGCAGCAGTGGAGATTAGAATGGTGAGAGGCTCGCCATTTTAGATAGGGGAGTTGGGAAAGTCTCCCTGAGAAGGTCGCATTTAAGTAAAACATGACAGGGACAGCCTTCTAGGCAGAGGAAAAACAGTTTGAAAACTAACAGGGGACCCAAAAAAAAGGAAAGAAGTCTGCCTACATTGAAGGAATGAGAGAATAAGACACAGTTGAAAAGTCTAGATGAGGGGGCTATTGTAGATCATTATAAGGATGGAGGAGTTTTTTTAAAAATTTTTTAAGAGGTTTTTGCCATAGGGTATGTGTACTCACCAGAGAGAGACAAAGACAGTGAGAGGAGAAGTGAGAAGCACCCCCTCAGGGAGATGGCCACACTGCAATCCCTTTTCCTTCATTCTCCTCCTGGGGTTGTGGGCACGCACGCATACACACTCATTGTGATTTTCAAGTCACCAGGTCCAGGACTTGAACTGCTGTCAGTCATGTGGGAGTTCAACAACGTAACCACTACACCACCTGCTGGCCCCAGGATGGAGGACTTTGAGCAGAGAAGTAACTTGGGATTTTTTTTTTTAAGAATTATTTTATTTAACTTTATTTACTTATTTATTTAAATTTGACCTGAGAGAGAGAAAGGGAAAGTAAGAAAGCAAACCACCAGGTCTGGAACTCGACCCACAGTTGGCCATGTGGGAGTCCAGCGCCCTTAACCACCATGCCACCTGCCAGCCCCAGTAACTTAAGTTTTAAAGGATCATGTAGGGGCCAGCCAGTGGGGTGGAGGTTAGGGCAGCTGGATTCTACAAGACCGACTATACAGTTCAAGTCGTGGTCCTGGCAGCTCAGACAACATGCTGGGCATATGTGTGTGTGTGTGTGTGTGTGTGTGTGTGTGTGTGCGCGCGCGCCCAAAACCCAAGAGGAGAATGGAGAAGAAGGGATTATGGCATGGCCATCTCCCCCACCACCCGCCCCCCCAGGGGGGG
>NW_006159889.1:1534643-1545374 GCF_000334495.1 Tupaia belangeri chinensis
CTCTTTCCTAGTCTCCTGTGAGCACATTCACCCTATGATAAATTTTTTTTTTTAAAGGCTCACTCTGGTTGCTTGATGAGAATAGACCATTGCAAGGTGGGGAATCCAGTTGGAGGCTTTGTAATAATCTACAGGAGTTAAAGGTCCTAAAGATGCACAAGTCCTAGCCCATCTTGTCCTCTCCTTGGAAGATCTTCCAAGGTGACTCGACCACAGTGGAAATGGGAAGATGGTAAGGAATCTTCCTGTTAAGCACACCAGGTGCTCCTGCGCAGGCACCCCTGATCCTGACTGACTGGGAATCTAAGAGATGGTTGCTATGTGGCAAGTACTGCCCTAGGACCTGGAACTAGAGCAGTGAGCAAAACTGATCAGCTTCCTGCCTTCCTGGGGCTCTTGTTCTATGGAGAAGCAGGCTAAGAAATAAATAATGTAAATAAAATGTATAGCATACCAGGCAGTTGGAGGTACTGGAGAAAATGCTGGAATGGGGAATAAAATGTTGGGAAGCAAGACTTGCCTTCCCTCCCTCCTTCCTTTTAGGTGGTAGCTGTATGGGTGGTCACTGTACTATTACCATTTTTTACATGTTTGAATGTTTTTCATAACACATGTTGGTTCTACAAGTCTTACAATCTTAAGAAGAGATGAAAGGTTTAATGTTGGGGAAAACAACGTATTTGTATGCTTGTGGGAATAATCCAGATATGATGTAAAGAGTTCCAGGAGCAGTGTTCTTTGGTAAATGGAAAGGGTGATACTTAGGGCGCAAAGATTGGCCTAGCTCCAAATAGAGACAGTGTAAACAGAAGGAAGTGGCGAATGGGGGCACAGATGTTGGCAAGCAGTGGTGTGGCGATTATAGACACACTATTCTGATTGTTTCCGATATTTCAGTGCAGTAGTAAACAAGGTCATCTGTTCAGAGTAAGAAAGAGGAGGAGGTGTTGAAAGTGTGAAGAGAAAGGAGAAAGCATGACTACTTATCTGGGAGAGTGGGAGACTAACGTACAGTACAATTGCCAGGCAGCATAAGGACCTCGCTTGAATTCTGAGTGAGACCAACCAGCATATGTTTTTCTCCAGCCAACCATGTTCAGCTGTTCAGGTTCATTTGCAGAGTAGGTGGGAAGCAGAATTTAAACCAAGTTTTATTTTAACCAAGTGAGAAAGGAGCAAGGAAGCTGAGGATGAATGCAAGGGAGTGATTTTAATGATCGATTTGGAATTTCAGCTGGATGCGAATTGCCAAGGAGGTGAGAAATACTGAAAAGATGGCAGAACTGATGGCGTGACAGTGCCAGTGTGTTGAGGATTGTTGGAGTTCAGCCACAAGAGCAAGTGAGCTGTGGACGTGTGGATAGGTCAGAGTGAGAGCTTAAGATTGAGATTAGAGAGGGCTTTAATGACTAGTGGTCTAGGATATATTAATCATTTAGGAATAAGTAGCTGTCCCGACCCTGGGGACAGTCGAACAGGTTTCCTGAGGGAAGGAGTAAGAGCCAGGACGAGTGGTGCAGTGTTACAACACGGAGACTACGCAGTGTTACAACTCTTCAGGGTCGTCCGGAGACGATGTGGTGTCACAGCTCTTCAGGGTCTTCAGGGTCGTCTGGAGACGATGCAGTGTTACAACTCTTCAGGCTCTTCAGGGTTGTCTGGCGATTGTGGGCCAGGGATCGTGGTTATATACATGTTGGTGGGCCGTGATTGGTTGTAAAAGGTGGGTTATGATTGGTTGCTTTGTGGACCAATCATGAGGTGCCAGATATGCAATTCTGAGGGATTCTAGTGGCCAATCAGAGTATGGTTTTGAAGGTGAGGTTTTGCAGGGAAGCCAATCACGGCTTTTGGCATTGTGTAATTGTTTGCTCTCTGAGAAACCGGCAATATTCACTGGTGCGCAGCCTCCCACAAGTAGCTGAGATCAGGTAAGGAATGAAGTCACCAGAAGAATGGAGTTCTTCTCCTGTCTTGGAGTTTACCAGTTTTGGGGTTTCAAAGGAAACACATCTCTCCTGTTTCCTGCTTTTTGAAAAAGTAAACAAAGTATTGAGACTGATGGTATTTGCTTTAGAGTGTCTCTTCTTTCTATTTCCTTCTCCCCTACAGTTGAGGGAAGAGAGAGACCTGCTGAGGAAGTGGGGGCTGGTCTTGGCCATGCACAGGGATCATTACTGGTTTGGGCCATAGAAAGTTAACGCTGTCTTAACGGTGCCTCAGGTCAGAGAGCAGAGGCTGCGGGGAGAGAGCTGACCAAGCATCAGAATTGAGGGTCTTAGCTGTCATGTGCAAGAGATGAAATGATAGAGGCCGTCATATGGTACTGTGGCAAGAACATCTTGGGATTTGAGCCTAGAATTCTAGTAAGGTGGAGCTTTTGAAGGTTTTCCCAGGAGGGGACAAGATGGGCTAGGACTTGTATATATATATCTTTAGGACCTTTTACTCTCCCAGACCTTGGCCGCACTATGTCTTAGGAAAGTGTGCTATGCCTAGAATGGCCTCCAACAAGTCTCTAGTCCTCCTTTCTGGTGGTTGGATGGCCCCAGAATGCCGATTGCAGCAAAGGGTAGGCGAGCCCATGATAGACGGGTGTGACAGAGGGAACTGAATGCCGCAGACCAGTACTTGATGGCTGTGATGGGCCCCTGGCCGTGTGCAGAGCCTAACCTGTTACTGTGGCTGTTCACACATGTGTTCATTGATTACTTGCGCTATGCCGGGTGGTGTGCTAGATACTAGGCTTGTGGTGTGGAAGATAAGGCCCAATGGTAAGACAGTCTCTCAAAGCCCCTTTTAGCCTGTCACTAGTTCAGATTCGGGGCCTCTTGGGTTGACAGGGGACATTCATCAAGGTGAGAAATGGTAGAAAGAGTGCGGAGACCAGCATTCGTGTTGTATGGGGGCAGGAATCCTTATTGTAGGACAGTTCTCCCAGTGCCTCTTGACACTGGGTCTGAGACAGGTGAGGTTTCTGTCTCTCACTTGACCCATTCAATTGGCCATTGATCTGGTTTTCAGGAAGAGCTGGTTCTGCCCCTTCAGCTTCACCCAAAGTCTCCAAAGTCAGGAGCAATGCTGGAGCCTCTGCACTAACAAAGGTAGCTAGGTTAGGTTCCTATAGGAACAGAGTCCCCAGCTAGGGCCAAGGAGACCTGCTTTCAAGAGCAGTCTGCATTAATGCATCACCCACCCTGGGTGACGAGGACTGTGATGAAATCTAGGGTGCAGGGGCTTCAGACTTCCCTGGCCAGCAGAGTTGGCATAGCTTTCCCACTTCCTAGTAGGCCACATGGAAGGCCCAGAGGCAGCAAACAGCCAGATAAGTTGCCCCAAGTCTATGACTTGGATGTTCCTCATTGAAAAGCAAAGGAGGACTAGGTTTAGGGAGATGGACTCCTTTATAAAAATCTGTTAAGCCTAGATGCCAGTAGAAAACCTGGAGCAAGCCTTGCTCCACAGCGGTTAGAATACGCAAGTCGTGAGCTCAGGATACAGGTCTCAGGTTTGAGATGTAGGCTTAGCAGCCACAGGGGGACATAAGTAGCTGGACATCTATTTTCAGCCTTTTCTTTCCAAACCCTTCCTGGGACCGAAGCAGTGGTGGGGTGCAGAGTAGATGGTGGACAGCAGTGTGTCCCTCTGCCGGACTTCATTCCCCAGCCCTTTCCTCTGAAGGTAGAGGGTCTCGTCTGACAGCACAGCATCTGCCTGTCTGCTGTCGCATCATCTCATTCCTGAGCAGAGGGAAGAAAGATGGCTGAAGTCGCCCCTTCCTCTAGTAATCCCGTTGATCTCTGCGGGTGAGAAAGTCACGTGCCTGGAGGTCAGAAGTTCAAAGTCGATGTCCCTGGCTACACCAAGGTGTCACAGGGCGTGCTCCCTCCAGAGGCTCTGGCCGATTGTCTGTCCCTTGCTCTTTAGCCTCTGGTAGCCACCAGCACTCCTTGTCTTGTGGCGGTGTCTCTCCCATGTCAGCCTCTGTGGCCACCTTGCCCTTTTTTTCCATGTGTGGTAACATCTCCCTCTGCCTGTCTCTTCTGGGGACACTTGTGAATGCAGTTAGGAGCCACCCAGAAAATCTAGGATAATCTCCTCCCGTCAAAGTCCTATTTCATGAAGTGTGCCTTCTACCAGAAAAATGCAGGCAATAAACTAATAAGTAAATCATACACTAAATTAGAACAAGATAAATACTGTGGGCAAAAAGAATGAGAGCATGGCATGGGACCAGCAGATGGCGTAATGATTATGTTGCTGGACTCCCACATAGTTGACCGTAGTTCAAGTCCCGGACCGGGCAGTTTAAAACTCACGTTGGGTGTGTGTACATGCATAGATCCCGAGAGGAGACTGGAGGAGAAGGGATTGCAGTGTGGCCATCCCCCATGGGGGGTGATTTCCTGCTTTCTGTCTGTCTGTCTCTGTCTCTCCGGTGAGCACACACACCCTATAGCAAAAATTCCTTTAAAAAAGAAAAAGGCATGGCAAGGCAACAGGAGCGGGTGGCCATATGAAATAGGACAGTCAGGTCCACCTCCTGGGAAGGACGTGAGGAAGAGAGCCTCGTGAGTGTCCGGAGGAAGATCGTTGCAGGCGAAGGGAACAGTTCGAGTGAAATCCCTGAGGCAGCAAGGGGTGTGGCCGTGGGCTGGGCAGAGTAGAAGGAGCTCAGGTCAGAGAGGAAACTGTGGGGGCAGGGGGAGCAGGGATGGCCTCGCAGGCCACGGGGAGCCCATCGCCTTTACTCTGATTTAAATGGGAGGACGTTGAACATGAGGGAAGATTGATCTTTGAGAGAAGAATGGATACTCGCTCAGTTTTATCAAGAGGGAAGGAGAAGTGGAGCAAATACAGGTGGTTCTGTGGACTCAGTGGGAGGCAGATCCCTGATCTCGCTTTGCAAATATTCCCTCAGCACGTGCTATCCCAGACACAGCGCTAAGTGTGGGGGCCGGGGCCAGGAGCAACCCCGGGAGCTCCAATTCGCACACAAGAGGTCTTTGAAAGTTCATGGAAAATGCATGTTGACAGCAGGTCTGAGGCAGGCGAGGTTTCCGTCTGCACAGATTGCAAATTCTTTGTCCCAACATGAACCAATACTTAAGTTCCATTTTTCCACACACTCTTTTGAAGTCCCCTCATACAGCTTACATTCTCCATATGAGAGAATAAGCAATGAATAAGATCATTTTAAATAGTGATAAACACGAAGAAACTTTTAAGAAGATAATGAGTTAGAAAATGACTGAAGGAAGAGACCCACTTCAGACAGAAGAGTCAGAGAAAACCTCTCCAAGGAATGGATCTGAATGAAAACAAAGAGCCAGCCTTGGTGAGATCCAGACATGTTCTGGAAAGGTCCAGACACAGCACACCTTTGTTGTATTCACGGGCTAGACAGAAGGCCGTAGACTGTGACAGGTGAGTAAGGAGGAGGACCAGTAGCGAGGTCAGAGGTAGGTGAGCGTCAGGCCTTGTGACCTGTGGTTTGGTTTTATTCAGGGCAGTGGAGGGTTCTAATCAGAGGTACAGAAGGACGTTTACCAGTGCCATTCTGGCCTCTGAGAGAAGGCGAGGGTGGAAGCCTGTTGTTGAAATGAGGTACCACGGTGTGATGACTTGGCCTGCGGGGTGGCGGTAGAGATAGGTAAGTGGGTGAATTTAGAATATGTTTAGAGGTTGTACTAACAGGATTTGCTGATGAATTGGATGAGAGGTGGCCAAGAAAAAGAGATGAGTCAAGAATGACTCCCAGGGATACCATCCAATTGGCAAGAAAGGGGCTTGTTTGCAAAATAGGTGTTGTTTTTGGTAGAGTGTGAGGATCGGGGCAAGTGGAACTAAAAACAAATAAAAAAATGGCTCCTGGGCTTCGGCTCCATCGAGTACATGAGCCTGGTCTCTACTTCCTCACCATCAAAGCCAGAACCCCACCACTGCCGTGGGCCTGTGTGTCACCAACTTTCTCACCGCTTCCTCGAGTTCCATCACACCCCTGTCCTCGCACCAGCCCTGCGGCAGCAGTGCCCCAACTGGGTTGAAACCTTCCAGCCTCTTTTTCTGCTTCTGCTTCTGCTTCTGGGCTGCTTGGGACCACTGCCTTGGTGACACACAGACACATGCCTTGGCACCACTGTGGCATCATGGTCTCCAGCCTCTACGAACTGCTCAGCACCACTCAGCAATCTTTGTCCCTGACTTGTTCCTGGTACCCTTTCCAAACTTTCACCATCTGTAGGACACCGCAGTCTACACCCGTGCACTCATGACCCCCATGTCCCCACTCTCAGTGACTTCCCAGGGAAAAGTGCCTGTCTAGTGAGCGTTCTCCCAGGTGCTTCCTGCCCCTAGACTTATCTACCATGGTAGCCATCTTCACATTCTGTCCCCTTTCTCCAGGGAAAGGTATCCTGCCTTCTGCGTGCCTCCCCCTCGTACCTTGGCTCCATGCCCTTGCCCTTCCCAGGGCTTCATTCACCCTGTTTATCATCACCTTTGTCCTTGCAGCCTTCCCTCTTCTCTGCTTGTCTCCTTCCCAGAGTGCAAACACCAGCGTGCTCACTTCTTCCCATCCCACTCGACTCTGTAGCTCCTGTTCTGTCTCCTTTTTACCATCAGATTTCTTTAGGCTGTGTCCGATCTCGCTCCTGCCCTGTGTCACGTCTCTCCCTCCTCAGCCCCTGTGGCCTGTGTGTTCTCTCTCCATCTCTGATCGCATTTCCCCAAAGGGCCACTGACTTTATATTCCCAAAGGCAAGGCAGTGAGTAAGAATGTGGCTATAGATAGCGCTGACGGAGGTCACAGTGAGGATTAAATAAGTACCGTGCACAGAGCACTTAGAGCAGTGCCTGGAGCACAGGAAGAGCTCAGCGACTGCTCGCTGCTCACTGCTCTGACTGTTCCCGGACATTTATCGCCTGTTCCACGACCGCTTGGCTGCTTCGCCCGTTACCCACAGAGGCAGGGGTCTCGCGTCCTCTGTCGTGTTCCCAGTACTAGTGCAGTGCCTGAGATAAGCTGGGGCTGCACACCTATTGGAGAGATGGGTGGTGGACACTGGGGCCTGCCAGGACTTGTGCTTTTGGGCTCTGGATATGTGGCTTCTACACATGGCAGTCTGGCTGGCATCCAGGCTCTCTCTGAGGGAGGAGCACCTCCCTCTCACAACAGCTCTTAGCTCACAGATCTCCCCTCCACCTCCCCGCAGCTTCCCTCCCTCTTCTGTCCACACTAGGTACAGGCTGTCAGGGAGTCGGTGGGAGCCTGTCAGTAAGAGCCCAGGCACTGCCCCCCGAGTGCCTCAGCTCAACCTCTCCTCTCCTCCTTCAGCACAGGCCTCCCTGCCTGTCATTCATGTCATGCTCGTGGCTCCAGCCTGTCTGGACATAACTGTGGCCATAGTCCCTACACAGGCGAAAGGGCAGCAGCCGGCCCTGTTTTAGACCCGGGGTCGGGGCTGGCTATGAATAACAGAGACATCACTGGAAGCCTGGACCTGTATAGCAAGAAGACAGCCCTCACACCTCCGAAGGTGAGCAGGAACTTGGCACAGGAAGGCCCATACTGTGGAGACCATCACCCCAAGCTGCGTCCCTCTTTCACACACACTTACTGAGCACCCGCTGCATGCCTGGTTGTGTGCCAGGGGTGCCTCACAGTCTGGAGAGGAGCCAGGTGGTGACATTGGTTTGTAGTAAGTGCTAAGAGGACAGTGCTGTGCACAAAGAATGGTGGGAACCTGCAGGAGGGCTCGGTTGGCCCGCGGGCTGAGGGCAGACTTCAGAGAGGTCGAGACACTGGAGTCGTGTCTTGAAGAACAAGCAGGAGTTCAGTGTGTGAGTGACAAGGGAGGAGAATTCCAGGCAAAGGGAACGATGGAGTACAGGCATGGAGTGTCAGAGAGCCTGGCAGATTACAGACACTGTAAGCAGTTGGATTGGGCTGACGTAGCAGCAGGGAGAGCGGGGTGTGTCTGAGACTACAGGAATAGGCAGGAGCCATAGCACAAGGGGTCTTGCAAACCAGACCGAAGAGCTGGAACTTTGTCCTCTGGTAGCAGTTGCAGTTGGTAGAAACCCATATCAAATGAATCTGTGCAAAAAGGAACATGTATTTGCTTATAAAAATGTTCAGTTCAGGAGCTGGACTGACTTCAGGCCCACCTGAATCTAGGACTCAGTGTCTTTCTCCCTGGATCTTGGCTCTGCTTTCCTCTGGGTCTGACTGTTCTACAGACGGTTTTCTCATGGAGCCACGGAAGATGGCTCCAGCAATTCTAGGCCCAGGGCTGGAAAGTTTTTTTCTTAAAGGTCCAGGTAGTAGATATCTTCGGCTTCGTGGGCCATCTGGTCTCTGTCACGGTTACTCAGCTCTGCTGTTGTAACCCAAAGGCAGCCACAGACTATGTGTAAGTGAATGAGCATGGCTGGTTTCCAATAAAACTTTATTTATAGAAACAGGCAGCCTATAGGCTGTAATTTACCTGATTTCTGTTCTAGACTTATATGATCTTTATAGCACACTATCTTAAAAAGAGAGAATCCCCCAGTGTCCAGATATAAAAATCTCAGAGAAGACTTCAGTGCGCCCACTTAGAGTAGGTGCCTGTGCTTGAGCCACTTACATAGGATGAAGTCTCCTGACTGGTCAGTCTGGGGCATGTGTCCTTCTCAGTAGCAGTGGTGGGGGTCAGCTCAGCTAGGACTAGAGGGGATGGAACGTGGGGGTCTGTTACAGAAGAAAGGGAAGAGACGCGGCTGTTCACTGCAAGGTACCAACAAGAGAGAGCATGAACTGAGTGCCCAAAATTACCCAGTGATGATCCAGCTTGAAATTGGTCCTGACACAGCCTCAGGGCTCCAGGCCAGTCCTGCAGCGCTGATGCCTGCCCTGCCCCGGCCCTCTCCCTCCTGTGGTGTTGGCAGCTCATCTGCTTCATTCGCACCCAGTCAGAATGCCCTTGCCTACTCATTCCTGCCTCACACATTGCTCCACCTGCCTGGGTGGGACTAGAAGGCCGAGTCACTGTGAGGAGGGTGCCAGGCTGGAGCCCAGCCTCTGCCACTTCTCTCCTCCTGGAGGGATGGTGGCTTACGGTTCTCTTCGCTCCTGTGCCCTTGTTTGCACTGCTCTTCTCATTAACCTCTCCAGCACTCCCCACCAGGCTCACATTTACTTGTCTTTCAAAGCTCAGCTCACGTTTGTCGTTATCTCTTTCAAGAAGTCCTTCCTGGGCTGTTCCCGTAGCCCAGCCATCTAAGTATTGCACAGAGGGAGCCAGATCCCACATATTCTGACCAGGTTTGAATTCTGGTCCAAGTGGCTTGAAAAACATGCTGGGCAAGCATGTTCACAAGGCTTTAGAAAGTGTCTGACTTGGGGATCAGATGGTAGCACGTCAGGGAAACACCATGCTCTCTGCAGGGCGGGCTTGGAAGGTTGCTGTTTGGCAGCTAGAGACCTCCCTTGGTATGAAGGGTATGCACGTGCCCATGATCCAGGCTGGCTCAGGCTGGAAGGTGGGTCGTGGTGTCTGGACCCTCTTGAAGGTGCTGAATCTTGTCTCTATAGCTCTCTCACTCAAATTAATAAACTTTAACAAAAATATAAAAAGGAAAAAAAAAATTTTTTTTTCCTGTTTGCTTGGACATAGACCAAGGTCTTACTCTGCAAGGCCTTTTGTGACAAGACCAGGTAGATTTTAGAAAACCTGTGTCTCTCTTCTTTGTTCCTCCCACCCCTGACTTCTTACAGCAACTTTTAGGAAAGTGGATCTCTGGGGTTTGGCCTTTGCTTGAATGGGTTACAGTCTGGGGGATGGGGGGAAAGGCCTAGCACTGAATCTAATAGGCTGAGGACCCTCTCTGCCTGCCCCTTGTCTTCTGGGGTGCTCACACTCCTCACCCTTACCGGAAAAGTGACTAGAAGGCTGGCCGCTCAACTAGACAAAGATGTAGAAGCTGTCTATGGCTCCAACCCGGCAAATCCACGTCTGGTGACCCCTTTCTCGGTCGGGTTGGAGAGAACTCAGATGACGAGCCTGCCTTGCGTCTGCTGGTGACCACACACAGTGACTGCTTTAGGTTTAGGCCGAGTGGGATAGAGGACACCTTCACCTTCTATGCTGCCCCTCAGCCATGCTGCTGAGCAGTAAGCGAGCTGAAGGGGGCCAGCAGGTAGTGGGGTGTTTAAGGCACTGACTCCCAGGTGGCCAACCACACGAGGCACATGTGCACGTGTGACCAAAGTCCCAGGAGGAGAATGGTGAAGAGATTGCAGTGTGACCATCCCCGCCTCCATCAGGGGACAATTTCTCACTTTCCCTCTCACTGTCTCTCTGGCTCATTTTTTTTTAAAGGCAACTGAACTGGAGGACTTCTGAGGAGGGGCCCAGGTGACCCTTCCTGGCTGGTCAGACTGACCCTATGTCTAGTCTACCCTTCAGGCTGTCGGTCTGCGGGCAGGGCATTGTCATGGCTTCTTGGGCCCCAACCTGCTCTGAGAGGCACAGGGGTCAGATGTGTACCCTCTGTATGCTCTCTTCAGGCCCCAGGTCCCCAACTACTACGGTTTGGATCTAAGGAGAAGAGACGGGCAGATCCCAGTGCACTTCCGTCTCCTCCTCCCCCAGTTCCTTCTCACGCACTCACACACCCTGCTGAAACCCGATCCTGAGGCTGCCTCGCGTGCTGGGGCTCTGGCGGGGCTCTGGCAGGGCTGGCGGG
>NW_006159889.1:1549916-1561834 GCF_000334495.1 Tupaia belangeri chinensis
CTCTCCCGCCTGTGGTGTTGGCAGCTCATCTGCTTCATTCGCACCCAGTCAGAATGCCCTTGCCTACTCATTCCTGCCTCACACATTGCTCCACCTGCCTGGGTGGGACTAGAAGGCCGAGTCACTGTGAGGAGGGTGCCAGGCTGGAGCCCAGCCTCTGCCACTTCTCTCCTCCTGGAGGGATGGTGGCTTACGGTTCTCTTCGCTCCTGTGCCCTTGTTTGCACTGCTCTTCTCATTAACCTCTCCAGCACTCCCCACCAGGCTCACATTTACTTGTCTTTCAAAGCTCAGCTCACGTTTGTCGTTATCTCTTTCAAGAAGTCCTTCCTGGGCTGTTCCCGTAGCCCAGCCATCTAAGTATTGCACAGAGGGAGCCAGATCCCACATATTCTGACCAGGTTTGAATTCTGGTCCAAGTGGCTTGAAAAACATGCTGGGCAAGCATGTTCACAAGGCTTTAGAAAGTGTCCGACTTGGGGATCAGATGGTAGCACGTCAGGGAAACACCATGCTCTCTGCAGGGCGGGCTTGGAAGGTTGCTGTTTGGCAGCTAGAGACCTCCCTTGGTATGAAGGGTATGCACGTGCCCATGATCCAGGCTGGCTCAGGCTGGAAGGTGGGTCGTGGTGTCTGGACCCTCTTGAAGGTGCTGAATCTTGTCTCTATAGCTCTCTCACTCAAATTAATAAACTTTAACAAAAATATAAAAAGGAAAAAAAAAATTTTTTTTTCCTGTTTGCTTGGACATAGACCAAGGTCTTACTCTGCAAGGCCTTTTGTGACAAGACCAGGTAGATTTTAGAAAACCTGTGTCTCTCTTCTTTGTTCCTCCCACCCCTGACTTCTTACAGCAACTTTTAGGAAAGTGGATCTCTGGGGTTTGGCCTTTGCTTGAATGGGTTACAGTCTGGGGGATGGGGGGAAAGGCCTAGCACTGAATCTAATAGGCTGAGGACCCTCTCTGCCTGCCCCTTGTCTTCTGGGGTGCTCACACTCCTCACCCTTACCGGAAAAGTGACTAGAAGGCTGGCCGCTCAACTAGACAAAGATGTAGAAGCTGTCTATGGCTCCAACCCGGCAAATCCACGTCTGGTGACCCCTTTCTCGGTCGGGTTGGAGAGAACTCAGATGACGAGCCTGCCTTGCGTCTGCTGGTGACCACACACAGTGACTGCTTTAGGTTTAGGCCGAGTGGGATAGAGGACACCTTCACCTTCTATGCTGCCCCTCAGCCATGCTGCTGAGCAGTAAGCGAGCTGAAGGGGGCCAGCAGGTAGTGGGGTGTTTAAGGCACTGACTCCCAGGTGGCCAACCACACGAGGCACATGTGCACGTGTGACCAAAGTCCCAGGAGGAGAATGGTGAAGAGATTGCAGTGTGACCATCCCCGCCTCCATCAGGGGACAATTTCTCACTTTCCCTCTCACTGTCTCTCTGGCTCATTTTTTTTTAAAGGCAACTGAACTGGAGGACTTCTGAGGAGGGGCCCAGGTGACCCTTCCTGGCTGGTCAGACTGACCCTATGTCTAGTCTACCCTTCAGGCTGTCGGTCTGCGGGCAGGGCATTGTCATGGCTTCTTGGGCCCCAACCTGCTCTGAGAGGCACAGGGGTCAGATGTGTACCCTCTGTATGCTCTCTTCAGGCCCCAGGTCCCCAACTACTACGGTTTGGATCTAAGGAGAAGAGACGGGCAGATCCCAGTGCACTTCCGTCTCCTCCTCCCCCAGTTCCTTCTCACGCACTCACACACCCTGCTGAAACCCGATCCTGAGGCTGCCTCGCGTGCTGGGGCTCTGGCGGGGCTCTGGCAGGGCTGGCGGGCTGGGGCCTGTCTGCTGGAGCCTGCCCCACCCTGCACTGCTACCCCCTAGGCCAGGGCAAGCAGGTCAGGCATCCCACACCCGTGCTAGTCTGACCAGTCCTTCCACACCCAATAGGTCACCTCCACCCTGGCCAGGCCCCCAAACTGGCACACTGGTCTGGACAAAAGCCCCCAACTTCTGTTCCATGTGTAGCATGAGGCTCTGCCCAGGCCACCTGCAGCATTAACACAAACAGACACAAACAGACACCCCACCTCTCCCGTCACCCTACCCCCACATTTCCTGCTGTTTATGGCCTGCAGCTCAACTCCAAGGCCTCGTAGATGCTGAACCACCAAGCCTGGACTGAGCAAAGTGCAGAGGGGACACGAGCCAGAGCACAGGCCTGCCTGAGGGAGCTGGGGAAGACTTTCCAAAGGAAGTAACATTTAGACTGAAAAGAATAAAAACAAAATTTAACAAGAAAGTAGAGAGGGATTAAGTTAGGGAATAGAGCGAGGTTGTGCGTTTAAGGCCGAGAGGTGGCACGTGTCAGTGCATGAAGACCAGCATATTCAGGAAACTACAAACAGTGCCCGACTGGGGACCATGACAGTCATTGCGGGAGGAAATCCAGACTACATTAGCGTGGGGAGTGGGTAGGAGAGGGAGAGTGGAAGCAGACCATCCACTGCACTTTCTAGAAGTTTGACCATGAAGGGTAGAGTTGGCAGCTAAAGAGGGTATGTGTGGTCAGGTGAGTTTGTTCATTTTCAGAAACCTGATCATGATTGTATGCTTAGGGGAAAGCAGATAGGAAGAGAAGTTCGAAAACACGATGAAAAGGTGCTTTGGTGGGACCAGCAGTTAGCATAATGGCTGTGTCGCTGAACTCCCATGTAGTCAACCGCAGTTCAAGTCCTGGACCCAGTGGCTTAAACTCACACCGGACGCATGGGCATGCATGCCCAAGATCCCGAGAGGAGAATGGAGGAGAAGGGATTATGGCGTGGCCATTCCCCCCAGGGGGTGATTTCTCGCTTTCTGTCTCTCTGACTCTCTCTGTCTGTCTGGCGAGCGCACATGCCCTATAGCAAAAACCTCTCCAATGGGGAAAAAAAAGCTGATCTGGATGTAACCAGGAGAGCAAGAACAGGCTAGAATATGTAGAGAAGCCAGGAGTTTCAGAGTAAAGAAAGCAAAGGAGAGAGAAGATGGAATGCTAGGAAGGTGTATTCAGAGAGCACTGGATGTTCACACTTTAAAAGTGATGGAAAGTTCCAGAATGTGGCTGTGGAATTGAGTGGCCAACATGGAATAGAAATAATCTTTAGAGTCAAATAAGTCATCTGGGAGGACAGAGCTTTAGGACTTGGAAAGTTTTTTGAAAATAATGAGCAAGAATTGGGTTTGCCTGAAAAGGTAAGGCAGAGGCTGAAACCCAGTGAACAGGGCAGGCCTTAGTAGGTGATTTATTGAAACCCCCTCAACAGTCAAGGCAAAGACAGTGTGAAGGGGATGGAAGGGGGCTGTTGGGGACAGTATGGTACTGGCAGTGATTGTCCTGACTTCCAACCCACCGCCGCCCTTTTTTGGGAGTTCCAGGATGACGAGATAATGCAGAAGAGACCAGGTTCTTGCTCATCCCCATCATTGTGAAAGGCTGTATGTAGCCAAGGGGGGAGGAAGAGCAGAGGACAGAGCTCAGCACAAGTGGAAATGAGAGAAAAGATTAATGTACTTTAATTAACTTCCTTTAATCTGTGTAGCTACAGACACTGGTACAAGGAAAAAAAAGGGGGGGGAAAAACACATGCCAATCTAAGAAAAGGTGGTGGTGGTAGTGAGGGAGGAAGCATAGAATAATTCTAAAGAGATCAAAGAGAGCCCTTTGATAGTCATATGGAAATATGATAAAATTAGACTCAAGCTTTATACCAACCATAATGGATCAGAGATTTGAATGTAAAAAATGAAAACAGGCTGGCAGGTGGTGTGGTGGTTAAAGGCACTGGACTCCCACATGGCTAAATGCAGTTCGAGTCCTGGACCTGGTGACTTTCACTCTCTCTATTCCTCTCTCTTTCTCTCTTAATCTGCCCCTCTCTAGTCAAATTTAAATTAAGTTAAATAAAATAATTCTTAAAAAAAAAAATAGAAAACATACCAGTACTAGAAAAAAGTGTGGATGAATTTCTCTATAGCCTAGGAATGAGGAAAATTTTCCCAAGATTCAAAATCCAGAAGCAATAAAGGGAAAGACTGATAAGTTTGACCACATTAATGGAAATTTATTATAAAAAAATAAAAGAGAAAGCAAGGAAAGAAAATACCATTAAGTTAATAAAAACAAATAAATTGGGGGAAATGTATCTTAGAGGGTTTATATATTTAATATATGAAATGCCTCAAAGAAAAAGATAAAAGACCAATGTCTGATAGAAAAATGGGCAAGAGATACGAACAAAATTCACAGCTACAGATGGCCCTTCTGTGTATGAAAAAAAAATTGTTCAATTCCATTCATAATAAAAGAAGTTAAGATGACAGCGAGATACAGTTTTGCTCCTGTCAGACAGGCAACACTGAAATGTTCCAGTCATATCCTTTGGTGAGGCTGTAAGAGAAACTCACTTTTGTATGGTTGGGTATTGTATTGCAAAGTGGCACAATTCCTTTAGAAGGGAATTGGCAGTATGGAGCTTAATTCCGACTTGTGGTGCACACTGGTAAGACCACTGCGTGGCAGGCCGAGGGCTTAGGGGAGGAGCAGGTTCAATTCCTAGCCCACTCTAAACAGCTGGATACAGTGTGGTACACCTATAGGTTGAGCTGTTCAAGAGGCTGAGGAAAGAAAATTATGAAAGACCAGGACCTGGTCTTTTAAAAAAATTACATATATTTATCTTTGATCCAGCAAACCCAATCCTAGGACTCTACTCCAATGATACATTGACAAATAGAAAAAAACATCTGCATGAAATTATTCATTATGGTCACTTTATCACTATTGGTAGAAATACTTTACAGAAGACTAGGAACAACCCAGAGAACTTATTGAATAAAATAATGGTACATAACCATAATAGACTGTTATCAAACATGTGACTATTTTTTAAATTATTTTTAAAATAATTTTTATTTATCTTTATTTATTTATTTTAATTTAACCAGAGAGTGGCAGGGTGAGATAGAGAGGGAAAGTGAGAAAGCAAGCTGCCAGGTCCAGGACTCAAACCATGGTCAGCCACGTGGGAGTCCATTGTCCTCAACCAAAACACCACATACCGGCCCCTATTTTTAAAAAAATTTTAAAGAATTATTTAATTTTATTTATTATTACTATTTTTAAATTTGCTATAGGACATATGCACTCACCAGAGAGACAGAGAAACTGAAAAGACAGGCCACCAGTTCTGGAACTTGAACCGTAGCTGGCCATGTGGGAGTCCAGCACTTTAACTACCATGCCATCTGCTTGCCCCAGTTTAAAAAAAAAAAAAAATTATTTGGACAGGCATATATCACCTGACTCCTACATGACTGACCACAGTTCAAGTCCAGGCTTGAAACTAATGCCAGGCATGTGTGTGTACATGCCCAAAATCCCTGTGGCATCATCCCTGGAGGGATGATTTCTTGCTATCTGTCTGTCTCCAGCGAGCGCATGTGTCCTATGGCCAAAATCTCTCTAAAAAAAATTTTTTTTAATTGCCAGAGATCATGTGCACTCACCAGAGAAAGAAAGAGAGAAAAGCACACACACACACACACACACAATGGAACACCATTACCACAATTCTTTTCCTCTATTTCTGTACCCTGTCAGCATTTTCTGCATGTGTACACACACGCCCAGCAAGTTTTTCAAGTCTCTAGGGCTACAATTTCGAGTGTGATTGGTCATGTGGGACCCAGCTCACGTAACTGCTAAGCTGCAGGCCAGCACGAAACATTTTACTGTCATGGAATGAGCATCAGGATATATATTGTTCAGTGAAAAAAAGAATATATGCATATATATTATTCATTTTCTTATATCAAAAAGGAAACGAAGGATGAAATAAAAACTAATAAAAATGAATACTGGAAGCCAGCAGGTGACTTGAAAGTTAAGGTGTTGGACTCCGACATAGCTGACCACAGTTCAAGTCCTGGACCCAGCAGCTTGAAAATCATGCTGGGCCATGGCATAATGGTTACATCACTGGACTCCCACACAGTCAAGTCTCAGACCTGGTAGCTTGAAACTCAAGCTGGGCACATGTGCCTGTGTGCCCAAAATCCCAAGAGGAGAATGGTAAAGGGATTGCCGTGTCGCCATCTCCCTGGGGGTGATTTCTGTCTTTCCCCTCACTTTTCCCCTCCCTGTCTCTCTGACAAGCACATATGCCCTATGGCAAAAACCTGAAGAAAAAAAAAAGATGACTACCATATGGGAACAGTGGTAACAGGAGATGGCCACAGAGGTGAAAACTAGACTTCTCTGAAAGTATTTTGTTTGGTGAACTTAATGTTGGGACTGTGTAAAACTTTATATCATTGTAGAACACAGATCAATTAAAATGAGGGAAAAACAATCCCTAGGAAGCAAAAGCAACATGAAACTATGTATCACATTGATGAATTAAATTCACCAGAATTACATTGATGAATTAAACTCACCAGCCAAAGTAATTTTCTGTCCTTCTAGTGGGGTATACCCTACGGCAAAAAGAATGGTAAAGCAACCTTTAATTGCTTTTAGTAATGATAGTGTTAGTAATAATACTGGTATCGTTATTCTGAAACTATTCTATGTATTTTCTATGTGCATATGTTAGGAGAAAGCAAATAAATAACTGTGTTAATGTCATTAGAGACAAAGATGTCAGCTTAAGAAAACAGATACAAAGGTAAAATCAAAGAAGGTAAGGAAATAGATTAATTTTATGCTATGTGAATTATATCTCAATAAAGTTGTTAAAAAAAGAAAAAGAAGGGCTGGCAGTTGGCATGATGGTTAAGACGCTGGACTCCCACATGACCCACTGTGGTTCGAGTCCTGAACTCGGCAGTTTGCATTCTTACTTTCTCTCTCTCTCTCTCCCTCTCTCTCTCTCTCTCTGGTCAAATTGAAAAATAATAATAAATAAAATTAAATAATTAATTTAAAAAGGAAAAGAAGGCAGGGCCTGGATGGTGACTCAGCGATAAAATGCCAAGGTGGATCCACCTGGGAAGATTGCTGGTTCATGCCCAAAGACCTCCCTGGGTACATCAGATGTATGTGTACCCATGAGCTGGGCTGACCTGGACTTAGAGTAGATTGCTGCATCAGGACTTGCTAGGGGAGGGAACCTGTATCTCTTTCTGTCTCTAGAATATAAATAAACTTTAAAAAATAAAAAGAAAAAAAGGAGATAACATAAATTTTTTTATTACTAAATTTGAATTGAGAATACCACACAGATATATGTATTTCTTTTTCTTTAAAACAATATCTGGCCATGGCATAATGGTTACATTGTTGGACTCCCACATAGTCGACCATGACCAGACCTGGCAGCTTAAAACCTACACCAGACACGTGTGCATGCATGCCCAAAATCCTGAGAGGAAAATGGAGAAGGGGTTGTGGCATGGCCACCCCCCAGGGGGTGATTTTTTGCTTTCTGTCTCTCTATCTCTGTCTCTCCGGTGAGTGCACATGCCCTATACCAAAAGTCTCTCTGAAAAAAATTAAAATTAAAAAATTAATTTTAAAAAAGTATCAGCCAGCCCCACAGTGCAGGAGTTAAGTGCTTTGTGTAGGGAGCCAGATCCCACATGGCTGACAGAAGTTCGAGTCCTGGCTCTGGCAGCTTAAAAAATATGCCAGGCTGCGTGTGTATGTGTTCAGAATCCTGACGGGATGGAAACATGGAGTGTAGAAAGGATTCTGGCATGACCATGCACCATTAGGGAGGGCTCTCTCTCTCTCTCTTCCTTTACCTACCTGAAAAGAGTGGGCAAATCAATGACTAACCTATAGCAAAATGAGCATCCCTAGCCACCCAGATGGTGGTCTCCAAATACTAGTTCCAATAAAAAGGAAACAGGGCTCCTTGGGGAAAAAATGACTAATTCTGAGGGTGAGAATGTACAAGATAACCCTGGAATATCTTTTCACATAAGAAAGCCAAAACATTACCAAAGATTACCAGGGTGTGTCCCAGTGATTCAGCAGCCTAGCTAAAAAGGTGCCACTGGCCAAAGATGGGGTAATCTTAGCATCAGAAAGAATAATAATTACAATGGATTGTCATATATCAAATGTGTTACAATACTTGGATTTCTTTTTTTTTAATTATTTTATTCAATTTCATTTATTCATTTGTTCATTTTACTTTAACCAGAGAGACATAGAGAGAGGAAAGTGAGAAAGCAAGCCACCAGGTCCGGGACTTGAACCATGGTTGACCATGTGGGAGTGTCCAGCGCCTTAACCACCACGCCACTTGCTGGTCCCCACAATACTTGGATTTCTAAGATGAAAAGGGACAAAAAGCCTCCTTAATCTCCTCTGGAAGGTGCTAACTAATCAGCTAATTATCCTGAAAATTAGGGGGATCGGGCATCTGTCTCATCTTTCCTGTTGACTGCTACCTTAGAATTCCAAAGAGTTGAGGAGAAAATGTTATAGAAGTATTCTGTTAATTCCTGAAGAAAGAACGGCTCTAAACAGTGATCCTAAAGGCTGCAATGAAAGCATATGTGCAAAGCTGCTGGGAGCTTTTACAAAGATAAGTTCCAGCCTAGACCACTTGACTCCAGACGATCAGTCTGTTTCTGTTTTTGTTTTTGTTTTTGCCATAGAGTGAGTGCATTCACCAAAGACACACACAGAGAGAGAGAGAGTGAGAAATCAACCCCCGAGGGCAGTGGTCACACTGCAATCCGTCTCCTCTACTCTCCAGGGTTGGGGCACATACGCACACATACCTGGCATGATTTTCAAACCACCCCATCCCAGACTCAGACCATAGTCAGCCATGTGGGAGTCCAACATCTTAACCACTACGCCCTCAGCTGACCCCCCAGTAATTGATCTTAACATCACAGGGAAGCAACAGTGCATTATGTACCTCCTACGGCAATCAGACTTCCCAAAAGATTGAACCTGGGTCTGCTCAAGCTTCCAGATCTAACCTCCAGTTTACAGAGTACGAGGGACATAGGAACATGCTAAATGACAGCTGTGTGCACTGAGAATGTGACATGTAGGGAGTGCTATGGGACAAATGACTTATTTTCCTTAGTAACAATTTGTAAAGGGAAAAATGAGAGGAGGACACCTATGGATTTAAAAGAGACATAGAGATCAAATACAGTGTATATGGACTAGGTGCTAGTGGTTAAGGCGGATGGCTCTCACACAGCGTACTGTGTCGTTCAAGTCCTGGACCCGAAGCCTTCAGAAACACTCCAGGCACGCTGTATGTGTCCGAAATCCCAAGAGGAGAATATTGGGTTATTGGAAAAGTCACAGAGTATTTTTACAATAGATGGCGCTAGTTCGTTTTTGGAAGTACTAGAGTCATTCACTTCTGTGCTATTGCTCTGTCATTTGACAGCTGACAGTTCTAGCTTCATTCAAAAAAAAAAAAAAAATGACTTGGTTGAGTTTTGGAGATTTTAAAAGTTGAAGATGGAAGACCAAACTTCATTTTCGCCTACTTTGTACTGTTTTACTTCCATAAAAGGAAGAGCTCGTGTCAAGCTTGTGAAAAGTTGCATCCAGTTTACGGTGCCAATGCTTGACAGCAATGTCAGTGCCAATGATGATTCACAAAAACGACTCCCCTTGTTCAGAGAAGCCCACCAAGGTTAATGACGGGACAAAATAAAGGCAACAATCAAGTCAAACCCGCGTCACACAACCCGAGAGATCGCAGAAGCTTTGACCATCCATCCAAGCGTGCACGGCCACCTGAAGAAGCTGGGATACATAAGCAGGCTGCATGTTTGGGTCCTCAGGAACTCAAAAAAGTTCATCTGACAGCGTATATAAACATCTGTGATATGCTCATTAAATGTGAGGAAAACGATCCTTTTTTGAAGTGACTGATATCTGGTGATGAGAAGTAAATTATTTACAGCAGTGTGGTGCTCCAGCAGTCTTGGTCTCCACGTGATGATTCACTTCAAAGGACATCAAAAGTGGACATTTATTAGGCCAACAGGTGGTGTGGTGGTTAAAGGTGCTGGATTCCCACATGGCCAACCTTGGTTCGTGCCCCGGACCTGGTGGCTTTCTCATTTTCCCTTTCTCTCTCTGGTCAAATTAAAAAATAATAATAACAAATAGAATTAAGTAAATAACTAATTCTTTGGAGGAGGCAGAACATTTTATTTTATTTAGCTTTATTTACTTATTTAAATTTGATCAGAGAAGGGTACAGCAGGTGGTTTGGTGGTTAAGGTGACTGGACTCTTACATGGCTGACTGCATTTTGAGTCTTGGAGCTGACCGCTTGCTTTCTCACTTCCCTTCTCTCTCTCTGGCAAACTTAAAAAAAATGACAATGAATAAAATTAAATAATTTTTTAAAATAATAAAAAATAAATTTGACCAGAGAGAGCGGAGGAGAGAGAGAGAGAAAGCTGCCGGGTCCAGGATTCGAACCACAGTTGGCCATGTAGGAATCCAGCGCCCTTAACCACCACACCACCTGCCAGCCTCAATAAATAAATAATTCTGAAAAAAAAATAAAATAAAGTGTGGTGAGATTTTAAAGGTACAGTGTTTTTCGAGTTTCTAATTCAAATCTACTATCAGCAGCTGGACAATTTAAGCAAGCCTATCATCCAGAAACATCCAGAGCTTGTTAATCATAAAGGAATTGTGTTCCATCACAACCCAAGTCCACACACAAGTCTGATTACCTGTAGAAAATGATTGGAGCTTGGGTGGGATGTGCTGCCACATCCACCGTACTCTCCTGACCTTGCACCGTCAGACTTCCACTTGTTTTGCTCTCTTCAAAACTCCCTGGGTGATACAACGTTCATTCAGTTCAGATGAGGCTGTAAATCACCACCTTGTTCAGTATTTCGCTGATAAAGACAGGTCCTTCTATGAATGAGGAGTTAGGAAGCTCACTGAAAGATAGTAAACGGGTATCCAAAAAATGGGCAATGTATCATTATTTGATTTTTGTTCTTCATATAAATAAATGACCTTTGAAAAACATAGGAAAAATATGTCATGACTTTCCTGACAACCCAACAGAAGAGAAGAGATTGTGGTGTGGCCATTGCCCCTGGAGGGTGATCATTCTCTCTCTCTTTCTCTCTCTTGCCTCCAGCGAACACACAAGTCCTATAACAAAATTTATTTTTTTAGAGATCTTTTTGCTTTGAGGTGCGTGCTCTCACTGGAGAGACAGAGAGAAACAGAAAGGAAGAAATCATTCTCCCTGTGAGGATGGTCATGCAGCAGTCCCTTCTCCTCCATTCTCCTCTTGGGGTCTTGGGCACGCATGCACATGTGTCCAGCGTGAGTTTTAAGTCACTGGGTCTGGGACTTGAACCACGGTTGACTACATGGGAGTCCAGCGATGTACCCATTATGCCATCAGCTGGTCCCCCTATAGCAAATTTAAAAGCAACAGTCCAACAGAATGGATTATCTTCCATTCTGATCTAAATAAACCATTAAAACAAACATTAGCAGTAACCAAAAAATAAACATTAATAACACGTTAACAAATACTGGTATGAAAAATCTGAAAACTGGATATTTGTCTATATTAAGAAATTATAGTTGATGTTTAAGGCTGGCAATAGTTTTGTTTGTCTTGTTTTGTTTTTTACGTTTTTTGGCCATAGGGCACATGCACTCACTGGAGAGAGACAGAGAAAGGGAAAGTGAGAAATCACCCATGGGGGAAGGGCCACACTGTAATCCCTTCTTCTTCATTCTCCCATTGGTATTTTGGACACACAAACACACGTGCCTGGCATGATTTACAAGACGCCATGCCTGGGACTCGAATCATGGTCAGCCATGTGGGAATCCAATACCTTAATCACCATGCCACCTGCTGGCCTCTCTTGATTTTTTTTTTTTTTTTTAAGATTTATATATTT
>NW_006159889.1:1561906-1572512 GCF_000334495.1 Tupaia belangeri chinensis
CGTGCCTGGTGTGAGTTTTAAGCCACCGGGTCCGGGACGCGAACCGTGGTCGACTACGTGGGAGTCCAGCGACATAGCCATTACACTAACTGCTGGTTCCCTATTTATTTATTTATTTATTTAATATTTTTTCACAAGAATTTTGCCAGAGAAAGACATAGAGAGAGTGAGAGGGTGAGAAAGCAAGTCACCAGGTCCAGGACTTGAACTGCAGTCAGCCATGTGGGAATTAACGCCTTAACCACCACACCACCTGCTGGCCCTCTGCTTGATAATGTGTTTAAGAGGAGTTGTGTGGGTGTGTTTTTGGTTTGTTAATTCTGACAGAGGGCTTCAGGGAGAAATAGAGAGAGAGAAGAAAAGTAAGAAAGCATACCACCCCCCCACCCCACGGAGAATGGTCATGCCATAATCCCGTCTCCTCCATTTCTTCCTCCTTTTGGGATTTTGGGCATGTGCACACACACCCAGCATGTTTCTCAAGCTGCTGGATCCAAGACTTAACCTGTGCAATGGGCCATGTGGGATCCAGCCACCTTAACCACGTTGCCACGGGCTGACCCTGTTGTATTGTTTTGTTAAGGTTTCCTTATCTTTTATAAACTAATGCTGAAATATATTATGGAGGAAATGGCATGATTTCTTGGATATTTTCAAAATAATATAGAAAGAAAGTAGATGGGGGGGGGACTGCAGGTGACATGGTGATTAAGGGCACTGGACTCCCACATGGCTGACCACGGTTCAAGTCCCAGACCTGATAGCTTGCCTTCTCACTTTCTCTCTCACTCTGTCCTTCTCTGGTCAAATTAAAATAAATAAACAAATAAATAAACTCTTTTTTTAAAAAGTAGATGGGGTATAAAAGAAACAAATTATTTATTTATTTATTAGAGAGATTTTTGCTATAGGGTGTGTGCACTTGCCAGAATGACAGAGAGACAGAAATGAGAAATCACCCGCTGTGGGGATGGCCGTACTGCAATCCCTTCTCCTCCATGCTGCTTTCTGAATCTGGGGCATGCTTGCACACATGCCCGGCGAGAGTTTTAAGCCAACGGGTCCAGGACTCGAACTGCAGTCTACTACCTGGGAGTCCAGTGAGGTAAAAATACGCTATCTGCTGGCCCCAAAAGAAACGAAATTGATCATGACTGATAATTGGTAAATCTGGACGACAGGTCCTGAGCATCTCACTGTACTGTTGCTTCTACTTTAATATGTGTGAAATTTTCTATAATAAAAATTGGGGAGGGGGATTTTTGCTATAGAGCACGTGTACTCGCCAGAACGACAGAGGGAGACAGACAGATGGAATGCAAAAAATCACCCTCCGGGGGGATGGTCATACTGCAGCCCCTTTTCTTCTATTCTCTCAGGATTTGGGGCATACACACATACACATCCAGCATGAGTTTCAAGCTGCCAGGTCTGAGACTCATACTATGGTTGGCCATGTGGGAGTCCAGCAACGGAACCATTATGCCACTTCCTGGTCCCCATAATAAAAACATTTTAAAGGGCTGGTCTCATAGCACAGTGGCTAAGGGCAGTGTGTAGGGAGCCAGATCCCACATGACCAACCATGATTCAAATTCCAGCCACAACAGCTTGAGGGCCATGCTGAGCTTGTGTGTGTGTGCGTCATAATCCTAATGGGATGGAGAAGTGGAAAAAGAGGATTGCATCATGACTGCCCTACTCTGGGGGGTGCTTTCTCCCTCCCTCTGTCTGTCTGTCTGTCTGTCTCTCTCTCTCTCTGGCAAGCACATGTGCCCTCTGGCAATTAAAAAAAAAAGTTAAGGGACCAGTGGATGGTGTAATGGTTATGTCACTGGATTCCCACAGAGTTGACCATGGTTCAAGTCCCAGGCCTGTCAGCTTAAATTCACACCAGGCATATGTGCGTGCATGCCCAAAATCCTGAGAGGAGAATAGAAGAGAAAGAATTGTGACATTCTGTCTCTCTTTCTCACTCAGTCTCTCCAGCGAGCACATGTACTCTATAGCAAAAATCTCTCTTTAAAAAAAAATGTTAAAAATAAAATACAGGGGCCAGCAGGTGGTGTGATAGTTAAGGGCACTGGACTCACATGGCTGACTGCGGTTTGAGTCCTGGACCTGGCAGCTTGCTTTCTCACTTTCCCTCTCTCTCACCTCTCTCTTGCTCACTCACTCACTTGTTCTGTCCCTCTCTGGTCAGATTAAAATAAATAAATAAAGTTAAAGTAATTCTTTAAAATACACACACACACACACACACACACACACACACACACACACCCAGGAGGAAAAGAATGCAAAGAGATGCACCCAACTAGCAGAAAAGATGTTAGAAGAGAGTGGACTCGGCCTTTCAAGGGATATGAAGAGAGGTTACAGAATGAGCATCTGAAACATGCAGGCTTGACGAAGGAATGAAGTGAAGTGGAAAGTGTTTGAATTCAGAGCATAAAAGCAAGAAGTTAATTGGTTACATACTGGAGGCAAAGATTTTTAAGAAAATTTGATTAGGGACCAGCAGTTAGAGTAATGGCTATGTTGCTGGACTCTCATATAATCAACCATGGTCCAAGTCCTGGACCCAGTGACTTAAACTCACACTGGGCGCGTGTGCATGCGTGCCCAAGATCCCGAGGGGAGAATGGAGGAGAAGGGATTGCAGCGTGACCATCCCCCTTGGGGGGTGATTTCTCCCTTTCTGTCTCTATGTCTTTCTTTGTCTCTCTGGCAAGCGCATGCGCCCTGTAGCAAAAAACCTCTAAAAAGAAAGGAAGGAACAAACGAAGGAAGGAAGGAAGGAAGGAAGGAAGGGAGGGAGGGAGAAAGAAAAAGAAAAAAAGAAGAAAGAAAGAAAAAGAACCAGAAGGAGACTTGATTAGGCACATTTAATGTCTTTTGCCATGACCTATCCTGTGAACTTTTTTGGCCATTACTAACATGTTTTCTTTTTTCTCTTTTCTTTATTTTCTTCTCTTCCCCTTCCCTTCCCCCTTCTCTTTCCTTCTTTCTTTCTTTTGTCAGAGGGTACATGCACTCACCAGAGCTGGAGGAAGAGAAGCACCCTACATGGAGCATGGTCTCCCTTTCTCCATCCCACGCACACATGCACCTGCGGCCATTGTGTTTTTCAAATTGCCGGGGCTGGGATTTGAACCTAGATCAACAATGTGCATCCAGCTCCCCATACATAGCACTTACCTGCTCTATAGGGCTGTCCCTTGGCCATTATGAAGCCTGCCGGTTTTGGTAGTATTTTCTTTGTCCATTCTTCTACATTTCACTTTTTGGGTTGATTCATGTCACATTGCCACCAGTTTATGGTTTTTGTGGTTTGACCCAGTCTCTGTATATTAGGAAGTTCATCTACAAAGAGGTCTACAAAATAGTATGAAAAAGGAAAGGAAAGTTTAGATCTATACCAAAAGTATCACATTGTAGGGTCGTGGGTATGTTTATCTTTTTGTGTATGTGCTTCTCTGTCGAGTTTCCAAACTTAATACACATTACAGGTTACAGACAAAAAGGGTGCTTTTAAAACTAAAATTTGGGGGGACCAGCAGTTGGTGTAATGGCTGTGTTACTGGACTCCCACGTAGCTGACCACAGTTTGAGTCCTGGACGCAGTGACTTCAACTCATGGTGCTCAAGATCCCAAGAGGAGAATGGAGGAGAACAGATTGCAGTGTGGCCATCCCCCCTGGTGTGTGGGGAGGTGATTTCTGTCTTTCTGGCAAGTGTGTGTGCCCTATAGCAAAATAAACCCCCCCCCCAAAAAAAAAAAAAAAACTAAAAAATTGGGGGCCAGCTAGTGACTTGATGGTTAAAGCAGCTGGATCCCACAGAGCCAAATGAGCAGCTGAGTCCTGAGAAATGCACTGGGCATGTGTGCCCAAATGCCAAGAGGAGAATGGAAGAGAAAGGCTTGCAGTGTGGCCATCTCCCTGTGGAGCAGGAGTGATTTCTCACTTCCCTTTTCTTCCCGTGTGTGTCTCCCTCTGGCTAATGTACACGTCCTATAACAAAAACTAAAAAAGAAAAAAAAAAAGTAAAATTTAGGCCAGCTGGTGGCATGGTGATTAAGACAGCTGGATCCCACATAGCCAACTGTGTGGATTCAGTCCTAGACCCAGTGGCCTGAAAGACAAGCCAGGCGCATGCGCGTGCATACCCAAAATCCTGACAGGAGAATGGAGAAGGGATTGCCTTGTACTTCCCTGGGGATTCTTTATTCTTTTCCCTCTCTCTGTACCTCTGTGTCTTTCTCAGTGAATTCATGCACTCATTAGCATATTTTTTTAAAAAAATAAAAATATAATAAACTTTCTAATCATCTGGAAAAGGGAGGAAGGGAGAAGAAAAGGAAAAAAATATGTTGAGATGATTTGGCTAGATCTTAGTGGATTCTATTAGCATATGACATCCAGGACATGTGAGAAGCAGATAAAATCCTCTCCAAGTTTAGCTCTGAGAAGCTTCACAGAATTGTTGTAAGCTCAGTCCTGACACAGAAGGAGAGGTTCTCGGAGCAGGCTTGTCCAGGGACCTTGATTCCTTTGCTATTACACATAGACCATGGCCAGGACCCTCAGTGCCTCTTGGAAGACATCAGATAAATTAATTTACTTAGACTTTATGTGCCCAGGAAATACACATTGCCCTCAGACACGAGGAAGTGCTCTAATTCAGTCACTGGGACCCAGAGGCCAAAGGAAAGCCACTGTGCGGGGATGGTCTCCAGTGCTGTCATATCTGACATCGGTCTCTCAGCAAGGAGTGATGGCACAGGGAGCAGGGTTTAAAGTTCTCTGCCTCCAAGTCACATCAGCTCTCTAATAGGGGCCAGCAGGTGGCGTGGTGGTTGAGGCTCCAGACTCCCACATGGTCGATCACGGTTTGAGTCCAGGACCTTTCTCACTTCCCCCCATCTCTGTGTCTCTCTCCAGTCAAATTAAAAAATAATAATATGATGTGATAGTTTTTTTTTTTTTTTTTAATCTCTAATATTAGACCCCTGAGTGATCACCGATACTGTTCCTGAGAGCGCTGGTTATAACGGTGTTAGTGATGCTGGAGAGGAGAAAGGCGCTTGTGGTTACAGTGGTTCCGGCTCGGAAGGCCCTGCTGTAGCCTGCAGTTATTTGGCAGCTGCCTCAGTTGAGTTAGGGATAAAGAGGCAGCGCCTCTGAGGCTTAGGCCTCCAGCATTCGCTCTTGGCCAGGAAGGGCCTCTGCAGGCCCCAGAGTAAGACACAGTAAGTGGAGATACTAGCTGTCTTCTGGGCTTCCAGGTGCCCTGAACAGGGTCTCCAAGCCAGAGTGCTTGGTTCCACGTGCAGTCTTGTTCTCTCGGTATCTCCGAAGAGCTCGATGCCCCCCGTGCCTTTTCCCTCCGTGCTCATTTCCCTTTGCCTCCCTGGCAGCTCTGCCCCATCCTCCCCAAGCCTATACCCTGCTCTACCCAAGAAGCATGAAACTGGCCTTTTCCCTTCTCTCCAGTGTGGCATAAATGCACCCTTCTCTCTTCTTTTCCTCTCATCTCTCCTCCAGGCCAAAATGAACCTCTTAACTCTGGATCCCTCCCTGACCTCCATGGGACCCTCCATCCATCCTCTCTTTCCTTCACCAACAGGTGCACTCAAGTTTCTCCTGATGTGAAACCTCTCCTCTCAGCCGTGCCTCCTAAGCACAGGACTTTTTCTCTCTTCTCTACCAAACTTTTGTCTCCTGTAGCATTTAACCTGCTTTGTCCTCTGACTATGAATTCTTCCTCCCCATCCTGGGTGGTCCACCTCCCAGAATTGTCTCCCAATTCTGTCTCCCTGCACTAGCTGGGTGTTTGGATCTTTTCTGCTCGTTGGACAGTTTCTCGTCCCGGTGTTCCCAGATTGCAGGAACAGTCTGGGCAGCAGTGATCTCTGGATAACCTCCCGGAGAGCTTCCTGCTGTGTGCTGTTAATCCCACCCCAGCAAATCTTCTCTCCACTCCTACAGCTGGCCAAGTTAAGACTTACCAGGCCTGCTTCCTCCCACCCAGACTCCACTGAACAAGATTTGTTCAACCCCTCCGTAGCTCCCTGTGAGCAGACTGGCAGGGAGGGGTACTGGAACGGGGAGAGTGACTTCCAGCAGGTCCGTAGCCAAGACCAGTGCACAGAAGAGCCAACCAGCACTCAGCCTGTTTCGCTTTGTGACCTCCATGGCCCTGCTGTGTTCCAGGTTCTCCAAGCCAGCACCCATGTTCCTGGATGACTCCTTTCGCAAATGGGCTAGGATCCGGGAATTTGTGCCGCCTTTTGGGATCAAAGGTCAAGGTATGTTGGAAACCCTGGCCAACATTAACATCGCATCCCCTCGTCTCTCCCTATACGGGGACAGGGCTGTATCCTAAGACGTGCCTGTGCTGGGGATCAGTCGTCCTCACTCTCAACATTCCCTTCTCTCTCTTTCCCTTTCCTTTTTTAATTTCTTTAATGGACTATTTACTCAGAGCCCAACACTTTGTCAAAGACTAGGCATACCACAGTGAGTAGATAGATAGGGCGGGCCTTCTTGGCGCACTGCAGTCCAGGCCTAGCCAGTGTGGTTCAGTGGTGACACTTGCACTCTGCAGTGCTGGATGCCATATGAAGACCACAGCTCAGATCCCGGGTCAGCCTGGGAAACACACCCAGCTCCTGTGTGGGTGTCCAGGATCTCGAGGAGATGGAGGGCTGGGGGAAGATCATGGCATGCCGAGACTGTCAAGGGTGCTTTCTGTCTTTCTCTCTTTTGTATGTAAACCTGCATGTGTTTTCTATCATTTAAAAAAATAGCTCCAGTCTTGTGAAGATACAGATATCCAGAGAGTGAAGACAGTGAGGACTGTAGTGAGGGAAGTAGAAGAGTGTCGAGATCACAGAGAAGGGGTGCTAGAGCACAGGGTATGCTGGGGATATTCCCAAAGAACAGAGACCATCGCCCATACCCCAAGCCCTTCCACCATCCCCTCCTGATGTTCTTCACTTTACCTTAGTCTCCCTTCCAATCCTGCCTTATCCTGCCCTGGGCTGGCCTTTCCTCCACACTCTCAGAAGCTACCCCCTTTAGGGACCTCACCCATACAGCTTCCTCCTAACTTAAGACATCTCCATTCCTAATAGTTTAGCAGTTCTGCTGCTTTGTCTGACTCCAGAGCTATCTCATGGCATGATGGGAAAGAGGTCATCAGACTTAGAGGGATCAGATCCCACGCTGCCTCTTTACTAGCTATGACCTTGGACAAGTTACTTAAACTGTCCGTCCTTTAGTTTCCTCATCAGTTAAATGGACACAATAATATTGTATAAGGTTGTGGTCAGGTTCAATAAAATAATGTTAAAGGTATGATATCATTTGGCCAGGAGACTCAAGAACACCTGAGCCCTCTACTCAGCCGGCCAACCCCTCCCTGAAAAGAAAACAGTGGCCACCAAAAATGCTGTTGAACTGGAGCTTTGACCTCAAGACTCCAAGGACAGATCTGATGGGTTGGGTTGAACCATGTGAAGAACTCCTTTTTCCAGGGTGCAGATCGCCAAGCAGCTTGCTCTTTTAAGTCCCGGGTTGAGTCTCTGCTCACATAGCTACAAAGGCTAGGAAGGTCCACTGCAGAGCCCACTGGCCAGCAAAAAGAGAATGCCTGGCGGTGTGTGCTTTCTGCTGTGGTTTTCTCCTAGAAAACAAAGCCCAATCCCTGTCCTTAACCTCAGCCACCTCGTAGCGATATGATCCTCTTTAGACGTAAAATTGGAGGTGGCAAAGGGAGGACCTCTGTGGCCTTCCGTGCGCCCTCCATAGGTTGTATCTGTGGGCACTTAATGTGCACATTGCCTACGGGTTTGTGTCCTTACCACCCTCACTCGTACAAGACCAGATTATGGAATGATGAGCCGTTCCTGCTGCCTCCTCTTGCTTGCCAGTTACTCCTCAAGAACATACTCCCCCCACCCCTGTGTCTCAGTGAAACGGCTCAGTGCCCCTGTGAAATCCAGATGAGACCCTTCATCTATCACGGGACCTCTCAGCTCCATCTGACCATGTC
The DNA here is from genome assembly GCF_000334495.1 of Tupaia belangeri chinensis. Taxonomy (NCBI): domain Eukaryota; kingdom Metazoa; phylum Chordata; class Mammalia; order Scandentia; family Tupaiidae; genus Tupaia; species Tupaia belangeri. Next base: position 1,569,968 of record NW_006159889.1, read on the forward strand.
TCCACCTCCTCTTTTAAGAAATTATGTTTGTTTTTAATTTCTGAGGCATCCTTTCTTTATGTGAAATATTTCAGGCATACACAAAAAAAATGTATAAAGAATTACTGGGTCATCAGAAAAGTCATGACGTATTTTTGTCTTGACTTTTCCAAGGACCCACTATATAGGGAACACCCACAGACCTTCTACCCACCTTAAGAACTCAAACATGAGATACAGTTAAAGTTTCTGTGCAGCCCTTCCCACTGTGTTGTCCTCCCCAAGAGACCACTGCTGTGATTTCATTGTGAGCATTTCTGTGCCTCCATTGTGTGTTTTCAGTAGGTGTTTATACAGTGTATCCATCCAAAATACCATCCTGCTTTTGTAAGTCTTTAAACTTTAGAAATGGTATCATTGTATGTAGGCGTGTGTCCTTTAGACTGATCTTTTGCCTCTTAGATGTTTGTTTTATTTCTCCATCTTGGTGGTGTAGCTCCAGGTCTTAGGTTTTCTCTAGATGCTATGTAGTATCCCTTGTATCATATTTAACCTATTTTCCTTAGGTGGACGTCTAGGTCGCCTCCAACGTTTTGCTATTACAAACAGTTCTGCAGTGAACATTCTTGTACAAGTCTCCTTGAACAAATGTGTGAGTTTTTAAACGCTGCCTTCTAGGAGTAGAGCTGCAGATCTTAGTCTGTGCAGATCCGCATCGTTGTCTGGTGTTTAGTTACTCTCCACCATTGGGGTTCCAATTTACTTTATCTTTAGGTCTTTGTGTGTGTTGTCTTTTATCTTCCTAATGACTGCCAAGTAAGAATTACCGTCTTCATTTTAGAGATGAGGAAACTAAAGCTCAAAGAAAATACTTGATTTATATAAGATCACAGAGCTATTTGGTAGCAGAAGCAGGATTCGACCCAAAGCCAGCGCCCCCACGCCCCTCTATACGTGATATTATAATGGCCATTCTACACTGCACGTTGCACTGTAATGCTCATGGCACCAGAGCTTGAAAAGAGTCGTCGCCCAGGCCAGAGCGGCTGAGAAAAAGGTCTTCATGGGGATCACGCGGTCTGAGAGCACGGAGGTCACTGGGGTCCTTGCCGAGTGCAGGGGTAGATGCCAGGCTGCAGGGTAAGCGCGAGGAGGTAGACACAGCCTGGCAAGGAGCAGGTTAGAGACTGGCAGTGAAGGAAGGCCATCTCGGAGTCAGGCAGGCGGTCTGCCTGGTGAGCTCTTCGGTCAGTTCCTTCCTTTGCTTCCTGGTACCTGCTGGGGTGTGGGTGGACAGCACAGAGGTGAACACACCGTGGTGTGGTGTCCAGCTCTGAGTGGACACCCCCATTCGGGCGCAGACTAAGGTCCTCCAGCTCCCAGGCAGGCCCTGGCCTAGGGATGCATGTCCTGGGCCTGACTACAGAGCCTCTGAAACCAGACGTGTCTCCCAAGGAAGGTGAAGAAGGTCCAGAAAGAACCTACATTGTTATTAGGGCCTGACTCCCAGCAGAGACCCACCCACCCGCCTGCCATCTCCTTTCTCAAGGACAGGTTAGGATGGTGGCCAGGGCCAGCCTGTGTCCAGAGCTCTCTCTAACCTCCACCTCAACGCTCGCCCCAGGAACTTGAACTTTCCAGTAGTGTTATCATCAGTGGGAACTTAGGTGACCCTCTGAGAGTAATCTTCCTCTTCTGTCCACAGATAATCTGATCAAAGCCATCTTGTCAGTCACCAAAGAGTACCGCCTGACTCCTGCCTTGGACAGGTGAGTCTTCCCCGCCCAGCCTCCTTCCCCTCCGTCCCAGCTGCCTGACTGGGGGACTCCTCCAGCTTATGCACAGAAGCACACACAGCACGCACTGGGCTGGGGGCGCAGGTGGTTGGTCCTCGTCCTCCACCACGGTTGCAGCCCTGCAGACTAAGCACTTGCCCAGATACCCCACTGCTCAGATGGCTGAGGTTGGAGGGTAAGAGCTGAAGACTCTGGGGCTGGATTGCCCCGCAGTGGCACTGAGGGTCTGGGTGGTGGAGGTGGCTGAAGGGGTGGGGCTGAGGTCCAGGAGGCAGTGACAGCATTGAAGACAGCTGACCCAGCAGGGCCAGGGTTAAGGGCTGGAGAAGCAAAAGGTATAGGTTCCCTCATAGCTGCTGGGAGCTTGGGGACTTCAGAGTTGAGATTAAGCCAAGCCCTGAGTCCTGGAGCCTTCAGTCTCATCCGCTGTCCTCTCTTTCCCCACGTGACCTCAAGCTCACCCCACTTTTCCTTCTGCTCTAAAGGCTGCCTTAACCGTACCACCCCTTGAGGAACCTTTATCTCAGAATGCCATTTTACCAGAACCCCGTCCTCACCATCCGGGGCTGGTACCCCAGCCTCTGGTTGCCCATATTTTCTCAGGAAATGTCAGAGAGCCCAAGGGCTGTAGGGATGTTAGAGAGCCCAAGGGGCCAGCTGCCCACGGAGGGTTCTGGCCTTCTCTCAGAAATGCAGTAGCCTGTCAGCCTCCCTCTGTCCCAGCCTGGTCAAAGGGCAAGGGGGAGGAGACCTGGTGGCTGGCTCTCCTC
>NW_006159889.1:1572890-1580421 GCF_000334495.1 Tupaia belangeri chinensis
GGGGGGTTCTGCCTCTTTCCTTTCAGCCTCCGCTGCCGCCGTTGCATCATCGTGGGCAATGGAGGTGTCCTTGCCAACAAGTCCTTGGGGTCACGAATTGACGACTACGACATCGTGGTCAGGTGAGCTCCCAAAGCAGCACCTCAGGCACCCACAGTCCTGGTCCAGTCCCTGAGCTCACTGGAACTGTCCATCTGGCCAGTAGGGCTGAGGTCAGCAGAAGCCTCAAAAACCGCGGGTTGGCGGGCTTTGACCCATAAGTGGCACCAGGTGACCCAGACTCCTTTTCCTCCACTTGGGGTGGACTAGGGTCCTGGTGCCTTCCCAAATGCAGGCCCAAGACTGTCTCTGACAGGGCCTGCTCTCTGTAGACTGAACTCAGCGCCAGTGAAAGGCTTTGAGAAGGACGTGGGCAGCAAAACCACACTGCGCATCACCTACCCCGAGGGTGCCATGCAGCGGCCAGAGCAGTACGAGCGTGATTCTCTCTTTGTCCTCGCGGGCTTCAAGTGGCAGGACTTCAAGTGGTTGAAGTACATCGTCTACAAGGAGAGAGTGGTGAGCTTCCCGGCACCAGCTCCTTCCCCTTTGACACTCCCCAGCTTCCAAGGCTGCCCCTTCCCTCAAGTCCAGCAAAGACTAAGTAGGACCCTTCTTCAGAGCAAGCAGTGATTACTCGAAGCTGCAGGACACCAAAAGCAGAGAGGCCAGGAGGTGCCTGGGGGTGTCGCTGGCCTGACTCTTGCAGCCGATAGGCCTGATAGACTCTCCTGCCTCCAGAAACCCATTCTCTAGCCCTCCTTCCACCTTCTCTAGCCAGCCCCCAGCAGCCCCCAGGGGCCCTGCCCTGGCCGTAGGTCCTGTGGGTGAGGAAAGCTCGTGTCTCTAAGGCCAGACCCAGTGTTACTCCCCATCTCCATACCCTTCTGCTGCCACCTTGTAGCTGCCTCCTCACCCGCCTCTTTCCCCCGTGAGATCTCTCTGACTGATCTTACAGGTCCTATTCTGTTTTTCAGCCAGAGGAGGTCTCTGTGGGCCCTGGGGCCACATACGGGACAGCAGACCCCTCACCTTGAGGGTACCAGCTCCTAAACTCCCAAATCCTGACCTCCCTCCTCTTGGTACTTTCTCCTCTGCCTGAGGCTGGGGCCCCAGCCTGGCTCTGAGTCCGGCTCCACTCCGTACTGATGGGTGTAGGCAGGGAAGGGTCTGGGCCCATTCCTCTAGGGAGCTTCAGTGGCAGAATAGGGTCAGACCACTCTTTAGTAGACCACCCACCGAGTCCCTTCCCAAGGCCTATTTCCCAGCTCTGGGCCTACAGGGATACCTGCCAACTTGTCCAGGTCCATCCCCCCTTTCTCCTCAGTCAGCTATCACCAGCCGCCCCAGGGGTGGTGTACCGCAGAGCTTAGACCATTCGTCTTCCAGTACTCGAGGAGAACGATGACAGACGGCCCCTCGCCTGCAGTAAGAAGCTAGTTGTTCTTTCTGGAGGTTTGGAGGATAGTTGAGGGTGGGAGCAACTTAGCCTGCCCCGAGGGGTTCTCAGTGCAACTTGGTCTAACTCCTCTCTCCCAGGCGAGGCCAGGTGCAGGCAGTGTCAGGTAGGTAGCAAGCAGGAGAGAAGACAGAAGTCAGGTCCAGAAAGTCAGGTAGATGGGGCAGTGGGGCAGGGAGGCCCATCCCAGAGCCAGGCGGAAGGAGGCGGCTGAGCTCTGCTGGGTCCAGGCAGCAAGGCAGGGAGATCGTTGGGCTCAGCCAGCCTCAGCTTCCGGCAGGCCCACTGCCCACAGTGAACAGGCAGAAAATGGGCCTGAGGGGCCCCCACTGATTTCAGTTCCCGAGGACCTGGGGCTAGCATCCTCAGAGCCTTTCTTGTCTTGAGGGCAGTTGAATTGGGGTCACAAGCAGGCACTTGGCAGGGGAAATGGGAGGGAGTTGGGAGGGAGTTGGGTCTGCCTTGTGGAACCCCAGAGAGCCTGGGGCTGCTTGCTCACCCTGACCTTCCGCCATCTACCCTGGCTCATCCTTTCCTTCCCCCATGGACACCTGTCACAGACACCCTGGGGACTGGAACACCCCGAGGGCAGCACCCTGAGTGCCTAGTCACCACAGGTACCCTGGATTGAATTGGAATTGGGTCAAACAGCAGTTCCTGTTTGCTGTCGGGCAGACTGGGAAAAACCTGAAGTCCAAATCAGGAGGGCAGGCCTAAGGAATGGGTCAGGGCCTGCCAGGGTGTTATGGCATGCTCCTTCCAGGAATACCAGGGTCAGTTCATTCAAGGCTCTAACAGTTCGTCCACGGGGGTAAGGAAAGGAAGGAGAAAGAAAGGAATTCAGTTAGAGTCAGAGGGCTCACGACAGTCCTGGCAGTCAGGAAGCAGACAGCAGACCTTACCTTTCCGGGAACACTGGGGCACTCTGCGGACCTCCCTGCTCCAGAGTGAGACATAACTTGGGCCTTCAGAGTGCACTGCCGGAGGAACTCAGTGATACCCGGCCTCATGCCCCCAACGCCGGGAGGGCCCCGCCACACTGCCCCATCTACCTGACTTTCTGGACCTGGCACTATTCTTTAGTGCCCTTCTACCCCCAGCCCAAGGCTAATGCATTTTGGGACCTGTTCTTGACCACTTCACTCCTCTGGCTTCTGAGCCCCCCGTAAACATGAGAGAGGCTGCTCCTCCAGGCCCCCTCCTGCCTGGTGCCCTGACACAGCTCCTGACCACTGCCTTGTCCCGCTGTTGCAGTGATGGTTTTGAGCATGCAGCCTCTGGGCTGCATCTGTCCAGAGCCTCCCCTGTGGAATCTAGCAGGAGGCAGCTCCTTCTGGAGCCAAGGCCTGGCTAGGCAGGGCTGGAACAGGTTTGCAGGCTCGGTCATGGCTGCTGCCAGCCACTTGCCCGTGAGCAGTGACCTGATAGCGTGCAACTGTCCAGTACCCAGGAAAAAAGAAAGATGTGGGAAAGGAAGACCAAACAACACAGGAACAGCCTGGGCCAGGGCTGGCCCAACTTCCTCACGCACACGGGTGGCTTGGGGGACACACCTGATGCATACATGTATTCAGGGACCCAAGAAGAGAGTGGTGGAGAGGGACAGTAGAATGGCCATCCCCCCGGGGGGTGATTTCTCACTTTCCCTCCCTGTTGCTCACTCAGTGGCCCCAGCTGTTTCTCCCTTGCCTCTAATTCCCTGTGAGGGCCAGGAGGACTGTGCCTGCTCCCGGTTACTTCGTTATAACTGTTATAACATCGCTCTTCCACCCTCACATACAGATGCTCGGGAATTAGTGCCCATGCCATCCCCACCCTCTGCTCCTCTTCATCATCATCTGTGACCTCTTGGTTTCTCTGCCTTATGGTTATTGTCATTGTCATTGTCCTCTTCCTAGTCCTCTGGCCTCTCGCTGTTCTTGCTTCTTTCCCTTCTCTTCGTCCTCCTCCTCAGTCGTCATCATAGCTGTCAGTTATTAAGCCAGCTCCTTAGTCTCCCAGCTTTCCCTGAATCCCTTCATGCAATTTCCATAATGACCCAATTAAATAGGTGCTGTTATTAGCCCCATTTTAGAGCTTGGGAAACAGGCCCAGAGAGGATGAGGTGCTTGCTTAAGGGGACACACTAAGTAGTAGAGCCAAATTTAAACCCAAAGCTGACTGTCCTAGGGATCTTAAGAAACTTGAGCACATAGCTTCATGTTCAGACCACCTCCCCTATCGACAGCTTCTACCCAGAGGGGCTAGGAGAATGACAAGGGCTGCTCTCTGAGCTCTTCTACCTCCAGGCCCTGGGCCACACGTCCCCGTGCATCATCTCAGCCAGCCAACAAGTCCATGAGGCAGTGTCACGAGTGATAGTCTGTGGCACAGCCACATTTTGGACCCAAGGTGCCTCACTTTCACCGTTGCACTGTAACACCTCATTTATTCATTGATTCGTTCATTCACACGGAGGCAAGTGCCAGGGATGGAATGTCACCATGGAGAGAGGAGTCACGTGAGATTGTAAACAGGCTGATGTCGCAGCCACGTGCATTGCTAGCATCTTAGTGCCACTTCCCATCCCTATGTCCTGTCTGTGGCCACTGATCTTCTCAGAACCCTGTCCTCATCATCCTCAACTCTGCTGTAAACTCCATCCCCGCTCCAAGCAGCATCTCAGACCCAGTGGCACAGAGAAAATAAAAGTTGTCATCGCCAGGACTCTCAGCTCTCAAGCTCCCAGCTACGGACTCACCCCTCCATCTGTCCCTCCTCTCTTCCTTTGCTGTCCAGGGTCAGTTTCTTCCTGCACTCCAGATGCTGTCTCCTCTCACCTTCTCGGGAACTGCGGCCTCACGTGTCTCCTTTCTCACCTCTTTACTGGATCCCTTCACATCTATATGTGTATTGATCTCTCACCTTAAAACTAAAATCCTGGGGCCAGCTGGTGATGTGGTGAAGGCAGCTGAATACCACATGGCTGTGTGGTCTGAGTCCTGGACCCGGCAGCTTGAAAAACAAACCAGCACATGTATATGTCTGCCCAAAATCCCAAGAGGAGACTGGAAGAGAAGGGATTGTGTGTGGCCATCCCCCTAGACATGTGTTCTCACTTTGCCTCTCTCTCTTTCTCTCTTTCTCTCCAGGCAAGTGCATGGGCCCTATAGCAAATTTAAATAAATAAATGAGAAGGGACCAGCAGTTAGCATAATGGCTATGTCACTGGACTCCCACATAGTCGACCGCAGTCCACGTCCCGGACCTGGTGGCATAAACTCATGCCGGGCACGTGTGCGTGCATGCCCAAGATCCTGAGAGGAAAATGGAGGAGATGGGATTGCAGTGTGACCATCTCCCCTGGGGGGGTGATTTCTCACTTTCTGTCTCTATGTCTCTCTCTGTCTGGTGAGCGCATGTGCCCTATAGTGAAAATCTCTCCAAAAAAATTTTTTTTTAATTAAAAAATTAAATAAATAAATACATAAATAAATGCCCTCTCTTTAGCCCATGTTCTCCTACTCTCCTTCCCTTCTTTTTTAAGTTTCTAAAAGAGTTGTCCCCTGTCCTAGTATCTCTGTGTCTTCCCCTTCATTCTCCACCTTTCCAGTCTGGCTTCCAAAACCCATCCCTCTCTTGTGGGTGACATTCTAATTCTAAATCCTGTCAACTCAACCTCCACCCTCCCTTTAAAGGAACAGCTCATCAGATACCTAGTGAGCATTCGTTGTGTGCCGTTGCGTCCAGGGTCCAGGGTAGTCCCTTATTCTTGTAATCCCATGAACAAAAGCCTGCCTTCTCCTTTGCCTTCTGTATTCAATCATTTGGTCTCCAAATCTGTGATTCTCCTAAAAATGTCTTCCTTGGGTTACTTTAGCAGTGTCCCATCTCTCTGTCTCCAGTCAGATATCACTTTTATCCGTTCTGCAATCACCATCCAAAAGAATCATCCCCAACCGTCCATCTGGTTGGTTGGTTCTTCTGGTTACTGGATCCCCATTGCCTACTCCGAATGCTTCTCCAAGTCCCCTTTCATACCAGCAGCATCGGTATCACCTGGAAACTTGTCAGACATGCACTTAGGGGCCATCTAGACTTTCTGAATTAGGAGCTGGGGAGTGGTGGGCCTAGCAGCAGCAAGCCTTCTAAGTGGTGCACATACAGGCTCGAGTGTGAGAACCACCAGCCTGCAAGTAAAATTCAAACTCCAGGGCACTCCCCCACCCTCACAGTCCCTGCTGCTCCTCCTTGCACCCAGCAGGTAGTCTCCACTCCGGCTCTACCAAAGTGCCAGTCCTATTTCACACTCTGTGTGTTGCCTGCTCCCCTTCTGAGGCTGTGTTAGATGCTCCTCCTCTTTTAAGCCCTAGAGAGCAGGAACCCTGTTGTTTATCTCTTAAGTCCTTCACCCCCAGCAGTGTTTGAACCATACTTGGCATACACAAACAGGTAAATGTGGAAAGGGAGGCCCAGAGTGAGGCAGTGAGAGAGTGAGGATTCCAACCCCGAACTTCTGGCTCCCGCACAGCCAGCCAGACTGCCTCCTCTCGTCCTGAGAGAGCGTTCTTTCAGATCCAGACCCTTGCCATCTTTTGCTCTCTTTCCTCTCCTGGGCATCTCTCTCCTCTCAGCCATGTTTGATCTTTCTGCGGTTCCGAGATCATTCTCCTGATAAAGAAATGAAAACCAAACAGTCCCTGGCTCTCTGCCTCTTCCGTTGTCTGTCAGCATCACATGGTCCACCCCAAGCCGACTCCTCTTTTTGTTCATTGCTTTCTCCAAATATAGCTTTCAAAAAGGGATTTTGACCCTCTCTTCACAGCACACATCAAAATAAATTTCAAATAGACTAAAAAGTAAAATATAAAAATACAACCAAAGGAGTATTCAGAGAAACTAAAATAGAAGTCAGATCCCTGGAGGGAAAGAACTTGCAAGGCGCAGAAGTGATAGAGGAGATCGAACTGGGTAACATTGGAGAATTTAAACCAAGTTCACACTTAGAAAGACCTTACCACAAAACTTCAAAAACTATATTCGGGAAATATGACAAAAGGCTATTACTATGAAAGCTGACAAAGCCAGGAGCACCCCAGCAGAGAATGTGCAGGGGACTGAGCGGATCACACAGAAAGAACCAGAATTAGTAAACAACAGAAATACATTTAACCTTCCTGGCGGTCAGAGACATTCATGTCAAGGCAACAGGATGCCGTTTACCACCTGTCCCATTTGCAAAGCTCGCATTTAAATTTCAGTACGTGATACTGGCAAGAGAGTGATGACAGGTGCTCTCAGAGGCTATAAATGGGGGCAAGCCTTTTGGCAAGGAAATGGCACTTGGTATCAAGAGCCGTCACTCAAAGGTGGGGAAATCTGCACACACAGATTTATTATAGTGTGATTTATGATAGCCAAGCCCACATGTGACCTGAGGGGCTTCTTACGTAAATCACAGCCCCAGTGCTGGCTGGTTGTGGATCTCAGTGGCGTGGCAGGCCTGCAGAGGGTGCAGGCACCTGTGCCAGCCAGCACTGTGCTCCCCTCCCGCCTTCCATGTGGCTCGGTGGACACAGCTGGGTCTGCATTGGGAACTGAACCAGTGTTTTCCTCTACCACAGCCCACATCTCTGAGTTCCTTTTGCCCGTGACGGCACTGGGCATACTGTGTCTGTCTGCAATGACAGATACCTGAGAAGTGAGTTTCAACACAAGCATTGCCCACCTGCTGGGCCTGATGCTTAACCATAAAACCAGGGGGTGAGTGTGTCAGGAAGAGCAGGGCCTGGACACGGGGGACAGATGCCTCTAGGTCAGGAGGGTCTAGCCACCCTATCTCTTGCCTCCAGGGTACTTCTCTAAGCCCCAGCCACCAAGCTGCTTGCTCCAGCCTCATGTAGAAGCTGGATAGATGAACATGAGTGATTCAGGAACAAAAAAACAACACTGGGGGAGACTAGCAGTTAGCGTAATGGCTTAGTCGCTGGACTCCCATGTAGTCGACAAAGGTTTGAGTTCCAGACCCAGTGGCTTAAAACTCACGGTGGGCGC
>NW_006159889.1:1580492-1593824 GCF_000334495.1 Tupaia belangeri chinensis
CTGGACTCCCATGTAGTCGACTGCAGTTCAAGTCCTGGACCCAGCAGCTTAAACTCACGCTGGGCGCATGTGCATGCGTGCCCAGGATCCCAAAAGGAGAATGGAGGAGAAGGGATTGAGGCGTGGCCATCCCCCGGGGGGGTGATTTCTCGCTTTCTATCTCTCTGTCTTTTCTGGGGAGTGCATGCGCCCTATAGCAAAAAAACCTCTCAAAAAAAAAAAAAACACAACACTGGCAAATATTAGGTTGTCAGAAAAGTCATGATGAATTTTTCTATGTTTTTCCATGCAAAAATACATCATGGCTTTTCCAACTATGCAATAGCTTGGTATATTTGGGAAATTAACCAGTATCACTTCGGCCTAGCATGGGTGCAGTACTATCCTTAGATGAATAGGCCTGGGCAAAAGGGATACACCCAGCTCAGGCCTATTCATCTTGGTACTGGAGGTCTCAGAATTTCTTGCCCTCACAATGTTAAGTCCACTTCCATCCTCCTGAGGGCAGAATACAGCTCTCTGTGCATACGCTAGACCTGAGGAGGGCAGTCTGCAGGGGCTGTGAGCAGAGCCTGGACATGTGAGTGCGCACAAACACATATACACGCGTGTGCACGGTCCTCGTTACAGGGCAGAGTGGGACCAGCTCTCCCCATACCACGGTCGCCTAGCACAGACCTCCAGGGTCAGAATTCTAAACCAAACCTGGCCTTCCAGGTTGCTTATCAAGGAAGAATAGGATATATTTATTTAACAACTCGATTTGTAACATTCAGGTATCTGGAGCCGAAGTATGAGACGTAGTGTGTGGACATCCATTTGTAATTTTGTCCTTGGGCCCCACAAGTGCATGAGATGGGCCTGCATGGAGGTGGTGGCAATGACTGGAGATGAGACTGGATAAGCAGGGGACAGCTGATGAAGGGTCTTGTAAGCCAGAGTCACATCAAGGAGCCTGAACTTTATCCAGAGGCCCAACGACAGCAGAGCTAACAGAGCTGACTCTGTCAACTACATATACACACACGACTTCGCCGTCTTAGACAGAAACACTCTATGTGGGAACCAGTGTTGCTGCCACTACTTTATTTTGGATTGATTGATTGATTGATTGATTTTAGAGAGATTTTTGCTATAAGGCATGTATGCTTGCCAGAGAGACATAGAGGCAAAAAGTAAGAAATCACCCCCTGGGTGGATAGCCATACCACAGTCCCTTCTCCATTCTCCTGTCAGGATTTTGGGCACACACACACACACACACACACCTGTCATTAGTTTTAAGCCACCAGACCCAGGACTTGAACTGTGGTCAACTATGTGGGAGTTCAGTGATATAACCATTATGCCATCAGCTGGTTAGCAGTTGGGTGTCTGGGTTCCAAATCAGACCTACACTCTTTTTTTCTTTTTTGAGAGAGATTTTTGCTATAGGGCACACATGCTTGCTAGAGAGGCAAAGAGACAGAAAAAAGAAATACCTCCCAGAGGGAATGGCCACACTACAATCCCTTCTTTATTCTCCTCTTGGGATTTTGGGCACATACACATGTGCCCAGCATGAGTTTTAAGCCACCAGGTCCAGGACTTGAACTGCAGTTGGCCACATGAGAGTCTAGCACCTTCACTACTATGCCACCTGCTGGCTCCTAGACCTACACTCTTAACACACGCTTTCTCAGTGAGCAAAGGAAAGCCACCGAAGATTTTATGCCTGACAGTGTTAAAATCAGATCTGTGCAGGGAAGAGAAGTAACCAACAAAAGCAGTGGAGCAGGGAGCCCAGTTGGGGTGACCTCATTAAGGCAGTGGCCAGTCCCCAGGCAGGAGCAGTTAGGGCCATGCATAGTAGACACACTTGGCACCTCTACCCCAGAATGTGCAGGGGTGGCCAGAGCCTGGTGCGGAAGGCGCTTTATTCCCAGATCTTTTCCCATTGCTCCTGGCTGATCTGACAAGCAGAACAGGTTGCATCAGCAGGAGACTGCTCCACACTGAGGAGCTGGGTCCAGACTTGACTAAGGCAGGGACATTCCTGGAGGAGGAGGGATTCAACCAGGAATGCAGCCCAAAGCTGGCCTCGAGGAGGGGTGAGGAGAAGGCCAACCAGGCCTGGGCCAGTAGCACTGGCTGGCTGTGTGGGCCTCTGTTGTGGCCTGTGGGTTGGGGAGGTGAGATGTGAGAAGGCTTGGGCCAGATTTGGACACCTGCAGCCACTTGGGGCATAGGACTTGTGCTAGTGGCAGGTCTGGCAGTGTTACCCAGCAGCAGACAGGCCTCCAGCACCATTGCCACCCTGCAGGGAGCCAGAGGGAAGAATGGCTCCCCACTCAAATGCCCGGTCTGTCGAGATGTGGGTATGTCCTGGCCTCTGTGGCAGCTCAGGTTGCTGACGGCACCCCTGCTCCTGTGACCTCAGTCATAGTCATAGTAGGTGAGATTTACTGAGTTCTCGGTAAACCCAACACACACCTGATGCTAGAAAGTGCATAGCATCTCATTTATTACAGCTAACTGGGAGATAGATCTTGTCACTCCTGTTTTATGCACAAGGAACGTAAGGCTTAAGGAGATGACATGATTTGCCCCAGGTCCCAAAAACATGGAAGTGGAATGCAACCTCAGTTTTGCACATGCAGAGCCCTGAACTGGTATGTGTACGCTCTTCTGCAGAGGAGCCTTCGCTTTTGGAGGGATGGGGAGACGGGCTGGGGTTTTGTTGGCACTTGATATTATTATGGCTGGAGAAGGACAGAAATGTCTAAATCATATCTTGGTCTTATTGTTCCGCCTTCCTCTGGAGCCCCTAAGGAGGCTCTGCAGTGGGGCCCACAGAGGTCAGGACAGACGGGAAAGAAGAAAAGCACTGAACTGTAGGCTGCGCCAGCTCCCCAGTCCTCTGACATTCGGCTCCCTGGGACCCTTTCCCCCAGGACCCCCACGTCACTCAGCTGCTGCCGTGGCCAGCCCTGGGCGGCAGGAGCTCCAGAGCACAGGGAGCTGGGGATCACCTCCCCAGTGAGGCAGGCTCTGCCTCAGCTTACCCACTGCTGCCTAGAAGCAGGAAGTCAAGAAGAGCTGTGTGTGTGAGAGACAGAGACAGAGAGTGAATTGACAGTGTCTTAAATCAAGCAAATTGGTCCTTTCTCCTCCAGGAGAGAGTCAGGTGGAAAGAGAGGCAGTAGCTTTCCCCTCCCTGCTGGAGCTTTTGTGAGATTCTCAAAGGGGGTTGAGATAATAAGCTAATTTCCTGTGGTCTCCCGTGGTGATTAAATACAGGACTTACAGCACATGGGAAAGGCCAAGAGCGATGGTTTCAGAGAGGGCATCCATCCGTGGAAAGAGCTGGGCTGAGTTGAAGCTGGGTCAGATCTCCCCAGCTGTGTGTGCACCCTGGCAAGTCCCCTGACCTCTCTGAGCCTCAGTGCCCTCTGTAAAATAGGATGTGGGGCACCAGGATGACCCCTAACTCACCTAAGAGCTCTGGGAGGGCAGGGCGGTTCTTTCGTCTTTGGCCCCAAGCCCCCCGACTTCCTGAGGTGGAAACAACTGTGATGGTAGATGTCGTGGCGGTAAGGATCCCGTCCTGGAGTCAGGACTCCTGGGTTTGAATCAGTGCAGCCACTTGTAGGATATGTGACCTTGAATGTGTTGCTTTATCTCAAGGCCTGTGTCTGTGAAGTGGGTAAAAGTTGAACAGATGTAAATAAAGTGTGTAGAGGGGCCAGCAGGTGGCATAGTGGTTGTGGCACTGGACTCCCACGTGGGCGACCATGGTTCAAGTCCCAGACCCTGCAGCTTGAAACTCACACCGGGCATGTATGTATGCATGCCCAAAATCCCAAGAGGAGAATGGAAAAGGGATTGCGGTGTGGCCATCCTCCCATGGGGGGGTGGTGGTGATTTTTCATTTTCTCTCTCTGTGTCTCTGGCAAGCGCACATTCCCTATAGCAGAAATCTCTCTTTAAAAATAAATAAATAAATAAATAAATAAATAAAGTCGGCCAAAACAGCCTAGAGCTAAACACACACACCCAGCTATGCCCCTTCCTGGCTGTCCTGACCCCTCCTGAGCAGCCCCTGTGCTTTCTGCCTTCTCTGTAGGTGTGTATGGGGCAGGCGCGGGCAGGAATCCCAGGGGGAAAACTGCCAGGACCTGCCAGGCCCTGGGGAGGGGACAGGGACTGTGCTGTGATTGGCACAGGCTAGTACCTGCTGTTCCTGGCAGCCCACATCTGGCCCACCCAGGAGGACCCGCTCCCCAGTTCTGCCTCACATCTTGGCCATTTGTCTACCCGTCCCTTTCCTGGGTCCTGCCATCCCTCTCTGCCTCCCTTATAGGCAGATCCTCTCCTGGAGACCCAGGAGCAATGAGCAGGGGTCTGCCGGCCCAGTCCGATGGGCTGAGACTGAGGTGTTTGCCCCAAGGACCTGTCCTCTGAGCTCACCCATGGGGGCAGGTAGGATTTGCCAGAGAAAGATGTTGCCACGGACAGGATGACTTGAGGAAGTGGCTGGGGCAGACAGTCTGCTAAGTACTGCCCGGGGGAGTCCTGGCGGGTGCCACGTGGCCTCCAGGAACCACCCACCGGTGCCTCCTCGCTACCGTGCTGGGTTGGGCCCTGGGCTGCAGAAAGTAATCGGACATGAGCCCCTGCCTGCTGGTGGACTCCACCAGAATGGTGACATTTAATTCTTAGGGTAGCCCTAAGAACTCGATACCAATGGTGTCCCTGGGCCAGCCACCAGGAGATGGTATGTCCCTTGCCCAGGGTCTCCACAAAGGACCAGACCTCAAGTCACATTCCAGGACCAAAGATCTAAACTATAAAGTATCGCTTCTCAAAGGTTAGAGTCAGGAAAGACACGAAGAGAGACAGATGCTGAGTCTTATAAAATGACTAGGAAAAGGCCAGCAGGTGGCATGAGATGAAGGCAGCTGGATCCCACGTGCCCAACTGCAGTTCATGTCCTGTACCTGGTGGCTTGGAAATCACACCAGACATATGTGCATACATGCCTGAAATCCTGAGAAGAGAAGAGGAAAAGAGATTGCAGCATGGCCATCACCCGGGAGGTGATTTCTCACTGTCGCTTTCTCTGCTTTCTCTGTCCTCCAGCAAGCACACATGCCCTATTGCAAACAAACATACAAATCACAAATAAATAGCATTTTATAAAGGTATTCATCAATCCCATTACTTTTAGAAGGGATGTTTTGGGGCCATCAGGTACTAATGGCTTGAAACTTTTGGTACATATTGTCAGGTTGCTTCCTAGAAGGGCTGTACCAAATCCTGCCCCTGGAGCAGCGGGCAATCTCAGCATATTACCACAGGCTGTAAGATAAACACACGCTTTTTTAAAAAGAATTATTTTCTTTAACTTTATTTGTTTATTTTTAATTTGACCAGAAAGGGGCAGAGTGAGAGAGATAGGGAAAGTGAGAAAGCACGCCACCAGGTCTGGGACCCAAACCACAGTTGGCCATGTGGGAATCCAGCGCCCTTAACCACCATGCCACCTGCCAGCCCCAAACACACACATTTTAGTGGGTAAAAAAAATAGTTCTAGTTATTTGAATGCACTTTTCTTTTGACACTACGGAGTTGAATTGTTATGCTTGTTTACCGTCCTTTATGCATTATCAGTTTTTATGAGGTCTCGTTGATTTTTCATGAGTTTTCAGAATGTACTTATTATTTGTGACAAAATTTTCCCCACCTTTTTGTTTCCTTAATTTTGCTTATTATATTTCCAATATACTAAACACTTAAAAATGTTTATAAGGTTGGGGCCAGCAGGTGGCATGGTAGTTAAGGCTCCCCGATTCCCACATGGCCGACTACGGTTTGAGTCCTGGACCCAGCAGCTTGAAAATCACGCTGAGCATACGTGCATACATGCCCAAAGTCCTAGGAGGAGAATGGAGGAGAGAGTACTGCTGCATGGCACCCCCTGGGGATGATTTCTCTCTCTCTCTCTCTCCAGCACACATGCCCTATGGCAATACCTTAAAAAAAAAAAAATCAGTTTAGAAAGTCAAAATCTGTTTATCTTTTCCTTTATTTCTTCTATCGCATTAAAGTTTAGAAAATTTGGTAATAAAATATATATCTAGGGACCAGCAGTTAGCATAATGACTATGTTGCTTAACTCCCATGTAGTCGACTGTGGTTTGAGTCCCAAACCCGGTGGCTTGAACTCACACCGGGCGTGTGTGCATGCATGCCCAAGATCCTGAGAGGAGAATGGAGGAGAAGGGATTGTGGCGTGGCCATCCCCCTGGGGGGTGATTTCTTTCTTTCTGTCTCTCTCTGTCTTTCTGGCGAGCACACGTGCCCTATAGCAAAAACCTCTCCCCCCAAAAAAATCTAAATTTCTAAAAAGTCTCTCTCTCTAAAAAATAAATAAGTAGTAAAAAAATTAGATACACATCTAAATTTCTTTTTTAATATATTTATTAAGTTTTACTTATTATTATTATTGTTTAATCTGACCAGAGAGAGAAAGATACACAGAGAAAGATGGAAAGTGAGAAAGCAAGCCACCAGGTTCAGGACTCGGACAGTGGTCAGACATGTGGGAGCCCAGGACCTCCACCACCACACCACCCGCCAGCCCCCTAAATTTCTAATTTAGATGTATATTTTATTACCTATTAGGTACTAAATTAGTTGATTCTTTTGGCAAGTAATATAGTCACCAGGAGCCATAGGCTGGAGCCCGTGGAGGCAGACCAGCCTCCAGCCTGCAGGGCTAGTTTGTGAGGCCCTGGCCGCATTCTGCCCACTGCAAGGGGAAGACAGGGGGAATGGATTGAGCCCCAGCTCAGGGCAGTGTAGTAAGGGAGCTCACAAGAGAGTGAGTGTGAGTCACGTCCTTCAGGGTCTGGACCAGGAACCAGGAAGGGCCCACAGTGAACACAAGGCCGGGCTGAAGGACTAGAGCACTTCAGGGGGTTGAGTGAGAGGAAGGAAGAGAGAGAAAGGAGCTGGCCCCAGAACGGACCCTGGATGTCAGATTTCAGAGGTGAGGCCTTTCTGGTATGATGCTGAGCCCGCCAAGCGAAGAATGCCCCCATTTTACAATTCAGGAAACGAGGCTCAGAGAGCTTACCCAGAGTCACCCGGCTCTGATCCGTGGCAGAACTGGGATGAGAGGTTGCCTGGCTCTGCTGTACCAGTTCATGTCTGTCCTTATCTTTCATGTTCATTTCAGCACAGTTGACCAAGGGAGCCTGGAGGGGCAGCAGAAGGCAGGGGGCAGGAAGCAGGGCAGAGCAGAGAGGACAGGGAGGCAGACCACCCTGCCGGGAGACGGGCAGGCAGGCCAGCAGCACCACAGGCCCTTCCTGTGGCCCAGGGACCCCTCGGGCCAGAGCAGTGCTCCTGATGGTGCCCCACACCCTGAGCCCTGCCCCAGACCCCTGGGTGCCCACCCCTCCACACCAGCCTCACTCTTACCCACGGCTGGCCCTCTGTCACACACCCCATGTCGCCCACGTGCGAAGGCCTTCTCAGACCTATGTGCATATGCTCCCATACACCCCTCGTGCACTCCACCTCCCTTCTCATTTACCTGCCCACACTCAGGGTCCCTGCCACCCCCGGTCCCATTGCTAGCTGTGCGCCCAGCTTACTCCCTCTCGTGCTGTGTCCACAGAGCGCATCAGATGGCTTCTGGAAGTCTGTGGCCACTCGAGTACCCAAGGAGCCCCCTGAGATTCGCATCCTCAACCCATATTTCATCCAGGAGGCCGCCTTCACCCTCATCGGACTGCCCTTCAACAATGGCCTCATGGGCCGGGGGGTGAGTTGCCTGGGCCCCTGGGTGAGGAAGGAGGGCTGGGCCAGCCGTGCCCTGGGAGGGGAGGAGGAGGTGGCGGGTACGGGGTAGTTTGTGGGGAAGAGGGCTCAGTCTTTTGGGAGTGTAACTGCATGCCTCCTCTCCCAACTCCAGAACATCCCAACCCTCGGCAGTGTGGCGGTGACTATGGCACTACACGGCTGTGACGAGGTGGCAGTGGCGGGCTTTGGCTACGACATGAGCACACCCAACGCACCCCTGCACTACTATGAGACTGTGCGCATGGCAGCCATCAAAGAGGTGCGGGTCAGGCACTGGTGCGTCGGCAGATGAGCGGGAAAGGGAGGAGCTGGTGGCTGGTTTGGCTGCCCGGCCCTCAGCTGAGTGCTGTCACCAGAGGTCACTGGAGGTCCATCCTGGCGGGCAGGCCTCTGGCAGCCAGGTGTCCTATGTGCCCATTCTCCCCAAACTCTCTCTTCATGGGGCCCTCCCTGCTCTGTCCACCCCCACTTCCCCAGCCATCAGACTCTAGTCTTGGCACCAGCTCGAGGTCGTTCTCCCCACTGCAGCTCCTGCCTCCCCTCGAGGTCTTCCCTGCTTCTTGACAACCCGGAAATGGACATTGCCTCTCAGTCTTAGCCCCCACCCCGCATGGCTGCCCAGGTGACCGCCTGTGCAGAGACTTCAAGTCCAGCCAGCATCAGAGTTCTCGCTGCCTGTCAGTCAGCCTGTCCTGGCGTCTCTTTCTTTTTTCAGAGAGAGATTTTTGCCATAGGGTGCGTGCACTTGCCAGAGAGACGGAAAGACAAAAAGCAAGAGATCACCCCCTCTAGGGGAAATGGCCACGCCACAGTCCCTTGTCCTCCATTCTCTTTTTGGGATCTTGCGCACGTACACACACACCTGGCGTGAGTTTTAAGCTGCTAGTCCAGGATTTGAACCACAGCCAACTACGTGGGAGTCCAGTGACGTAACCATTACCATCTACTGGTCTTGCAGTGCAAAAAATCTGAGCCCCGATTCCCAACCCTCCTACCTGCCTTTCACAGATCTCAGCCCGAAACCTGGGAATGTCGGGCCCGAGCTTTGCACAGTTTCTCTGCTCTACCTCTGGGTACCTGGGAGGTGGAGGGTGTCCGCACCTCAGGTCTGTGCAGGCCTGATCTGTCAGTGCGGGGGCGGTGGGCTCACCAGCCCGCGTTCCTGCACATCAGCCTTGTTCCCTGCCCCGTCCATGCCCTCCACGCCATGCAGAGCCCCACACTCTCCACAGCTCCTGGCTTGCCCTCCCTTCCCCCAGGCAGGAAACAAGCCGCAGAGGGGTCTAGGTGGACCCCTCCACCTCATCGCCCCTTTGTGCTCCTCAGTCCCACGTGGCCCTTCACCCCGGCAGCCTGGCTCCCCCACCTGCCAGGACACCCCGTGACCACCTTAAAGCTGCCAAGTCCCGTGGACACGTCTTCTTTCCTGATGTCTTAGAAGTGTGCTCTACGTTGACCGCTCCTTCCTCTGATGCTCTGTCCGTCTTAGAGAGCCGAGTCGGTGGTTTCTGTGTTCCTTTTGTTTCACTTGCTGGTTTCTCCTGTCCTCTCTCTCAGGGTCATTGATTTTGATCTGCCCCTTCAGAATCAGCATCTGCTCCTCTGACCCCATACGTTCTGGGGGTTTACAGCCCATCCCTGGCTTCAGTCTCATTCTCTGTTGTTTTAGGCTTTTTCGGTTCCGCCTTAGTCTGTTCGGACTGCTATAATGGAATACCATAGGCGCAGGAGCCAGATTGCCATGGGGAGCAGGGCGGGGGTGCTGTGGGACTGCAGGTGCTGCATGTAGATGGAAGAAGAATCCCTCACCATAGCTAGGGGTGAAGTGGGTTCGGACAGGAGTCTGCCACGCCAAAGAGACAGGACTGGAAGTGGAGATTTATGCGCGGTGGGCACAGTTACAGGGAGGGCATGCATGGATCACCCAGGAGAGGATAGAGAGGAAGAGTGTGGACAGTCAGGACAGACCCTGGGGACACCCAGGTTTAGTAGCTGGGCCAGGGAAGAGGGGAGAAGGGCTGTCAGAAGGGGGTACTCTTCTGAGTCTTGGGCTGTGAAGGGGGATGGGCATCTCTATCCAGAGGCAGGGGCCTGGTAGTCTGGGGGCCCAGGATGACTGGAATCCTGCCCCAGCCCACAGCCAGTGCAGACAGCTCTGCTAATTCTATTTCTTTTAATAATTATTTATTTTTCATTTTATTTATTCATTCATTTATTTTAATTTGACCAGAGGGAGACAGAGAGAGCGGGAAAGCGAGAAACCAAGCCACCATGTCCGGGACTCAAACGTGGTCAGCCATGTGGGAGTGTCCAGCACCTTAACCACCACGCCACCTGCTGGTCCCAGCTCTGCTGATTCTCAATTTACCTACATGGAAAGAGGAATTAGGGGCAAGAGAGCACCAGAAAGGGGGCACTGCTCTAGAGAGCTGTACCCCAGGACAGACTTTTTTTTTTTAATTCACTGGAGGACACTTGCACTTGCTTGGAGTGGGGATGAAAAGTACCCACACCTTAGGGGGACGGTTATGCTGTAGTCCCTTCTCCTCTATCTCTCCCTCCTTTCCGGGTTCTGGACACACACACACCTGGTCAGTGAGTCTAGGACTTGAACCCTACAGTTGGACCATGGCTGGCCCAGGGCAGACTTTTGTTTACCTCTTTATTATGAAAATGGTAGGACCAGCAGTTAGCGTAATGGCTATGTTGCTGAACTCCCACATAGTCGACCGCGGTTCGAGTCCCGGACCCAGTGGCTTAAACTCACACTGGGTGTGTGTGCGTGTGTGCCCAAGATCCCGAGAGGAGAATAGAGAAGGGATTATAGCATGGTCATCCCCCCGGGGGGCAATTTCTTGCTTTCTATCTCTCTGTCTTTGTCTTTCTGGCAAGTGCATGCGCCCTATAGCAAAAACCTCTCAAAAAAAAAAAAAAAATGGTGAAGCATCTTCACAAGTGTAGGAAATGATAGAATGACTGTCACTTACCCGCCGCCCACTTCCCTCATTACCAACACGCAGCTGCTCCTTCCTTCCTGCCCCTAACTCCACCAAGTATCGGAAGCATGTCTCAGATACCGTATCAGTCCAGCCGTGGAGTTGAGAAGGTGCTCAGAGAAGCGGAGTATAGGGAATTTACTGACAAGTGCCTTTCAGATCGAAAAGATTCGAAAGTCGACTGGATCAGGATAACCCTGGGCAGAGCCCGACGTCCTTAGCACCAGTAAGTAGTGGCTGTTGATATAGTTATGAGAAGGCCTTATGCTGACAGATGCAAGTCGGGGACAAGCTGATAAGCCTGTGGCATTCATCCCTTCAGTCTTTCATGCAATCAAGCGTCTTTCATTCTTCGACAGACATACTCATCAAAGCCTCCTGGTGAGAGCACCAAAATAGGAAAGAGCCCAATCCTGGCTGCCTGGGAAGCAGCATCTTCCTTTTAATTGTCACAGGAACAGAAAGATTAGCCTCTTCCAGGGGCCAGCTGTGGCCTGATGGTTAAGGTAGCTGGATCCCACGTGACTGACCACACAGTTCGAGCCCCTGACCAGCAACTTGAAAAATACACCAAACACATGTGCATGTGTGTCAAAAGTTCCAAAAGGCGGGAGAAATGAAGAAGGGATTGCCACGTGGCCATGATCCATTTGCAGGGGGGTATGGGTAAGCCCGCAATCCCAGCTGGCAAAGTAAAAAAAAAAAAAGATTAGCCTCTCGTAGCAATTTTTAAAATAGACAATACACCATGGTTCAAGTCCCAGACCTGGTGGCTTGCTTCTTACTTCTAATCTCTCTGGTCAAATTAAAATAAATAAATGAATAAATAAAATTACATGAATAATTGTTTAAAAAAAAAGAAATAAAATAAGTATGTCCACACCTCAGGTCTGTGCAGGCCTGATCTGTCAGTGCGGGGGCGGTGGGCTCACCAGCCCGCGTTCCTGCACATCAGCCTTGTTCCCTGCCCCGTCCATGCCCTCCACGCCATGCAGAGCCCCACACTCTCCACAGCTCCTGGCTTGCCCTCCCTTCCCCCAGGCAGGAAACGAGCCGCAGAGGGGTCTAGGTGGGCATGATGGACATGCTAATTAGCTTGATGTAGTTATTCAGCAACATAAGCATATATGAAAACACACTGCACCCCATAAATGTATACAGTTACAATCGATCAATTAAATTATTAATAATTATTTATTTTTGGTAGTCTAAATTAAGGGCCCACATGCAGCAGGCACACTGCTAAGATGAAGACACTGTGCTCTGCAGGCCAGAACACATGGAGGCCCAGCTTTGGTTACAAATCCTTCCTTTTTTTTGTTTTTGTTTGTTTGTTTGTTTTGTTTTGTTTTGTTTTTTAATAATTATTTATTTAATTTTTCTTATTCATTCCTTTATTATAATTTGACCAGAGAGAGACAGAGAGAGTGAGAGAAAGTGAGAAAGTAAGCCACCAGGTCCAGGACTCGAACCATGGTCGGCCACGTGGGAGTGTCCAGCATCTTAGCCACCACGCCACCTGCTGGCTCCTCCCCCTTTTTTTGTTTTTTTTCAACAAATGAATCTTAATATGAGTTCGTGACATTTTTAATTTAGTTTTCAGAATTATTTATTTTAAATGTATTAACATATTATCATCATTCTTCAATTTTTGGCCAGAGACAAACAAAGACAGAGAGAGAAAGCAAGCTGCTGGGTCCGGGACTCAAACTGTGTCAGCCTGTGGGAATCTAGCATCTCAACCACCATGTCATCCACCGGCCTCAAGTCCACCCTAAAGGCCAGGCGTGGGGGCCTGTGTCCGTAGTCCCCGCGACTCCAGGAGGCTGAGGGAGGGTGATCGTGAGCCCAAGGCTGGCCTGTCTGTGTAGCAAACTCTGTCTATGAAAGAGCCAGACATGGTGGCATATATCCAGAGTCCAAGCTGGGAGGCTGACGCAGGAAGAGTGCCACATGACAAGAACCCTGTCTTTGAAAAGAAGTTTAAATTAAAAATAAAATTAAAAAAGGATTAGCCTCTTTTTCTCAGTCCCCCTGGCTCTTCTGATCTGGGAAGCAGGGTTTCATGAGCTGCCCCAGGCCTGAGGCGTGGATTGCATCAGGCCAGAGTGACTCAGTGTCCCTTGCTGTTGGCCTTCAGTGACTCACGTTGCCTGCCCCGGGATGTCTAAGCCCAGATGCTGCTGGACAAGAGGTGGGGTGAAGTCTGGGAACGAGGGCCTTCCTCCAGCACTGAGGAGGGGCTGGGAAGTCCACCCCTCCCAAGACTTGGAAGAAGTCAGGAGCCATAGTTCTCCTGGGATAAAGAAAGGCTTGCCTTATCACTTCCTCTCTCTCTCTCTCTTGCTCTGTCCCTCTCTGATCAAATCAAAATAAGTAAACAAATAAAGTCAAATAATTCTCTTTTTTTTTTTGGAGAGGTTTTTGCTATAGGGTGCCTGCGCTCGCCAGAAAGACAGAGAGACAGAAAGTGAAAAATCACCCC
>NW_006159889.1:1603185-1607727 GCF_000334495.1 Tupaia belangeri chinensis
GGGGGGGATGGCCACACTGCATTCCCTTCTCCATTCGCTTGGATCTTGGGCACACACGCACACGTGCCCAGTGTGAGTTTAAGCCACCAGGTCCAGGACTCAAGCCACGGGCGACTACATGGGAGTCCAGCAACATAGCCATTATGCCAACGGCTGGTCCCAAAGTCAAATAATTCTGAAAGAAAGGAAGGAAGGGGAGGGGAGGGAAGGGAAAGGAAAGGAAGAATCCGAGGTGAGTTTCTCTGTCTTGGGAAGGGAGGAGGATGAGAGGCAGCAGGCTGACAGCAGGATCATCGATATCCTGTAGGTGCCACTGATGACAGGTGTCTGCCCTCAGGCGCCCCCAGTTACAGAGCACCAGAGAGTGGTGATGGGCCCAAGCCCAGGAAGGTGCACTGAAGGTTCGTGCAGGCCCATGCCTCGGCAGCCACCTGGACTGCCCAACTGACCACTTCTCCGTCTCCTTCCTTCCAGTCCTGGACACACAACATCCAACGGGAGAAGGAGTTCTTGCGGAAGCTGGTGAAGGCGCGTGTCATCACTGACCTGACCAGTGGCATCTGAGTGGGGCAAGCAGCAGTCGCCGCCACCTGCACAGGAGACTTCAGACCCAGAGAAGGACAGTGCCAAGGGGCCCCACGGGCAGCAGGGCCTGGGTGGGGCCGCCAGAGCTCTGCCTGCTCCGAGGCCAGGCCCAGAGACCAGCACTCAGGCTCACTCAGCCTGGGGCCTTGAAGCCAGAGGGCCAGAAAGCTGCTAACTGTGTGCAGCAGGTCCAGCATCCAGGAGATAGGGACATAAGCAGCAAGACTGCTGCCAGAATTATTTCTCCAATCAGTGTTTGGTGTATTATCATTTTGTGAATTTGGGTAGGGGGGAGGGTGGGGATAATTTATTTTTAAATAAGGTTGGAGATGTCAAGGTTGGTCCACTTGCCGTGCAGAAAGGGGCCCATTAAAGGGCCTGTCAGGCAAATGGTACCAGGAAGCTATTTGGAGAATGCAAGAGCCGTGATCACCTGTACCCTGCGCCAGGGCTACCGGGAGGTGAGCAGGATTCCGTGCCAGCTCCCTCAAGCTCAGATACTGTTCGGCCTTCCTTGCGGAGAAGGTGAAGTATTCCCACTCACCAGCCCCTAGCTGCCCCATAGGAAAATCCTGGAGCCATCCCTTCGGAGCCAATAAGACAGCCCATGGGCTCGAGCAGAGAGCTTTACAGCTCAGGAAGTAAAGCCCAGCCCAGCTGGTGGGAATGGCTCCTCTCGCCAGCTGTGACTGATCTGCGGGACAGTGCCCCAGTCTGGACTGGCCAACCTGTCAGATGTCCTTGGCCTCAGCAATGAGTCTGCCAGGCCCTTGGGTTCTGCCTTTAGCCTGGACCAGAGGGAAGTAAGACCCAAGGACCTTGCCAGGCCCTGGCAGCCATCCCAGGCAGCCCTCGTGGAAGCAATAAAGCTCTTCCCTGAACCTGGCCTCACTTCGCTTTCTCTGACTCTCCTGGAAGACGAGAACCTCAGCAACTGTGCTGCACTGGGTCCCTTTCACTTTCCCCATCCACTGCAGGACCTAGGTAGCCTCTAGAGCTTCTCCAGCTTCACAGTCCTGTATCCTCCTTGCCTTAAGAGAGGCCAGAGGTTATCAGAAAATGTCCGGATGTCCGGAGCCTACCCCAGTGCCTCCTCGAGGAGCCAGAGTTCGGGATTGGAGCTTGCAGCTCTCCAGGGACAGAGAGCTGCAAGCACAGTGAGCCCCTGGCATGGAGCAGCCCACAGACCCACCTATTCCTGATAGCCCAGGCCCTACTTTGGGAAGGTCATGCCTGCTCCCACCATTGGCACATGGGCACACCCTCCTTCCCCTTGCCGCACACAACAGGATGGGGCCCAGCGCACCTCAGGCAGACTTCAGCAAGCACCCCCCCACACACACCTTACCCCTAGGAGCCCGGGCAAACAAACGCGTCCCTTCCTTAGCAACCCCATGCCAGTCTGAGGACCAACAAACTTAGACCTGCATGAGGTCGGG
Organism: Tupaia belangeri chinensis; assembly: GCF_000334495.1. Classification (NCBI taxonomy): domain Eukaryota; kingdom Metazoa; phylum Chordata; class Mammalia; order Scandentia; family Tupaiidae; genus Tupaia; species Tupaia belangeri. Next base: position 1,605,210 of record NW_006159889.1, read on the forward strand.
GAGAGAGCTCCCTGCCAGACATTGCCCCTGTGGCAGTGAGCGGGGTCACCAGCCCCTGCACTTTGCATGGCCACCCCAATCCAAGAGTCCAGGCAGCCCCAGGCCTTCCCACTGGTCAGCCCTAAGAACAAAGTCCTGGCCGGCCCAGGGATCACCCCTTTCCACATCCCTTCTGCCAGTCTGTCCTCAGGCAGAGTCGTCCACAGCTGAGGGGAGCAGGCTGTACCTGAGGGACAGGCAGCTGCAAACACCTCCGTCCTGCTGGAGACAAGGCTGTTTGGCACACGGCTCCAGCGCAGTTCCACCCACCGTGCCCCCTGGGTGCAGGCGGCACTGGTTACATGCCTGTACGTGGTGGCCCTGCCTGAAAAAAGTCCCAGCGCTGGGACCAGCAGATGGCGTAATGGCTACGTCCCTGGACTCTCATGTAGTTGACCGCGGTTTGAGTCCTGGACCCGATGGCTTAAACTCAGGCCGGGCGCGTGTGCATGCGTGCCCAAGATCCTGAGAGGAGAATGGAGGAGAAGGGATTGCGGCATGGCCATCCTCCCCCAACCCCAGGGGACAGGGGTGATTTCTCACTTTCTGTCTCTCTGGTGAGCACACGCACCCCATAGCAAAAACCTCTCCAAAGAGAAAAAAGTCCCAGCACAACTGCCCCCCACTGGGGTCCGGTTGAGCCCATGGACAGCCCCCCCCCCGACACACACCCCAGCAGCAGTTCTCTGCAGTCCAACTTCCCACCGCTGCACAAACTACCCCCAAAAGCCGTGGCAGCAGCCCTGGCCCGGCTCCACAAGCACCTGTGCAGATGTGGAAAGCTGCTCATACCTGCCCCGAGATTCTGATTCAGGCCTGGGGTGGGGCCCGGATGTGGGTAGTTGTAAAGGTCTCCGGTGATTCTGATGCACAGCCAGGCACAGCTGGTCCTCACACGTTCGGAGCTCCCATCCCCACCCAGTTTCCAGTGGTCGGGCGATAGTTCCCACATGGCCAGTGCCAGCCCAGCTCTCGCCACCACTCCAGGCTACAAATTCGGCTGTTTCCTAAACACCTCCACTAGGCTGACCCGCGTCCAACCCTGAGTTCAGGAGCACCTTCCCCTGTGCCTCCTCCTCCAGGGAGCTCCAGCTCTTCCCCTACCTAGTCCTCCCCTCCCCCATCCAATCAGGCACCAACTGGGTTTTCAAAAGGGTGTGCTCCAGATTGGGCGCATGGAGCCCCACCGTCCCGCAGCCATGTCTCAGACCCCACTCTCCCGCAGTGGCTCCTGACCGCCAGCTCACCTGCCTTGCCTGTCTCCAATCACCCACTAAAAGGCGTATCTGATCACACTGTTCTGCTCAAAACCCGTCAATGGTCCCCAGCGTCACTGAAGGCCCCTTCCCGGCACCTTAGTATGACTTTCGGACAGTGATACTCGCTCAGCACCGCCCCCCCCATGGCCATAAGGCATCCGCAGTGCTGCCTCCAGCTCCCACTCAGGCCTCAGCTCAGATGTGCCTCCGCTGTGACCCTCCCGGTGTCAGCCCTCAGCACCGGCTCCCACCAGCAGGGCCTCCTCTTGCCTCTCCTTCCCTGTGCGGCGAAGCAGTGGCGGGGCGTGTGTGCCCTACTCCGAGCCCCAGCAGCAGGACAAGAGCGGGGTCACTAGGGCACAGCCCTGGAAAGCCTGGCGCAGATCCGACCCAACCAGTCGCATGGACCGTCTGTTGAGAAAGCAAACCAGCAGTGGAGCAGAGAGGAAAGCAGCAGCCGCAGGGCAGCCAGCCGGGACCCCCGAGTGGCCCGAGGCAGGGACCGGCCTGTCCCTACTCCCCGCCCTCATCGCCTCTCCCGCCCTCGGCCCAGCCTCCCAGCAGCTCCCTACTTCGCGTGTCTACAAACTGAACTCCCAGTTTCCGCGCCACTCGGCTTCCCACATTCTCCACTCTGTAACGGGGTCCTTCCCAACACCTCCTCCCCACCTCGGGGGTCCCAGCTGAGCCCAGAGAGACCGGATCCAGCATCCAGCGGGTGGAGCGGCCAGGTGAGCCCTGAAAGGTGGGGCGGGGCGGGGGCGCTCTGGGCCCCACCCCGAGATCCGGTGACGCCGCCGGGGGCTGGAATTTGACACCGGACCGGACCAGCGGGAGGCTGCTGAGGGATGGAGTCGGGCCTGGCCCCCAGACACGGCCCACGGGCTCCACCAACAGCAGGTCCCTCAAGCCCCAGCCCTCACTGCGACCTGGGCCTGGAGCCCCATACCCGAGGTAAGCCAGCCCACTTGCCACATCCCCTGTCCCAGCACTGAGTGGACACTGGGGGGCTGGGGGAGTGGGCAGGACCGTCCCCCTCCACTGCTTTCTGGCATCTTCCCTCTCAGCCTGCAGCAGAGCTCTCCGCCCTCCCAGCCCCTCAGTCCCTCTCTCCTGTCCCAGAGCTAGTCCTGCCGGCCCCCTGTAATGTGAGGCTCTCGCCGCCACAGGGCACAGACTGGCTGGCAAGGCCGCCCCTTCCGCCCCAAGAGGGGCCCGCC
>NW_006159889.1:1607758-1609903 GCF_000334495.1 Tupaia belangeri chinensis
GCACAGACTGGCTGCCAAGTCCGCACTTTCGGCCACAAGAGGTGCCGCCAGGTGCACAGCCCCGGGCATGAGCCATCTGAGCTGCGGGGACAAGCCCAGCACCGGTCCCAGGAAAGGCACCTAGAAGGACACCGTGCAGGACCCCGCAGTAAGTAGCGGCTGGTGGGAGGTGAGGGCTGGAGGAGGACCCCAAGGAGAGCTAGGACCCGAAATAGCCTCCAGGCCCTGCCCCGGGTTCCCCCTCAGCAGAGAACCCTTAAGGCTACCTTGCCTGTTTTCCCCTCATCAGTGAGAACAGGCCCTAGCCTGGCCTGGGGGCCCTGAATCCAGTTAACCAACAGGCACACCCTGGGCCTGGAGGACCACAGCAAGAAGGCCTGGGGCCATCTGCCCATGGGTGTGTTGGGGGAAAGGCGACAGCTGTGCCTCCCTCCCGAGAAGTCTGACTTACAAAGGCTCTGGGGGTCCTGGAGGAGTGCTTGAAGTGCCAGCCAGGGTGGGTGGTGGTGCACAGGACGGCTGGCTGGGGCTGGAAGGGTGGCCTTAGAGGAAACTTCTAGGAGCAATGTTAGGCTATCCAACGGAGGCTGGAAGCGGGGCAGACTCAGGCCAGCTCTCAAAGTGGCTCAGTTCTCAGAGACCAGGCTGGTATGGAGGCCTGGGGGGCCCCGCCGAGGAGTGGCTCAGGCCTAAGTCCAGCCAAGGGTATGGAAAAGCCCACCGCCTCTTTGAGTCTTCTGGTTTGGCACACTCTGCCCCCTGGTGGCCACAGGAAGCCATGGTCCAGCGCCAGTGTTTTCAAAGGGCCTATCAACCCCCATCACCTATTGGCTCCTGATGGACAGACTGTGGTCAGAAGAGAGAACTCAGGCAGCTTTGGGTCCAGAACAGAGATAATGGGGTAGCAAGGTGCATCAGCACTGGGTGGGCAGTCTAGGCCGACACCTGGGCCTCGCTGTCCAGCGAGCACCCTAATTCTTCTCCAGGCCCCAGCTTCCTCCTCTGCAGCATGGGATGAAGGCTCTTTATGGGACCAAGGATGTCCAACTGCTGTTTTCTCCAGCCAATCCTGGCAGCTCCAGCCCTGCAGGAAGGTTCTGGGAAAAGAGCACCCTGTCCCCAGCAGCGTGGGTCATGTCACCTTAGACAATCTCTGAGCTTCTCTGAGCCTGGTGTGATGGTCCAGAGAAGGGGTGGTGTGAACCATTTACCTCTTGGAATTGCAAAAGAGGGACTAGCTGCGAAACACCAAACACACTGTAAAGTTCTCAGCGCAGACACTTCTCCTGTGGGTTGGGTCCAGCCACCCAAGTCCCTTATTCCTCACCTGGAGACACAGGTGGAAGGATGACCCCTCAAAAGGTCACTCTTCTCTCAATTTGCAAGCTGCCTCAAAAGGAGGTCGGGGGAACAGGTCAACAAAGGCTCATGGGAGCTCCTGGTGTTGGCGGAGATGGATCGTGGACTCGGAGGCCCTTCCGTGCTGCCCTCCAGCCCGTGGCCTAGGCTGCAGGTGAGTGGTCTACCGGTGACTCCCACCTGGTGGTGATTCCTGCCTGGTGTGGAGGGGAGGGAAGGAGAGCAGAAACCTCCAGGGCAGGGGCCAGGTGGGGGTCAGGGAGGGGCCAGGTGTGTGGGAGAAGGAGCAGGACTTCTCTGAATGTCAGACGGGACAGGTGCCTCCTCCCTTGGACTCTCAGAGGCAGCTGGCCCCCAGTGTGTTAACCTAAGCCCTTCTCGAGCTCCCCTGCGCCCGGCTAGGAGCCAGCTCCTCCCTGAGCCCCGCCACCCCCGCCCACCCAGTGCTCGCTTCCCCCTGAGGCTCCGCTCTCTCCTCTCTCCGTGCAGTCAGCCTTGTGGCCGACTCTGACGGCTCTGGCCCTGCTGAGCAGCGTCGCGGAGGCCTCCCTGGGGCCTGGGACCAGCAGCCCCGCCCCCCGCGGAGGCCCTGCACCGGTCCTGGCGCCCCCCGCGGCCCACCTGCCGGGTAGGTGAGAGGGTGAGGGAGAAAGGGCGGAGCCGGGCTGACCCGGGACATCGCACGTGACTCGGTCTCATTCCAGGGGGACACACGGCCCGTTTGTGCGGAGGAAGAGCCGGGCGGCCGTCGTCGCCGCAGCCCCCCAGGCCCGCGCCCCCGCCCCC
>NW_006159889.1:1610135-1619863 GCF_000334495.1 Tupaia belangeri chinensis
CACTGCCTGCGGCTGCCGGGGCTGAGCTCTCCCCCGGATGGCACCCTCAGCGCGGACCTCCCTGCCTGGGACCCTCTTGCAGCGCCCTCTTGCGCCCGGCTGGCCTCACCCTGGCGACTGTTGGGCATCAACTCTGGAGAAATGACTGTCCAGCGACCCCAGGCCCCTCCCCTGTAGATCCCAGCCCTGTAGACACCAGAGACCTCAGCTGTGGCGACCTCGGGACTCACTTCTCACCAACTCTGGCACGGGTCGGGCCGTGACCTGAAACCGGCTGGGCGGCGGACCCCGCAGTGCCTGTGGCCCCAGCCGGGCCAGCAAGGACAGAATTTGGAGGAGGTGCTTCGCAGTTGCCCGGCTGAAAGCGCCTGTGCACAGCTGGCATTGGACTCACTCGTGGGAGCTGGACCCCTATTTATTATTTCTAAGTTATTTATTTACTTCTTTGGCTTGTCAGATCCTTTCCTGGGCAGCGGGGGTTGCGTGGAGAGGCTGGATAGAGATCATGCCCACTCCAGTCCCACTCACGTTTAGGCTGACTCAGAGTCAGATCCACGGGGGGCCTGCCCCCACCCAGCAGCTCTGGGGGAGGAGGCACTAGCTCAGGCGCTGCAGTCGGACCCACGGGGGGCCTGCCCCCACCCAGCATCTCTGGGGGAGGAGGCACTAGCTCAGGCGCTGTGGGGGGCAAAGGTGCATTCATTCATCCCCGCAGGCCAGCTCACCAGTCCTTGCATGGTCCCCCACACTCGGGATCTGAGGCAGCGTCAGGGAAAGAAACTACAGAGCCTTCTGTGGAGAAAGCCCTGTGCTTGTGACCGCTGGCCTCCTTGAGATCCCTGCCTAGTGCAGACAGAGGGACACATGACCCCACCTCACTGTCACTGATGTCCTACCATCCCGGCAACTGTCTTGAAGGCACCCAGACAGATGTGTACACTGCCTCTGCTTCCAGATGGTTCTACGTAGGGAGCTCACTGTGTTCCACAGAGCAGCTCAGGGCAAGGGCACCTCTGAACAAAGGCTGCGTGTGGGGGGGAGGGTGCGTGGGATGCGGGGTGGTGGAATGAAGCCCTGAGCTTCGTGGGTAGGAGAGGGCTGGAAAGGACTAAGGACCCCCGGGGGACCTGCATGTTGGGGGCTGAACAAGGATATTCATTGATTCATTCAACAGATATTTAGTAAATACCCTTTATATGTGATACAGTGGGTAGACACCGAGAATACAGATGTGAAGGGGACACGGTCCCTGCCTTAAGAAACAAACCAGGAGAGACAGACAATACAAAGCAATTACATTCATAGTTACTTGGCTCAATTGGCAAGCAGTAGGGAAAAGGTCGAAGCTGAGGGGCGCACCTGCCTCGAGAGAGGAGAGGTTAGTGCTGCCGGGCCTCTCACATTGTCCCCAAGTCACGTCCAAAATGCTTTCCTGCTCATCCCTTGCAACTTAGTTTCCCAGGTCCGAAACATTTGTACTGGGGAGACCTGCGTGATTTTCCTCATAGGCAGGACGATGGGGCCCTCTATGTGGAAAGGGTGCTAGGCCTGAGGAACTGGGGGACAAGCACCGCGTGGCTGCCAGGAGGCAGTGGGGGCTGGTCTGGACCTGGGAAGGGAGGTCTGGGCCGGATGGATTTGAAAGCTGTTTCATGCAGACAGCAGCTGCAGCCAGGGCCAGGTGGTGGGGCGGGTGGGATGCAAAGCACGACAGTGGAGGCTGGAGGCTGGGATCACTCAGGCGTTTGATGCCATAGACAGAAATTTCTCGCAACCTCCCTAAGTCCCTGCCTGGTTTGGCATAAGTACCCCCCTCACCAAGGCTGCAGTGAGGCTCTGGAAGAGCTCTCTGAGGGCTGTGCCGCCTCTGGACCAAGGAGGAACAATGCATGTGCGCTCACTCGACTGGGTTCGCTGTCCGGTTCCAGACACGCTGAACACTGGCGCCCTTGCTGTCCCCTCACTCACGAGCACATCTCAATGTGCTTTGGAGCTGGGGAGTCCTTTGAGAATCTAGTGAAGGCTATGGCCCCCCCAAAAAAATACTGAAAAAGTTTCTGACATGTAAGTCTGCCAGACTATCTAGGAGGATGTTAGATGCTAACATGAAGACGCTCCTTGTGGTGCGTGGCTCCCTAAGCACGTCGCCCTATTCTGGAGAGTATCGGTATTATTCTAGGTGGTATGAATATGAGTGTCCTTTCAGCAGCCAGAGGAATTCTTCCGTTTGCACTGAGGGTGCCATTGCAGGGCTCCGTCTCCGTTATCCATGACCCTCTCCACTTCTCAACCCTTTTCCATCGAAAATCACCTTTTTTCCCTTTGTATTTTTACTTGCTCAAATATATCCTTTCATTAAAAATAATAATAACAATACTGTGACATACACACACTCACGAAGGGACTTTTAAAAGCTCGTGGGAAATGAACTTAAAGTACAAGTTTGTTTGGGGACATTTTCAAGTCCATAGTTTTCATCATACAGGTTTTTCTGTGAACTTTTCAAAAATGTGTGTGTGTGTGTATATATATATATATACACACACACACACATATATGTATATATACGTCTGCTTCCACCTGGCCTCCACTAAAACAGCTCTCGCCAAGGTCGCCAGTGCCCTCCCCAAAGGCCGTTTCTCACCCTCTAGCCCTTCAAACTCTTGGAAACACTCCACCATGTTAACCTTCCTTGAAACTTGACTTCCTTCCCTGGATCCCAGAACTTGATTTCCTGCCACTCCTCCAGTTTCTCGCTCTCAGGCTACTCTTGTGTTCCTCTCTCTGCCTCTTCCAAGTCCCTCAGGGCTCTGGCCTCTTTTCTCTCCTTACTCCACTCTTCCTGAGCAATGTCTACTCTGATGGTTTCACTGCCCGCCTCCATGCGGACCATCGCGCACTTTACTCCAGCCTAGAACTTTCTCCTGAGCTCCAAGCCTGTAGCTCCAATACTGCTCCCTGCAGATCCTCGGGAAGCTCAAGCTTAACACGCCAGCTCTCCAGCCCCCAGCACTCGGGACCTGGTGCTACCAGCAGGGAAGGAGCTACAGAGCCTTCCGTGGAGGAAGCCTATCCTTGTGACCTCCGGCACCCTTGTGGTCTCCAGCGCCCTCACCATGACTAAAGTCCTGGACATCTCTGTGTGCTCCACTCTCCACCCAGCTCTGTGCTGCACGTCAAGGACCTTCCTTGCTCCGCAGCTCGCCACCTGCCAACCGCCTGCTGTGTTCTCTCCTCAGGGAATGCACCACCTCCACCTGTGACTCATGCCCGACCCTGGGGCAGTCATCCTAGAATCCACCGGTCACCAAATCCTTGGATCTTGCAGTTCCACCCCTTTTCTCTATCACCAATGCCGTCATTTTCGTTTGTTGACACCACTTTTATTTTTATTTTTATTAATAGGGACCAGAAGACGGTGTAATGGTTACATTGCTGGACTCGCAAGTAGTCAGCCGCAGTTTGAGTCCCAGACCTGGCAACTTCAAACTCACGCCGGGCGCATGTGCATGCATGCCCAAAATCCCCAAAGGAGAATGGAGAAGGTACTGCTGTGTGGTCATCCTCCCTGGAGGTGATTTCTCACTTTCTATGTCTCTGACAAGCTCACATACCCTCTAGGAAAAATCTCTCTCTAAAAACAGAACCAAAAAATCATATAATACTTGTACATGCTGGTGAGATACAATGTGGTTTTATAGCACAAGGACACAGTATGTAATGAGTCATTCAAGGTTATTAGACAGAGAGAAAGGGAAAGTGAGAAAGCAAGCCACCAGGTCCAAGACTCGAACTATAGTCGACCATGTGGGAGTTCAGTACCTTAACCATGACACCTGCTGTTCCTCAACATTACTTATTACTTGGGACCAGCAGGTGGTTGGTGGTTAAGGCACTGGATACTTCCACATGGTTGACCATGGTTTGAGTCCCAGAGCTGGTGGCTTGCTCGTACTCTCTCTCTAATCAAATTAACACACAAATAAATAAAGTGAAATAAAATAATTTAAATTTTTTAAAAAAATAAAATGAATGAACGAATAAATAAATAATTCTTTTCAAAAAATTGTCTTGCTACCTGTGTCAGGAACATTCAAAACCCTTTTTGTTACTGAGATAAGTAGCAATAGACAAGTTGCCATCTGTATTCTCCTCACTGTAGCTCCTAATGCTAGACACTGTTCCTCCTACCTGCAACTTTGTTTCCTTTAATAAAGGAAAGCCATCCTTCCCAGCCTCTAGCTCATTCTTCATCCTCCCACCTCTTTGAGGCCATGGTTTTCCATTTCCAGATGAGGGAGAACACATCTGCTTTTTGGACAGCTTCTTGCCCCTCCTCCTAACCTCACTGCCTTCAGGCTCGCAGCGCCCTCTCATCATTCCTAGCCTTGCAACCAGAGAAGTCACTATTCTCTTTTTTCCTTTTAAGTTTCTTTCTTTTATTTATGAGAGAGAGCATGTGCGTATGTAGGAGAGAGACAGGCACCTCGACAGGGTCTTACCACACCACGATCCCTTCTCTCAGCCCTCCATCTCATCAGGGTCTTAGGTGCACATGCACCTGGTGTGTTTTCAGGTTGACTTGGGATCTGAACCTGGGGTTGGCCATATGGCTTCCAGTCCTGCAATTTCGTGCACTGCTGCCTGTGCCACTGAGGTTGGACCATCGCTCTCTGCACACGCAGGTTAACCTGGCATCAAAACCCCGGGGTGTCCAGACAGGCTCCTGCATTGCGTGGCAGTGCACTGCTACCTGTGCCACCATGGCTGGGCCTGTGTTTCCTTCTTACTAGCCAGTCCCTCTTTGCTTTGGTCCCATGTTACATTTCAAAATTCTAAAAAAGTAATAATAATAAATTTTTATAGTGGGCTGGCTCCACGGCCTAGTGTTTAAGAGAGCAGGATTCCACATGGTCAACCACAGTTTGAATCCTGGCCCTGGTGACTTGAAAAACATACTAGGCACATGTGCATGTGCGCTCAGCATCCAGAAGGAAGGGAAAATGGACAAGACGGGATTGTGGCATGCATCCTCTACTGGCGGATGCTTTCTCCCTTTCCCATGCTTTCTCTCTATTTCTTTCTCTTTCTTGGAAGTGCACACACTCTCTTGCAATAAAAGGAAAACAAAAGCTTTGGGGCCAGCAGGCGGCGTGCGGGTTAAGGCACTGGATTCCTCACGTCCACCCTGGCTGTTGGAGTCCTGGACTGGCAGCTTGAGAGTCATGTGCATGTGCGCCCGTAATCCCGAGAGCAGAGTGGAGGAGAAGGGATTGCAGTGTGGCTCTCCCCACTCAGGGAGTGGTTTCTCTCTCTCTTTCTCTCTCTGGTGTACACACATGTCCTATAGCAAAACCAACCAACCAACCAAACAAACAAAACTTTTTAAAAAGTTTTAACTTTCCTTATGCAGCTACTGTGTGGCTCGTCTTCTGATTGGATTCTGGCTGACACAGAGCCTTCCTAATAGAGGCAGAAGCGAGAACAGGGAAGTGTGAAACAACTGGTGTGTTCCCAGGACCGTGTGTTCCCAGCAATTTCATGGAGAGGGACCAGAGACTGGCATAATGTTTAAGTCACTGGACTCCCACGTAGTTGACTGCGGCTCGAGTCATGGACCCGGTGGTTTAAAACTCACCTTGGGAGCATGTGTATGCATGCCCAGAATCCTGAGAGGAGAATGGAGAAGGAATTGTGACATGGCCATCCCCCCACCCCCCACCAGGAGGTGATTTCTCGCTTTCTGTCTGTCTGTCTCTGTCTCTCTGGCAAGCGCATGTGCCCCATAGCAAAAATCTCTCTTAAAAAAAAATCATGGGAACCAGCAGTTAGCATAATGGCTATGTCGCTGGACTCCCACGTAGTTGACCGCGGTTCACGTCCCAGACCCGGTGGCTGAAGATCCCAGAGGAGAATGGAGGAGAAGGGATTGCAGCGTGACCATCCCCCCTGGGGGGTGATTTCTCTCTCTGTGTCTCTCTCTGTCTGTCTGGCAAGCGCACGCGCCCTATAGCAAATAAACCTCTCCAAAGGAATGGAGCTCACCAACAAAAAAGGCTGAGGGATCAGCAGATGGCTTAATGGTTACATCGCTGGACTCCCACGTAGTCGCCCGCAGTTCAGGTCCCTGACTGGAGGCTTGAAATTCACAGTGGGTGTGTGTGAATGTGTGCCCAAAATCCCAACGGAGAACGGAGAAGGGAATATGGCATGGTTATCCTCCTTGGGGAAGATTTTTGTCTCTCTGTCTCTCTGTCTCTATGGTGAGTGTATGTGCCCTATAGCAAAAATCTCTCTAAAAAAACGGGACCAGTAGGTGGCACGGCAGTTAAGGGAGTTGGACTCCCACAAGGCCAACCATGGTTTGAGTCCCAGACCTGGTGGCTTACTTTCTCACTTTCCCTCCCTCTCTTTCTCTCTCACTCTGTCCCTCTCTGACCAAATTTAAGAAATAAATAAATAAAGTTAAATAAAATAATTCTTTTTTTAAAAAAATCTCTCTTAAGACAAAGAAAAGAAAAAAGGCTGGAAAGCTCATAAGGGGCCTGCAAGGTTCCCCGAGGAAGATAAACTTTCTCCTGAGGGGAGACGCTGAAACTTTTTCTTCTTTTTTTAAGAATTATTACCAGCAGTTGGTGTAATGGCTATGTCGCTGGACTCCCTATAGTCGACCGTGATTCAAGTCCAGACCTGGTTGCTTAAACTCACACAAGGCGTGTAAAAGGCTGGAAAGCTCATAAGGGGCCTGCAAGGTTCCCCGAGGAAGATAAACTTTCTCCTGAGGGGAGACGCTGAAACTTTTTCTTCTTTTTTTAAGAATTATTACCAGCAGTTGGTGTAATGGCTATGTCGCTGGACTCCCTATAGTCGACCGTGATTCAAGTCCAGACCTGGTTGCTTAAACTCACACAAGGCGTGTGTGGGTGCATGCCCAAGATCCCGAGAGGAGAATGGAGGAGAAGGGATTGTGGCGTGGCCATCCCCCCTGGGGGGTGATTTCTCGCTTTCTGTCTCTCTGTCTCTCTCTGTCTTTCTGGTGAGCGCATGTGCCCTATAGCAAAAAAAAAAATCTCTCAAAAAAAAATGGGTTATTTTATTTAACTTTATTTATTTTTATTTGACCAGAGAGGGACAGAGAGAGAAAGAGGAAGTGAGAAAGCAAGTTGTGAGGGCTCTCTGAGGGGAGGACGTCCAGGTGTTCGGCTTGGGTGACTGGTAGGGAATAGCGGGCATGCCGTATTTATTTAGTTGGTTTTTGTTCTAGGGTGCACGCACTTGCCAGAGACAGAGCGAGAAAGTGAGAAAGCATTCCCCGGGCGGATGGGTGGCCATGCCATAGTCCCTTTCCCGCCATTCCCCTTAGGATTTTGGACACATACATACATGTGCCCAGCATGTTTTTCAAGCTGTCAGTCCCAGACTGGAACCACAGAGTCAGCCATGTGGGATCCTGCACCTTAACTACCATGCCACCTGCTGGCCCCGTCCCTTGGGTGTTTTTGTTACGTGGTGGCCTAGAGACTTAGACCAAACTTCTTGCTGAAAACAACTAAAAATATTAGACATACAACATGTGTGTGTGGGGACCAGCAGTTGTGTAATGGCCATGTTGCTGGACTCCTATGTGGTTGACTGCGGTTCAAGTCCCGGACCCGGTGGCTTAAACTCACGTTGGGCGTGTCCAAAATCCCGAGAGGAGAATGGAGGAGAAGGGATTGCGGCGTGGCCAAAAACCGCCCCGGGGGGATGACTTCTCACTTTCTGTCTCTCTGTCTCTCTCTGTCTTTCTGGGCACGTGTGCTATAGGGCACATGTGCCCTATAGCAAAAACCTCTCAAAAAAAAATTAAAAAGAAAGTGTGTGTGTGTATATAATGTATTTTATATATAAGTATATATTATAATATATTTATAAAGTTTATTTACTTATTTCTTCCACTAGAAATAAGAGATACAGATAGGCAGGCATCCCCTAATAGGGTACTCCTCAACCCACCCCCAGTGTCAGTATGAGTTGTGAGGTCACACAGATGTACCTGGCAGGTTCAGGGTGGTCCCAGGACATAAGCCCAGGTCCTACCCACATGGGGCTGCTTATGTCACCATTGTATTACCACTTGACCTCAAAAAAATTTTCATTTTTTAAAATTAGATGCAGCCACAAGTTAGCAAAAACTTAAGAAACACGACAGCCAAAACAGTAAGTGAAAGCTGGAAGCTACAAAGGTAAGCACAACCCTGCAGCTGGCTTTCACCCAGGGAGCATCTGCTGTACGCGGTGATCCTCAGCCCTGGTGTGCAGGTGCACAGGAAAGACCAAGTCCAGTGCCTACCCACCACGGGAGTCTATTTGGGAACTACTCCATAGCCAAGACCCCAAAGGGCTACCTCTACACTGTGAGGGCCAAGTGGAAATAAATCTGTCCCTCTCCTATCTAATCTCTCTCATTCAAACCAGGAGACCACAATGAAAATCACCTGCATCCAACCTCGGTGTTAAGTAAAGGGGGGAAAAGGCTCCCCTGAGAATTCTTTTTAAAAAATCATGGTTATTGTGGGACCAGCAGTTAGCGTAATGGCTATGTCGCTGGACTCCCACGTAGTCGACCGCGTTTCGCGTCCTGGACCCAGTAGCTTAAAACTCATGCCGGGCGCGTGTGCGTGCGTGCCCAAGATCCTGAGAGGAGAATGGAGGAGAAGGGGTTGTGGTGTGGCCATCCCCCCTGGGGGGGGGTGATTTCTCACTTTCTATCTCTCTGTCTCTCTGTCTCTCTGTCTCTCTAGCGAGCACATGCGCCCTATGGCAAAAACCTCTCAAAAAAAAAAAAAAATCTCCATCCTTTAAAAAATAAGGTATTTATAGAGCATCGAAGTCTGCTTGTCAAACACACTATTTATGGCTCCATACTGTTTGCAGGCTACTGCCTTTCAGCCTTTCCCTCACAAATTTGGCAAATGTGAGGGAACTTCAAAAAGTTTGTGGGGGAACCAGCAGGTGGCATGGTGGTTATGGTGCTGGACTCCCACATAATTGACCATGGTTTGAGTCCCAGACTTGGTGGCTTGCTTTCTCACTTTCTCTCTCTCTCTAGTCAAATTAAAAAATAATAATAATAAGTAAAATTCAATAATTATTTTAAAAATTACATTTATTATTATTATTTTTTAATTTGCTTTAGGGCACATTAACTCATCAAAGACAGACAGAGAGAGGGGGGGAAAATAAGAAAGCGAGTTGTCAGGTCCAGGACTCGAACCACCATCGGCCATGTGGGAGTCTGGTGCCCTAACCACTGTGCCACCTGCTAGTCCCTCCCCGAGAATGCTTTTCTTTAAAGATTTATTTTATTTTATTTTATTTATTCATTTATTTATTTTAATTTGACCAGAGCGAGATGGGGGAGGGGAGTGAGAAAGCAAGCCACCAGGTCCAGGACTCGAACTATGGTTGGCCATGTGGGAGTGCCCAGCACCTTTACCACTATGCCACCTGCTGGCTCCATCCCCTAAGAATTCTTAACCACAAGCAAACCCTCATCTGGTTTTGTAGACAAAATTCACACTATTTTGGTAAGCTGAAACACTTTTTTTTAAAGAATTATTTTATTTAACTTAATTTAATTTTTTTTTTTTTTGCTATATAGGACACATGCGCTCGCCAGACAGACAGAGAGAGACAGAGAGACAGAAGGTGAGAAATCACCCCCCCCCCCCCGGGGGGGGGGCCGA
>NW_006159889.1:1619915-1623545 GCF_000334495.1 Tupaia belangeri chinensis
AAGCCACCGGGTCCAGGACGTGAACCGCGGTCGACTACGTGGGAGTCCAGCAACATAGCCATTACGCTAATTGCTGGTCCCTATTTAACTTTATTTAATTTGACCAGAGAGAGAGAAAGAGGAAAAATGAGAAATCAAATCACCAGGTCTGGGCCTTGAACCATAGCTAGCCATGTGGGAGTCCAGTGCCTTTAACTACCATGTCACCAGCTGGCCCCAGGCTGAAACACTTGAAATTGTTCATTGTTTAATTTGACATGGATGTGAGTTGCTAGGTGGCCAAGGATGCTCATTCCCCTTTTCCTGGGCTTTGGGTGTTCTCACTTGAATCTGCAGACCTCTCCCAGGGTTGGTTCCTGTATGTCTTATTTAGTTTAATTTAGTTTAGTTTTTTTTTTTTTGAGAGGTTTTTGCCATAGGGCGCATGTGCTCGCCAGACAGAGAGAGAGAGAGACAGAGAGACAGAAAGCGAGAAATCACCCCCCAGGGGGGATGGCCAGGCTGCAATCCCTTCTCCATTCTCCTCTTGGGATCTTGGGCACGCATGCACACGCGCCTGGCGTGAGTTTTAAGCCACCGGGTCCGGGGCATGAACTGCGGTCGACTACATGGGAGTCCAGCGACATAGCCATTACGCTAACTGCTGGTCCCAGTTTAGTTTAGATTTTTGCTATAGGGCACATACATGCCTTAGCTGGAAAGAGACAGAGGGAAAGTGGGAAATTACTCCTCAGGGAGGATGGCCACACCACAATCCATTCTCTCCCATTCTCCTCCCAGGATTTTAGGTACACACACAATCAAGGTCTGGTGTGTTTCTCAAGCACCAGATCTGGGACTCAAACCATGCTGTTGGCTGTGTAGGATCCTGCACTTTAACCACCACACCACCTGATGGCCTCTGTATGTCTTATTCTTTTTTTTTTTAATGAATTATTTAATTTATTTATTTACTTTTCATTTGACCAGAGGAGGGACAAAGTGAGAGAGAAAGAGAGAGAGAGAAAGAGAGAGAGAGAAAGCAAGCCATCAGGTCTGGTACTCAAACTGCAGTCAGCTATATGGGAGTCCAGTGCCCTTAACTACCATGTCACCTGCCGGCCCCTCTTTTTTGTTTTGTTTTGTTTTAAAGAATTATTTTATTTTAACTTTTCTTTATTTATTTTAATTTGACCAGAGAGAGATAGAGTGAGAAAGAGAGAGAGAGAAAGTGAGGAAGCAAGCCACTAGTTCCAGGACTTGAACCGAAGTTGGCCATGTGGGAGTCCAGTGCCCTTAACCACCATGCCATCTGCCAGCCCCCCATTATTCATTTTTTAAAAAGAATTATTTATTTTTTAAATTCCATTTGTTATTATTATTTTAAAATTTGACCAGAGAGAGACAGATGGAGAGAAAAAGGAAAAGGAAGAAAGCAAGCCACCAGATCCAGGACTCAAACTGTGGTCAGCAATGTGGGAATCCAGTGCCTCTAACCACCATGTCACCTGCCAGACCCCAAAGTATATCTTATTCTTATCCCTCAGAGAAGAACCTTTCGGTAACTGTTCCCAAAGATTCATCTCCCCACTTGGTTCTAAGCTATCCTGCACTGCCATCAGTGAGCTCTCCTCCCTGGACAGACAGCTGGGGCACCAGATCCTAGCCTCAGACAGGACCTGCTGCAGGCCCTACCCCTCACACCTCCAATTGTCATTTTATTAACTCCTGCCAGATACCCCAGCAAAGAAGAAGAAAAAAATCAAAGCAAAAATATCTCCCTACTTGTGTTCAAATGGAGAAAAGTGCTGAGGTCTGAGAAGGTGGATGAAGGCTTCCCCAAGGAGGAGAAACTTGATCTGAGCTAGAGGAATAGAGAGCCAGAAATGTCCCCACCTCTCTCTAGGGCCTACCTCAGTTCGTCTATCCTAGGTAGTGTTTGGGAAGTGTGTTAAGGAGGCTTTCTTGGTGATTCCTGAATCCTTTCTCTGCCACGGGAACCCCCAGGGGTGAGGAGGAGGAGCCTAGCATTAGAAGCAGGAAGAAAGCTCACACTGACCAAGTTGGGACTTCTGGCACAAGTCCTACTTAGGAACCAACTCAGCTTCTCCTGCACAGGAGGAATTACTGTTTTCTTTCTTCTTGTTTTGTTTTGTTTTTATTTTAGCAAAGTGAGTTTGAGAAGAAGCCAAGTGCTCATAGCTAGAAAGAGGCATAAACGAGTTTTGAAACAAAACCTCATGCTAGAATTCTTGCTCTTAAACCTCCCAGCCCCTACCTTCTACCAGTGAAACCTCTAGCTAGCACCAGGTTAAGGTATTTCACATGCCAGGCACAGGACTGGAATAAGTTACTTTATTTTAGTTTCCTGTTTCCTTCTTCCAAATGTCTCCCGCTCCTTTCTATTCTTCCCTTCGCTTTGTTTTCCTCCCTACTGCAGACAGATTTTTCTACAATGCAAATGCAACCATCACTGCCCACTTGAAACCCCATTATGGTTTCATATTGCACTTAGGATAATGTCCAAACTCCTGTAAGAGTCTCCTGCTCCCAACTTGTCTTTTTCCAACTGCATCCCTTTTCTCTTCACCCCACATATATGCCCTCAAACCTAAAGCAAATTACTTGCTGTTCTTCAAACACTTTCTTGATACAGATTTGTTGAAGGACTAGTCTGTGTTTACCGGTTAATTGATCCCCCCAGACACACACACACACACACACACACACACACACACACACGCCCCAACACCAAAGGCTCTCTATTCCTCTAGCTCAGATCAAGTTTCTCCTCCTCGGGGAAGCCTTCATCCACCTTCTCAGACCTCAGCAGTTTTCTCCATTTGAACACATGTAGGGAGGTATTTTTGCTTTGAATTTTTTTTTTCTTCTTTGCTGGGGTATCTGGCAGGAGCTAATGAAATGACAATTGGAGGTGTGAGGGGCAGGGCCTGCAGCAGATGAGATCTGAGGCTAGGATCTGGCGCCCCAGCTGTTTGTCCAGGGAGGAGAGCTCAACTTTCCTGCCCTCGGTTTCTTCATCTCCTCGGAGTTGTGGAGAGAACTGAACCTGGTATGCGAAGTACTGGTTCTAGCACTTAAATGTGAACTACTCGTGTTCTCATTACACATAAAGAGCAGTTGCTTCCAAAAAACTGTATGAAATTCCCGGAGCACTGTCCATGGTATATGGTTTCCTGGTTGCTTATTGGGTGGTCCGGAGAGCCTCCCTTTCTTATTACTTTTTATTTTTTTAATCCGAAGGCGCGCCAAGCCCCTTCTCTTCTCTTCTCTGGGTGGTGCTGACGCATTCTTCACAGCCAGCCCCTTTCCTGGGTCTGAAGATGCCTCCACAGCAGAGCGCCAGTCCCCTGGGCCCTCTCGGCCTCAGCCCCTCCTCCACTCCCCCGGCCCCTTGAGTCCCATCCTACTAGGGAGCTGGCCACAGCACCTCCCTCAGGGCTGACCCAGAGTGCCTGCCCGCCTGGGTAAGCCTGGACCAGCCGTCCTCCGCGGGTCCCCAACCCACGTGCTCCCGGCCTCCTCCGCCAGGCGCCGCCTTCCGGCTAGACGCAACTCGGACTACATCTCCCAGGATGCGCAGCGGCGGGGCCTCGGCTCGGCGAGGGCCTCGGGGGGCGCGTCGCTCCG
>NW_006159889.1:1623686-1641137 GCF_000334495.1 Tupaia belangeri chinensis
CGCGGTTGGTCGGCCGGCCACGGGGGCGGAGACAGCGGCGGTAGCCGGGCCGGAGCCGGACGGCGAGCTGAGCGCGGACCAGGCCGAGCGGAGGGGACCTGCCACAGCCCCTCAACTCCACGGATTCTTCTCCCCAGACTCGCGAAGCTGCACCCCCGCGCTTCCTTGGACGCCTCTGTAACCCGCAAGGGGCTCTCTCCCCCGTGACCCTCCAGCCCTGTGACCTCACAGCACCCGAGAGCTCACCCAGACGCGGGTGTTGTGGAGACAGGCGGGCAGCCCTGTGACCCCTCACGGGCAAGGGGCTCGGTTTCCCTCGCAGGGCTCCCTCTTCTAGGACTTCCTCTTGACAGATTCTGGGGCAGAGCCGTGACCCACCACCCGGACCCCCGCCTGAGAGCTCCTCACTGACGGCCCCCTCCTCGGAGTCCCCCTCAGCGGATCTCCTCAGAGCGCCCGTTTCGTCTCTGGCCAGCCCCCTACCCCCAAACGCGGTGGGGAGGCCCCGGCAGCCATGCCCACCCTGGGCTCCCCCTCGCCCCACCACTCCCTGGGCACCCAAGCCGGGGTCTAGCAGGGGGCCCGCAGCCAAAGGGCTGGGGCAGGAGCCAGATCAGGGTCCACCTCCCTGCTAGGGAGGGAGCAAAATGGAGCGGCGGGAGGAGCAGCCCGGGGCTGCAGGGACTGGAGCAGCACCAGCCTTGGACTTCACTGTGGAGAACGTGGAGAAGGTATGAGGGCTCTGGGGTGGGCACGCCGGTGACAGAGCAGAAGTTGTGGGAACTGACACTGTTGCCAGAGCTCAGGCCTGGGCTGGCTGCCCGCTGGGACGGTGCCCCCAGAGCACCTGGCATTTGCTGTCTCTGGGCAGGCAGGACAGCAGTGTTAACAGAGTCCTGATGGACTATTTTTGGCGTTCCTTAGGCACAGGTCCTCTGTGGACAGAGACCCGAGGGTCTTGGGATGGTCCCTTCAGGGTGCTGATGGCTTAGATTTCTAGCCAGACTGGCTATGCTCCAGCTCCACAGAACTGCATGAGCAGTGCAGTAGGAAGCCAGAAGACCTGCCACTCAGTCCTCAGGAACCACCATGGTGCTGAACCATCCTGGACCTGACTTTGTTGAGCCAAGGGCTCAGATGATGATTTGGAACTGAAAGAATCTGGGTTATGTTTTCACTCGTCTTTGGAAAGAGGTCTTTCGTTTATTGTGTGAAAGCCAGCTTGGTCCTGGGCAGGCAGGAGTGCAGCTGGCTCCCTTTGTTTTGAGCTGGGTCCAAAGAGCCTGGTCCTACTGGCAACCTTGCAGGGCCCTCCTCTGCTCACCTGCCCACATAGCTCCTGCCATGGCTTTCCCAGGCTCCCCTACTGCCCAGTCCATCTTTTCGGAACTGCTTCTCAGATTCTTTTCAGCTTCTACTCTCAGCAGCCTGGAATGCTGGAATGCATGCCCTCTGAAACAAATGGGGTGATGGGCTTCCTTGCTGGAAGGCAGGGGATGGTTGCACATGTTCATTTGTTTATTCTTGAGCCCTGTTTGCCATAATAGAAAGTGAGGATGCTCCCTTCTACTTCTGTTTTTTGCCTGCTTTGGCATCCCTGAGGGCCAGACAAGGGACAGTGGCCATAACTGGCCATGAGGGGTACAGATAGGGCTCAGCCTACTTGGATAGAGCTTGTTTAGGAGTCAGGGTCCTGGTCTAACTCTCCCATGCCTTGGGACTGGACGGTGTTGGCACCATGGCACACTGTCCATGTGCTGCCAGGGAGATAAACCACTGTTTTCTTACTGCATGAAGTCCCGCTGGAATTGGGGCCCTGGGGATTCTGAGAGCTCCAGAGTAGGCATTGCCAAGGCTACAGCTGTGGCCAAGGCTTCTCTGGATCCCGTTGGTGGGCCCTCACATGTACTGGCTGAGGATTGCCCTCACCCTCCCCCCCCCAGTACATCTCTGCCCCAGGGCTGTCTGGCGAAGTCTTAGTCCTGCTCAGATTTCACAGTGGCTTTGGTGCCAGCATCTGGAGTGACCTAGGGGAAGCGGAATGGAACTATTGGAGTTGATGGGAGCAGCTGTGCCTGGTAGGGTCAGGGTCCCTCCAACTGTTCCGTGCTCTTCTTAGCCTTAGCTTCATCCCTATGGAGTGATTCCTTCCACCTGAGCCTTATGCTCTGGTGCGCCCCCTTTGGGGAGGTCCTCTTCTACTTTCTCAGGGAAATTTCTTCTCTTAACCCCTAAAGTTTTGCTATGAGGAGAAAAGGATATGGTAGAGCATGGGCATGATTCAGGCTCTCAAGGTATCAGCAGGACCCTGGGCTCAGGATACATTGCAGAGCCCTGAACTCTCCCTCCCAGTTCAGCTATTAGTCAGGGAGAGAGAGCAGTCTTTCAGGACCAAGTCACGCCTTCTGTTCTGGGCTCTGGTAGGATCCAGAGTAGCCAGTACCTGCTCAGTCCTGTGCTATTCTGCAGGCGCTGCACCAGCTCTACTACGACCCCAACATTGAGAACAAGAACCTGGCTCAGAAGTGGCTGATGCAGGCCCAGGTCTCTCCACAGGCCTGGCACTTCAGCTGGCAGCTACTACAGCCCGACAAGGTGCCTGAGATCCAGTACTTTGGGGCCAGTGCCCTGCACATCAAGATCTCTCGCTATTGGAGTGACATCCCCACCGACCAGTATGAAAGCCTAAAGGCACAACTCTTCACCCAGATCACCCGTTTTGCCAGTGGCTCCAAGATTGTGCTGACTCGGCTGTGCGTGGCACTGGCCTCACTGGCTCTCAGCATGATGCCTGACGCTTGGCCATGTGCTGTGGCAGATATGGTACGGCTTTTCCAGGCCGAGGACTCACCGGTGGACGGCCAGGGCCGCTGCCTGGCCCTGCTAGAGCTTCTGACAGTGCTGCCTGAGGAGTTCCAGACCAGCCGCCTGCCCCAGTACCGCAAAGGCCTGGTGCGAGCCAGCCTGGCGGTAGAGTGTGGGGCTGTCTTCCCATTGCTGGAGCAGCTGCTACAGCAGCCCAGCTCACCCAGCTGTGTGCGTCAGAAGGTGCTCAAGTGCTTCTCCAGCTGGGTGCAGCTGGAGGTGCCACTGCAGGACTGTGAGGCGCTCATTCAGGCTGCCTTCGCTGCTCTGCAGGACTCGGAGCTCTTCGACAGCAGTGTGGAGGCCATTGTCAATGCCATCTCGCAGCCTGATGCCCAGAGGTGAGCTGGTCCCCACCTGCCCAGAGATAGACAGCTTCCTTGCCCAAACATACATCCATTTTTCCATCTGGTCAGTAAACATTAATTGAGTGCCTACTATATTCCTGGTCTTATGCTGGAGATACAGCAAGGAACCAAACAAGAACATAACCCATGTCCTCATGGCTCAGAAGGGAGACAGAGGGGCCAGTAGGTGGCATAGAGGTTAAGACAGCTGGATTCCATGTGTCAAACTCTGTGGTTTAAGTCCTGGACCCGGTGGCTTGAAAATTACATGGACATATGTGCACGTATGCCCGAAGGAGGAGAATGGAGGAGAAGGGTTTGTGGCATGGCCATCTCCCCTGGGGGGTGATTTCTCATTTTCCCTGCCTAGCTCTGTCTCTATTGCTGTCTCTCTCCTTTGAGTATGTGTGCCCTGTAGCAAAAACTAAAAAGAAAAAAAAAAAGAAACAAGGGTGGCAGACATTAAACAACTAATCATCCAATTAATTATCCAATCAAAATATTTGACTCTTCTTTCCTCTTTCAACCAGTTACCAAGTCCTGGCTGTTCTGCTCCTGACCATATTGCAAATCTATTTTTTTCCACTTCCACTGCTACCACCCTAGTCCAAGCTGTCATCATCTCGCTCCCTGGATTACTGCAGAGCTTTCTCACCAGTCTCCTGGTTTTCACTCTTGTACCCTTCATTGTCCCAGCAGTCACAGTGATCTTTTGAAACTGAGGATCTAATCTTTCCTATATAATGAGAACCCTTTAGTGGCTTCTCACTGTTTTTAGGATGAAGTTCAAAATCCTTAATGTGACTTACAAAGGCACTGCACAATGAGGCATCACCAGCCTCGTCTCTCCATTTTCTGTACTTTCTAGACTCTCACATGGTCTCTTCAGTTCCCATGCTCCTTCCAGCCTTTGAACCATCACATGTTCTTTTGGAGAGTTTTTTGTTTTGTTTTGTTTTGTTGTTTTGTTGCTATAGGGCCCGTGTACTCACCAGAAAGACAGAGAGAGACAGAGAGACAGAAAGCGAGAAATCACCCCCCGGGGTATGACCATGCTGCAATCCCTTCTCCTCCATTCTCCTCTTGGGATCTTGGGCACGCATGCACACATGCCCGGTGTGAGTTTAAGCCACCGGGTCCAGCACTCAATCTGTGGTCGACTACATGGGAGTCCAGCGACATAGCCATTACGCCAACTGCTGGTCCCGAACCATCACATGTTCTTGACACATCACTTCCACCACATAGAAAGTCCTCAGTGATTTTTTTTTTGAGAAATTAAAAAAAAAATTAATTTATTCATTTGTTTATTTTAATTTGACCAGAGAGAGAGAGAGAGAGAGAGGGAAAGTGAGAAAGCAAGCCACCAGGTCTGGTGGGACTCGAGCCATGGTCGGCCAGTTGGGATTATCCAGTGCCTTAACCACCACACCACCTGCTGGTCCTGAGAGATTTTTGATATAGGGTACATGCACTTACTGGAGAGACAGAAAAACAGAAAGCAGGAAATCACCCCCTGGGGGAGATGGCTGTGCCGCAATCTCTTCTCCTCTGTTCTCTCAGGATTTGGGGCACGCACACCGACACACCCGGCTTGAGTTTTTTTTTTTTGTTTTGTTTTGGAGAGATTTTCGCTATAGGGCGCGTGCACTCACCAGAAAGACAGAGAGAGACATAGAGACAGAAAGCGAGAAATCACCCCCCAGGGGGGATGGTCACGCCGCAATCCCTTCTCCTCCATTCTCCTCTCGGGATCTTGGGCACACATGCACACGCGCCTGGTGTGAGTTTTAAGCCACCGGGTCCGGGACGCGAACCGCAGTCGACTACGTGGGATTCCAGCGACATAGCCATTACACTGATTGCTGGTTCCCCCGGCTTGAGTTTTAAGACACCGGGTCTGGGACTCTAACCATGATCGACTATGTGGGAGTCCAACAACATAACCATTACGCCATCTTCTGGTTCTGTCCTCAGTGATTTTTTTTTTTTTTTTTTGGAGAGGTTTTTGCTATAGGCACATGCCCTTGCCAGGAATATAAAGACAGAGAGACAGAAAGCGAAAAATCACCCCCCAGGGGGGATGGCCATGCCACAATCCCTTCTCCTCCATTCTCCTCTCAGGATCTTGGGCACACATGCACGCACACATACCCAACATTAGTTTAAGCCACTGGGTCTGGGACCTGAGCCGCAGTCGACTACATGGGAGTCCAGCGACATAGCCATTACGCTAACTGCTGGTCCCTCCATCCTCAGTGATTTTTAAGACTAAGTTTGGCCTTCACTATTGTATTATCTCAGATCTCCTGGTATTGGGTTGTTGGAAAGTCATGACACATATTTGCATAGAAAAACAGAAAAATATGTTATGACTTTTCTGATGGCTTAATATTTTTTCCTTCCTTTTTAAAAAAATATTTATTTAATTTTATTCACTTATTCATTTCTTTTAATTTGACCAGAGAGAGACAGAGAGAGAAGGAAAGTGAGAAGGCAAGCCACCAGGTTCAGGACTTGAACCACAGTTGGTCATGCGGGAGTGTCCAGTGCTTTAACTACCACGCCACCTGCTGGCCCCCAATATTTTTTTCTTCTTAGACTACAACATGATTTCATTATAATGTATGTATCCCCATTCTTCTCCCAACTCCGTGAGGACAATGATTCTGTCACTTGTCACATTGTGCCTGGCACATGGTAGCAATCTGTATTTTTTGAATGGATGAAAAATAGGGGTTGCCTGAATGGAGATGGGTGGAAGTGGGGAGATTATGGGAGAGGGAGGAGTGTTCCAGGATTTAGGAACCAGAGCAGGTGCAAAGCTCTGTGGTAGGCAATACCTTGGTATAGTCAAGGACCCAAGAGAAAGTGCGGGTAATGAAGCGTATGTTTGGCAAGCGTTCAGTAAGTGCCACAGCAGGCAACACCACAGCTGGGCCCTGTGCTAAGCCCTGGGAGCACACAGATGTGCGCTTTAACTTCTGTGTGTCAGGAGCTCCCATCTAGTGGACATATGAAGGGGCAAGGACAGTCAATGTGACAAGTGCTCTGATGGAGAAAGCAGGGGCTCTATGAGCCCAGAGGAGGCATCTAGCCCAGTCCGAGGGTTGTGAAAGGCTTTCCAGAAGTGACAGCTGAGCTATGTTTGGAAGGCAGTATCAGAGTTAGCCATTCATAGGTGATGGATGTGGGGAGGACATTCCAGATGAAAGAGGCTGGGCAAGGGAAGGGTGTAAAAGAGCCCAGTGAGTCTGGTGATTTATAAATCATTCAGTGTGATTAGATAGCAGGATGTAAGGGCCAGGGTTGAAGGAAATACAAGCCCAGCTTATGCAGGACCTTGTTGGCCAGACTTAAGGTTTCAGACTTCATCCTGAGGATTTTATAAAGATATTGAAGGATTTGGGCCCAGCTGTGGTAGTGTGCTCTGGACACTGCTGCTTACTCAGCAGGCTGCGATCACTTGGAGGCTCAAGTTCAATTACTGATCCCTTTTAAAAACCAGGTGCAATGGCATACACCTGTAATCACAGCCACTCAGGTGGCCAAGACAGGAGAATTGGACACAGTAAGACCCTGTCCGAAATACACACACACATACACACACGCACACAGATATTAAAAGATATTAAACAGAGAAAATGTCTTGCTAAGATTTTCTATGTAAGTCAGATTGGAAAGGGCAAGAGTGGGGGCCTGACACTGACATTTCAGAGACAGGGCTTCAGGAATCTAAGCAGAGTTGGAAAAAAAACTACTGAAAGGGATTTCATAGAAGGGCAGTTAATGGCTTAAGTCTTGGCATTAGTCTTGCCTGAGTTTGAATCCCAGAAGGTCTCCTTTTTAGATCTGAACCTTCGATAAGACATTTATATAAGAATTATTTACTTAGTTTTATTTATTTATTGTTATTTAATTTGATCAGAGAAAGACAGAGAGTGAGAAAGCAAACAAGCCACCATGTCTGGGACTTAACTGTGGTTGGCCATGTCGGAGTCTAGCACCTTATCCACCCACACCACCTGACAACCCAGATAAGACATTTCTAAGCCTCAGTTTCCTCATCAATAAAATAAGGTGATCCTATGAACTTCACAGTGTACTTGTAAAAATTTAAATAGGATGATGTGCACAGGGCTTGCCTCTGGTATTCAGTAAAGAATTTATTTTTTTAAAGAATTATTTTATTTAACTTCATTTATTTTAATTTGACTAGAGAGGGACAGAGTGAGAAAGCGAGAAAGAGCAAGCCCCCAAGTCCAGGACTCGCACCAGGGTCGGCCATGTGTGAGTCCAGCACCCTTAGCCACTATGCCACCTACTAGCCCCCAGTAAAGAATATTTTGATTCAGTGAGGAATGGGAGTTCTTTTGTGGCCTCTTCTAGGGGTGGGGGGCCAGCAGGACCCATTTGTGCCTATGTCATTCATATGTCACATGTTTTAAACTGGAAACTGTGTGTGTGTGTTCAACCTTTCCACCATATATGATCAGTTTTAATGGTCTTTTTAAAAATAGAGGAAATACATTGCTTTTAGAATTTGTCATAAGTAGGGACCAGCAGTTGATCTAATGGCTACGTTGCTGGACTCCCATGTAGTTGACCATGGTTCGAGTCCCGGACCTGGTGGCTTAAGCTCATGCCGGGCGCATGTGCATGCGTTTCTAGGTAGTCCCGAGAGGAGAATGGAGGAAAATGGATTGCAGCGTGGCCATCCCCCCGGGGGGTGATTTCTCACTTTCTGCCTCTGTCTTTCGCTGTCTTTCTGGTGAGCGCACGCGCCCTATAGCAAAATCGTCTCAAAAAAAAAAAAAAAAAGAAGAAGAATTTGTCATAAGGACTAAATCATGGAATAGACAGTGGGCCTAGTTGGTAAGTGGCTAAAGTGCAAAGGAATTGGTTACCTTTTAAATGTGTGTGTACATATATTCTTACATGTGTGTATATGTGTACACACATACATACACCACGGATTTTTAAAACTTAAAAAAAATTGAGGCTGACTTTTTTTTAAAAAGTATATTTTTGGTATGGGGATTAATAAGAGAATGTCTGTGAAGAGCTTAGCATGGTTCCTGGGTAGTCCACAGACAGCGTTTGCTTGCACTTGGTATGATTGCATTGGTGTTTAGTTTAGCATGATACCTGTCCCTTGGCTTCCCAAGTTTTACAGCTTAAGGTGGATACCAGGTCCCAGGTCAAGACCTGTCTTGGCAGCTCAAGCACCCGGTGAGCTCAGGGGGGAAGTGATCAGGGCAAGGGTGATGTGGGGTGTCCTTGGATATGCCCAAGTTTACCCGCCCAGCCAGTCTCAAGAGCTATGGAAGGTAATTGATACTTCTCTTCTGAACGAATGAGAGAGAAAGGAGCCAGCGAGGGAACCCACAGCCTCCCGGGCACCCATTGGCTGCAGCCCCTTGGTTGCTTAGCAACTCTCCCCATTTTCTCAGCTCTGCTCCCGAAGCTCTAATTGCAGGCCTGGGTTGAGCTCAGTGTGCACGGCAGCCAAGGAGTCCCAGCAGCCCTACTCAGGCTGTTCTGCTTCAGCTGACCACGGGAGCCAGGCCACTTGAACCCAGTCTCAGCTGAGCCCTAGAGACATGCTCTCTGTCCTCCTCCCCCAAACCTAGACACCTAGACCTGTTCCTCTGGTCACAGCTCTCCAGCACAGCTGCTCAGGTTGGTGGGAAATCTATACAGGAGTTTGCCCCACATGTGGCTACACCCAGACCAGAGTCAGAGCTGGGGCCTTGCTCTATCTAGTCTGGTTTCCTAGTTGTGGCTTGAGAAAGTCACCTTCAGTGGCTTTGATTGTTGGGTCATCCAGGCACTACCCCCTAGGTGTCCTGGCATCCCCTCCGCTAGCTGGTATTCAAGTCACCCTTTTTCTGCCTCGCTACAGCTGCTGCCACTTCCTGGTTCTCTCCTTCGAAATGTTTCTTTTTCCTTCTGAATTATGTATTTTCTCCTGAAAAGCTTTTCAATGGGTGCTGTGGTAGGAGAAGAGATGAATTAGACATGCTCTTGGAGCACCCATCAGTTAAGACTGGAAATATGGGCTGAGATCTGCTTAAATATTTTGGGGGAAGTTCCTGTTGGACCCTGAAAGAGAAGCAGACCTATAGGAGTTCTAAGGGGCCGTCCCAACCTAGAATCTGCCTCTAAGTTGCTGTATGACCTTGAGTAATAGTCTGAGCCCTTCTGGGCAATGTTGTTCTTTATTTATCCTATTATGAAGCTCAGATAAGACTAATTAAGAACCTTCCTGGGGTACTGACTGTCTGCATGAGCTGGGGCAGGTGGAGGGAGCCTTGGGCTACAGTGGGGATGCTCTGGGCATAGAAGACTGCCATCTGCCCCCATCTCAGCTGCGGGAAGCTTGTGGGCCGTAGCCTTGGCCCTGCCCCTGCTCTCTGTGCCAGACTCTGGCCTGAGGGTGCCCATTGTCTGGTGGTGCAGCCTGTGTCAGGGTCATGCGACTGAAGCCATCTCAGCTGTCACCATGCAGCACCCGTTCGGGCTATCTCCAGGTCGGGGGATATCCTGGTATGGATAGCTTTTCCTATCAGAATGGTGTGTGGAAAAGGAGGCCAACACCCTGGCCTGGTTGCCTCTTTTGTCCTTTTCATTCTCTCACTAAGGTTATGAGGCTCCTGCCTAGCAACTTCTTGGGATAAGTCCAGATGGAACTTTTGGACCCTTAGTCTCTCCTCCCTCTGTAGATTGCTATGGTGACACTATGCTTGGTGGCAAAATGTGTCCGATGCCCCCTGAGAGTATGCCCCTCCCTTAGCCAGATCTCTGCGGAGCATGCTGCTTGGGAGGGATCCAGTGGGATGGAGCTACCTTTCTTTCTGTCTCCTTCATCTGCCCCTCCATTAGAGAATTATTGAGTGCAGGGCGCATCTGGGCCCTCTTTTCTGTCATTCATCACTTTCTCCCTGGGCACTTCTCGTTCATTCCCATAGTGTCCATTTCCAGCTATTAGCTGATGACTCTCAAATCTGTGTCTCTTGCTCTGACCTCTCTGCTGAGCTTCAGAGTTTTATATCCAATTCCTTTTAAGTTTATTTATGTATTTTATGAGAGAGAGAAAGAAGCAACCCCAACAGGATCTTCACTCTACAACCCAACCCCAGTCTCAGCTGGCCAGAATTGTGGGCACAGTGTGCTCAGGAGAGTCCCAGGATATGAACCCAAGAACTTTCCCATGTTTGTGATGCCACCGTGTCACCACCTGGTCCTTTATATCCCCCCCTTTTTTTTATTTGTGCACATCTATGCATATTCCAGCAGGGGCCTCTGAGTCAACATGCCTAATACTGAATTTACCACTTCTCTACCTCCCATTAAAGATGTTACTGTCCTGGGGACCAGCAGGTGGCGTGGTGGTTAAGTCACTGAACACTCCCATATGGCTGATCACAGTTCAAGTCCTGGACCTGGTGGCTTGCTTTTTCACTTTCCCTCTTTCTCTCTCTCTGTGTCTCTCTCTAATCAAATTAAGAAGGAGAAGAAGAAGAAAAAGAATAAATTAAATTAAATAATTCTTTAAAAAAATATGTCACTGTTGGTTTGAGTCCTGGCTTGAAACTCACGCCAGGTGCATGTGCGTATGTGCCCAAGATCCCAGGAGGAAAATGGAGGAGAAGGGCTTGTGGTGTGGCCATCCCCCTAGGGGTGATTTCTTGATTTCTTTCTCTTTGGCAAGCACACACACACACACACACACACACAAACGACGTTACTCTTTGCCTCTACCCAACCTTCTAAGTCTCAATAAATTAGCTCTACCATTTACTTAGTTGGACAGTTGTCCTTTACTCTTCTGCACTCTTCTATCCAGTCAACCCTCAAGTCCTGTCTGTTTTGCCTCTTAACTCTACTTCTCTCCCTTCCTACTGCCAACCGAGCTACACAGGAGTTGGGATTTGGTGGTGGAGGATGGAGTGTATGGTGGAGTCCCATGTCAAGGTCTCTCTTCACAGCCTGAAGTCAAACACTGGTTAGGGTCATTTGGTTGGTGGCTGGGGGAAACTGATCAGGGCAAATGTGTGGGTGATATGGGATGTCCTTGGATACCCTCAAGTTTACCCTGCGCAGCCAGTCTTAAGTACTTTGGCAGGTAATTGATGCTGCTTCTCTTCTGAACAAATGAGCAAGCAAGGTGGGGATTGATGCTCTTGTGTACTGTTGCTACCTTCTAAAGTCTTCATTAATAGTCCACCTAAAGAACCAGCAGGTAGTGTAGTGGTTATAGTGCAGGACTCCCACATGGCAAACTGCGGTTCAAGCCCCAGACCTGGCAGCTTGGTTTCTCACTTTCCCTTTCTCTCAGTCTCTCTCTGGTCAGATTAGGAAATGATAATAACAGGGACCAGCAGTTAGCATAATGGCTATGTCGTTGGGCTCCCATGTAGTCAACCGTGGTTCGAGTCCCGGACCTGGTGGCTTAAACTCATGCTAGGTGCATAGGCATGCATGCCCAAGCTCCTGAGAGGAGAATGGGGGAGAAGGGATTGTGGTGTGGCCATCCCCTCTGGGGGGTGATTTCTCACTTTCTCTCTCTCTGTCTCTCTGTCTTTCTGGTGAATGCATGCACCCTATAGCAAAAACCTCTTAAAAAAAAAAAAAGAAATAACAGAAACAGGGACCAGCAGATGGTGTAATGGTTACATTGCTGGACGATCACATACTCAGCCGCATTTTGAATCCCGGACCTAGTGACTTAAAACTCATGCTGGTGTGATCCGTAGTTGGCATAATAGCTATGTCACTGGATTTCCATGTAGTCAACCACAGTTTGAGTCCTGGACTCGGTGGCTTAAACTCACACTGGGCACGTGTGCATGCTTGTGTGCACGTCCAAGATCCCAAGAAGAGAATGGAGGAGAAGGGTTTGTGGCGTGGCCATCGCCCCCAGGGGTGATTTCTTGCTTTCTGTCTCTCTCAGTCTTCCTAGCGTGCACATGCACCCTATAGCAAAAGCCTCTCTAAAACAAAAACCAAACAAACAAAAAACTCATGCTGGGTGTATGTGCGTGTGTGCCCAGGGTCCTGAGAGGAGAATGGAGGAGGAGAAGGGCTTGTAGTGTGGTCTTCCCCCTTGGGGGGTGATTTCTAGCTTTCTATCTCTTTTTCGCTCTGGGGAGCGCAAACGCCCTATAGCTAAATAAATAAATAAATAAATAAATATTTTCTCCTATAGTGCCCTCCTGGAGTCAGAAAAGTAACCACTTGGATAGATTCAAGGTTAAGGGTTTTTTGTTGTTGCTGTTACATAAATTAACTAATTTATTATAGACTAGTGATATTCCGAATGTCTATGGAGCTTCTACTGGTCTTTCAGTCTTCTGCTGGCAGACTTTACTGTGACAGCCGAAGCTGTGGTGTAGGTCCAGGCACCACCGACTCCCGTTTTCATGCAGGAACCACAGCGCCAGATCCCCACAGCCCGTCTCTTCTTAGTTTTGCCACAGAAGGAGCAAGTTTACTAGGCATGCTGGCCAGTTTCAGTTTTCTTCACCATTTTCCGGAGGGAGGCACCATAGTGTGTCCCGTATTTACTGACAATGCCAACCTTCTCAGTGTGTTTAGCCATATTGCCGCCATTTAGGTCCGAGTCCAGAGAGGAAGAGACACCAATAAATAAGTCTTAAAATAATAATAATAATAATAATAATGCACCTAAACCTGAGCATTTCTGTCTCCTACCCTTGTATTCATTTCCCAGGGCTAACACAGCAAAGCACCGCAAATTAGATGACTTTAAACAACAAAAACTTACTGTCATAATTTTGAAGACTGGAACTCTGAAATCGAGGTGTCAGCAGGACCGTGCTCCCTCTGAAACCTGTAGAAGAAGCTTTCCTTCCCTCTCCCTAGCTGCTGGTGGTTTGCTGGCAGTTGTTGGCATTCCTTGGCTTACAACTGCGTAACTCCAGCTTCTGCCTTTGTATTCACATGCCATCCCCCCTTTCATGTCTCTGTCTTCACACAGATGTCTT
The DNA here is from genome assembly GCF_000334495.1 of Tupaia belangeri chinensis. Taxonomy (NCBI): domain Eukaryota; kingdom Metazoa; phylum Chordata; class Mammalia; order Scandentia; family Tupaiidae; genus Tupaia; species Tupaia belangeri. The sequence goes on from NW_006159889.1 coordinate 1,636,909, forward strand.
CCTATAGGATACTTTAGTCTTGTTGGATTAGGGGCCACCCTGCTCTAGTATGACCTCTATTTCCAAATAAGGTCACATGTTGAGGTTCTCATGATTAGTACTTTATCATACCTATTTTAGGGGACACAGTTTGACCAACAACAGTCTGCCCTTGTGTGCCTCAAAATTCGTAGCATTCCCATGATTCTTCGCCTCATCCCAACCTCTCCCTAATCTTAACCCATCAACTCTCAGTCCAGTTGCAGGACCCATTCAATCCATTAATACTGACCTTCTCATACTTCCTTCCCTGAATTCTCCTGGAGGTTCCTGACTTAATGCCCTTCCCAACGTGGGCAGCGTCAGAGCTTGGGATCTGATGTAGGGAGGGGAGGTCAGGGAAGGCAGGTAGATGGTGGGGGGTGTAGATAGTTCTGATGGTTCTCCTTGCCTCATGCTTCTAGGTACGTGAACACACTCCTGAAGCTTATCCCACTGGTGCTGGGACTGCAGGAACAACTGAGACAAGCAGTGCAGAATGGGGACATGGAGACCTCCCATGGCATCTGCCGCATTGCTGTGGCCCTGGGCGAGAATCACTCCCGGTGAGGAGTGGGGCAACTGGGGCTGAGATAGCGGGATCCTTTAAGAAGTAGGATTATGGGACCAGCAAGTGTTACAGAGGTTAAGGCACTAGATCCCACATGGTCAACTGTGTGCTTCCAGTCCTGGCCCCAGCAGCTTGAATGTGTGCCCAAAATCCTGAAAGGAGACTGGAGGGGAAGGGATTATGATGTGGTCATCTCCCCTGGGGGAATGATTTCACACTTTCCCTTTCTCTCTGTCTCTCTCTGGCAAGTGCGCCTTGCCTATAGCAAAACTAAAAATCAAATGAAAGGAGGTTATGGAACCCCCTTGGAGAGGTGGAATGACCTTACTGTATCTCCTCCTCCCCAGAGCCTTGCTGGACCAAGTAGAGCACTGGCAGAGCTTCCTGGCACTGGTCAACATGATCATGTTCTGCACGGGCATCCCTGGCCACTATCCTGTCAACGAGACCACCAGTTCCCTCACCCTCACCTTCTGGTACACACTGCAGGTGTGTCTCTGACAGCTAGTAGGTCCGGGCCATGATAGAAGGTGTATCTTGGGTTTCTGTGTCTCCCGGGGAATGGCTGACTCTCATCCCTGGCTCTCTCAGGATGACATTCTGTCCTTTGAGGCAGAGAAACAGGCTGTGTACCAGCAGGTGTACCGGCCGGTCTACTTCCAGCTGGTGGATGTGCTTCTACACAAGGCCCAGTTCCCTTCCGATGAAGAATATGGATTCTGGTCCTCAGACGAAAAGGAGCAGTTCCGAATTTACAGGTGATGGTAGCAGGCCAACCCTAGCTCTAAATGGAGTCCTGAAATGTCATGAAGGCATGAGGGAAGGGGTCCTTGGCTTCTTAAATTCTGGGGTTCTTTTTTCTATTCTCAGGGTGTTTTCCAGGGTTGGAAGGGTACCTGGGTAGGCCCGTGGGCTTGGGGCAGGATCCAGGCAGTGTAAAAGGCCTTCATCTGCTTCTCAGGGTGGACATCTCAGACACGCTCATGTATGTCTATGAGATGCTGGGGGCCGAGCTGCTCAGCAACCTCTATGACAAGCTGGGCCGTTTGCTTACCAGCTCAGAGGAGCCCTACTCCTGGCAGGTACCTCCCAAGCCTGTTTCTCTCAGCCCTCCCTGACCTGTCACACCCTCCTCAACCAAGCCAGTGGTACCCTCTTTCCCCAGCACACAGAAGCCCTGCTCTATGGCTTCCAATCCATCGCAGAGACCATAGATGTCAACTATTCTGATGTGGTGCCTGGGCTCATTGGCCTCATCCCACGGATCAGCATCAGCAACGTGCAACTGGCAGATACTGTCATGTTCACCATTGGTAAGACCTGGCTTATACCCATGACCATATAACCACAGCCACAGTGCTGATTCCCGGCAATGGCCAGCTTGCTCCGTCCTGTCCAAAATGGAAGAGACACTTGCCCTCTCACACATTCAGCAGCCAACTGACAGTCCTGGCAGGTCTAAGGGTCCTTCCTACAGTGTACTGAGCTGCAGTCTAGTGAGGTCTATTTGCATCAGCAGGACAGCAGTGCTGAGCCTCTCTTGAGCAGTCCCTTCCTGCTTCTTAGGTGTAAGGCTCACATTTGAGCATGCACATGCATAGCCACCTCTTTGGTGCCCAGAATGAGCAGTGCTCCATGCTGGGGCTGCAACCTGACCCTGCCTGCCTCCAGGACACAGTACAAAGCCAACCTGGCCTGCCTCAGAGTCTCCCCTGCCTTCTTCCTCCAGGAGCTCTGTCTGAATGGCTGGCCGACCACCCTGTCATGATCAACAGTGTCTTACCCCTTGTACTGCATGCCCTGGGCAATCCTGAACTCTCAGTCTCTTCTGTGTCCACCCTCAAGAAGATCTGTCGAGAATGCAAGTATGACCTGCCACCCTACGCCGCCAACATCGTGGCTGTGTCACAGGTATGCAGGGCCCTGCACAGTGCTGGCCCTCAGGGCACTCTGTCCTGTGCTAATACCATTTTCCTTTTTCATGTTTTTACCCCCAGGATGTGCTGATGAAACAGATCCACAAGGTGCGGCTCAAACATTTCTAGAGGTCTTTTGGGGAGTCTTGTGGGAACCTCTTCTGGAAATCCTATCTTCTGCCTTCGTTCTTGGAAGCTTCTCCAGCAGGCTCATTCTCCCTCCTACACACCACCAAGTGTGGTCAGGACTGACCATCGTGTTCTGCCCACAGACAAGCCAGTGCATGTGGCTGATGCAGGCATTGGGCTTCCTGCTGTCGGCCCTGCAGGTGGAGGAGATCCTTAAGAACCTGCACTCTCTCATCTCACCCTACATCCAGCAGCTGGAGAAGCTGGCAGAGGAGATAGTGAGTGAGCTCTGGGGGCCAGGGAGCTGCTCCAGGACACTGGGCCTTCTCCTTGAGTGGGCTGTGGCTGGTGAGGGCTGGAGCTGGAGCTGGCACTCAGGGATGGGGCTGGGCGAGCTGGAGCTCAGTTCTCTTCTCCCTATAGCCCAACCCCTCCAACAAGCTGGCCATTGTCCACATCTTGGGGCTTCTCTCCAACCTCTTCACCACGCTGGACATCAGTCATCACGAGGATGATCACGAAGGCTCTGAGCTCCGGAAGCTGCCAGTGCCACAGGGACCCAACCCCGTGGGTGACATTGTCTTTGCTGTTGCTTCCCCACCCCACCCTGTGGGAATGTCATTGCTACTTCCCACTCTGTGGTAATGCTGTCATTGTTCCCCTGGCCCTAAAAGGGTGATGTATTTGGTCCTCTAACCCTGTGAGTAACCTCATTATTGCCCCTCACTCTGTAGGTAGCAAGGTCATTGTCTGGGGCCTTTGTCCCAAGCCCAGTTGGGGTGATGTTAGCCCCATGAGGGACACTAACATTATTCTTCAACACCCAAGTGGTGGTGTTATGGGTTCCTGTTTAATGCTCGACTTTGGGGGCCTTCTGCTTCAGCATTCATTGTCTCCTGCAGGCACTGAGGGTGCTGACATACCCTACATGCAATAGTTCTTGCCCTTGAGCTGCTCCCAGTCTAAAGGAAATACACGTCAACAGAGTGTCATAAAGCAATGTGATAAATACCGTGATAAGGTTGGGCACAGGAGGTTGGGATGACCACTTACAAGCCTCTTGGGGCAAGCCCCAACTTCCCATTGAAAGCCAGGAATATCTGGCTGACTCACGTAAAACTGTGTTGGACAGCAGATGTGATCTTGAGTGAAAGTTGTTTGAATACTATAAAACTTTGTACAAATGTGAGGGACTGCTTTGGTCATTGTTCCCAGAACCCCCTCCAGGGTTTCCCCTGGAGAAAAAGGAAACCATAAGTATCCCGGACCCCTCTGCTCAATTCCCTGTCCCAGTTTCAGTCATCCTTTTGGGTCCAGACCAAGCCTGGGCCACCATCATCCCAGAGCCCCTCCTCCTTCTGTGGTAGTCATCATCCTGCCTTCCCTCACCTCCCAGGACCGCAGTCTGCTCTCTGCTCATCCATAAGCTGCCCGCAACTACGCATCCCTTGGGGCTCCCTGCCCCAAGCCAGTTTGGGTGAGACAGCATCTCCACTCCTTTGGGGCTAGCCCATAGACTTGATCTTACTGAGCAGAAATGGATAGGGAGTGTGTTTCTTTTTTTTTTTTTTTAACACCATAAAGTTGCTTTAATT
>NW_006159889.1:1641380-1658214 GCF_000334495.1 Tupaia belangeri chinensis
TTTTTTTTTTTTTTTTAACTACATAAAGTTGTCTTAATCTTCCGAAGCACTCATAATATCCCTGCTTTGTACTTTGAGGTTCCCTCTGAGGTGATCCCTAGAATGCAGGATATTCTTTTCCACTCACAGTGCAGTGCAGCAAACCATTCCTTCTCCCAAGGGTCCCCTGCACTGAGCACTCAGTGTACATCTGGGGTAATGGGTTTGAACTCCTTACCTGCTCCCTGCTACCAAACCCTTCTCAGGTGGGTGAGTGACGGCAGGGCACTTCACATCTCCCTGTGTCTTCAGGTGGTGGTGGTGCTGCAGCAGGTCTTCCAGCTCATCCAGAAGGTGCTGAGCAAGTGGCTGAATGATGCCCAGGTGGTGGAGGTGAGTCCTGACTCTTGCTCTCTGTTCCCATGGTGACTTTGCTCAGAGGTCCACGTTAGCTCGTGATAGTCTGGAGAAGTAGAGGAGGGGAACCCTGCCTCAGACAGAAGCAGTCTTTTTGGAGGACATTTAGAACTCCAGTGTCAGGAGAAGTACTTGATGAAAGGACTGTGACCTCAGGGCTGAGTGACAGCCAGGCATCTGTGTTAGTATGAGACCTGCTTTTGGTCCCTTCTCAATTCAGGTTTTTGTTGCTGTTGCTGCTCCCTGAGAGGAAATGATGGAGATGTAAGTAGTAAGAGTTAAGTGGCAAGATGGGCGTGGTGGTGCACACCTATAATCCCAACCACTAGAGGTTGAGGCAGGAAGATCATAAGTTCAAGGTCAGCCTGGGCAACAGTGAGACCCTGTCTCTTGGGGAAAAAAAAAAAACAAAACAGAGGCCAGCAGGTGGCATGGTGGTTAAGGTCCTGGACTCCTACATGACTGACCACGATTCGAGTCTTAGACCTAGCAGCTTAAAAAAAATCATGCCAGGTACATGTGTGCGCATACTCAAAATTCCGAGAGGAGAATGGAGGAGAAGGGATTGCAGCATGGCCATACACCCCTTGGGGAATGGCTTCTCACTTTCCCTCTCTTTCTATCTCTATATCTCCGGCAAGTGCGTGCACCCTTTTGCAAAAAAAAACCAAAACAACGAAGTTACATCCTCTGCCCCTCTGTGAAGGGCCTTTTTGCCCCCTGCCTTCCAGGTAAGACTCACACTCACTTTCCTCCCTTGGTTTGCAGGACCAGGCAAGGCTTCTATGTAAGTGCCCTTTCTTAAGGCTCCTCTGTGCAGGGCTTCAGTTCTATTCCAGCCGGTTGTAACCTACTGACCAGAGCCCTTTGCTTGCTCCCAAGGCGGTGTGTGCTATCTTTGAGAAGTCAGTGAAAACGCTGCTGGACGACTTTGCCCCTATGGTGCCACAGCTGTGTGAGATGTTGGGCCGGATGTACAGCACCATCCCACAGGCCTCTGCCCTCGACCTCACTCGGCAGGTAGGGGGTTGGAACAGCCAGTGTTCTGGATTGCATCTTAGAGATCTGACCCTGGGTAGGGGCGGCTCAGGTGGCTGCTGTGGCTGGGGTCCCTGCCTGCATCCCGGGGGTGTTGACCTGTCTGGGTGAGATGGGGCCTCAGCTGACCAGCTCTCCCTGCTTTGTTGTAGCTGGTCCACATCTTTGCCCATGAACCTGCCCACTTTCCCCCAATCGAGGCCCTCTTCCTGCTCGTCACCTCCGTCACACTCACTCTCTTCCAGCAAGGTAGGTCCTGACCAGGGTCTCTGCTGCTGCCGCCACTGCCACTGCCTCTGCTTCCCCGAATGGGGAGTCAAAGCTGCCCACTCTGTTCTCTGTCCCCTGAGGCGCACGAGGGACTTGATGGAAAACTTGTGGGATTAAGCACAGCACAACTGTCACCTTTTAAGTAGATGACACTTTGGGTCGAAATGGATAAGAGGGTGAATGATGCCTTGTACTGGCCTGCTGGACTCAGGGCCAGTCTGGATATGGGGGCAGGTGGGGACAGAGGCTCTGGGGGATTTAGAGCACTAGGCAGGCTCCTTTTCTCTGGAATAGAGCAGGGACTTTGAAGTCAGGTAGACCTATATTCTAACCTCATCACTACCAACTAGTTGTGTGACCTTGGGCAAGTCCCTTACCTCTGCTGAGCCTTCATTTCCATAGCTGTGAAATGGAGATACCATATACTGGATAGGATTGTGACAGGTATTTAACGTCACACCTTCTGGACTCCTGGCTTGGGATTTTTGCACATGAAGTACTGGTTCCTTTTCCTGCATCAAGGCTTTGTCCTTTCTAGGCCAAAAGCCAAGTGCCTTTGGCTGTGGTCCCATGCCCGCCCCCCATTCACTTTGACCCTCTGCCTGAGAGAGCTAGGAGCAAGGGGCGAAGCTCTCCCCCAACCCCACTACCACCCTGCAAACCAGGTGTCTACTTGGGAAAGAAGGAGCATTGTGCTGCCAGCCTCATGATCTTGCCTGGATTTCTGGTCCTAGGTTTGAGGCTCACCAGGGGTCTCAGCTGGAGCCCAGAGGATTCTCTGCTCCTATCCCTGGTGTCTGGTCCCATGGTCCTGGCCTCCATTTCTGTGGGCCATGGGGTAAGTCCAAACTAGGGAGAAACCTGAGCCAGAAACCTGGATATGGTCATCCTTCACCTCACCTCGCCCACTTCACATACTCACACTGGAACGAGGCCCAGTGATCCCGGCTCCTAGCTGTCCCACCAGGAGTGGGCCCACCTCTCCCTGCCTTCATGGCTGTGCCTGTCTGAGGTCTCAGCTGGGTTACCTCAACGCCTTCCTGTCATCTGCCCGCCTTACCAGTTCATTCTACCTGCTACAGCATGATGTTTTGTTACAAAACACAAGTCTGACATTTTCCCTCCCTGGCCTAAAACCTTGTCATTATTTTTACACACAGCCCCCCCTTCCCCCGGGTTCTCAACCCATTCTCATCCACGTGGCAGAGCTCTGGTACACCTAACGCCCTCTCCTGCCAGTGTCCTCTGTCCTCAGGAGTCCCACATTCCAGCACACTGGCCTTTCCCTTATCATATCCCATTTGATCCCTGTGCCTTGGGGCACTGACTGGACAACCCTAAGCCTTACTGGGTGAACTCTCACTCCTTCATACCTTAAAAAAGAAGATTGTATCAGTCCTCAGAGAAGCTTCTTGGAGGCAGAATTGGGTGCTTCTAACTGCTGAAAACTGCATCCTGTACACCCTGTTGATACAGCAGTGACCACACGGTAATCAGCTTTCAGGTCCATCTTCCTTTCTAGATTAAACCCCTCAAGGGCAGGCTTGAGTCTCTTCCCTGCATCCCCAGCACCCAGAATAAGGCCAGCACAGAGCAAGCCCTGGACACTTAAATAGAGGGTGAAGGTTCTCTGCCCTTGGAACGTTCTTCCTCACTACCTGGCCTATCTCTAGCAAGGTGGCTGCTGAGCACTGAACCTGCTGTCCTACAGCAGAACCCAGGTATGGGGCATGTTGGGCCTCGCTTGCCAAGACTTGAGTAACTCGGGATTCTGATATGGAAGGGACAGGCTTTGTTAGTGGCTCCTCATAGCCTGGAGAAGGATAGGAAAGAGCTTACTGGCTACTTTACAGACGGGGAAACTGAGTGTTTATGGCTTGCACAAGATCACACAGCTACTTCCTGATGTCTTAGGCAGACATTCCGACATGGAGAAGCCTGGAAGGAGCTCCAGGTGCATGCCTTGTTCTTGCCATAGGAATCATCAGGACTGGAGGCGGAAGTGTGCAAGAACAAATTTGTTGAACTTGTTGGTTGTCTTGCTGGGCAGGATGGCCTAATACCTGTTTTGCTGTCCTAGTCTAAGCCATCCCTTCTCCAGGCTCTGACTTCCCACTGGACCGTGGGATGACACGTTGACTGGTTTCCCTCTGTCTTGGCACGTCCAGATGGCAGGAGCTAGTCCTCGGCCTGGAGTTTGGCTCTCTGCTGAGTCGGTGTCCATGTGGAGGGGCTTTGCTGGGTGCAGCTCTATATTTGGCCTAATGATGCCATTTCCTTTCCTAGGCCCTACCAGTGACTTGCCTGCCATTCCCACGGCACACTGGACACTGCCTTACCCAAGCAGGAGTCCTCTGGTTTAAGTGGACCCAGTAAAGTCCTTCCCTTGGACAAACCAAGAGCCCTAATGCCATTTAAGAAATTTACTCTAGCTTTATTGTCCTGGGCTGTCCAGGGTCTTCAGCCAGGTCTCAACAGGAAGTACTAAGGACTAATCCCCACAGCCCCGCCCTCCTCTTTGATGACCTGCGATGGGGAGGAATGTGCAAAGAAGCAGAGTAGGGCTATCCAGCCTGCCTGAGGCCACAGCGAGTGTGTGCCCATTTCTTCAGCTACATGGAGTCCAGAATTGCTCAAGCACCAAGGGGTCACTTGGGGGACTGGCCTGAGGAGGAGTGGGGAGTAGGTGGAAGGCCCCTTGGGGAAGCTGGGCAGGCCCGTCCTTCACTTTGCCGTCTCTTTCTGTTGGGCTTCTCCCAGTTCATGGTTTTTGTATGTTTTGTTTCTTTATCTTGCTTCCTGCTGCTCATGTGCCCCCACGCTGTCTCCCTGCAGGCTCTCAGTCCCACATAACTATATGAGGTTGAGTTGCTGTTTGTATAATTTTTTCTTAAGTTCCATCTTTATTATATTTTAGGGCCCAGGGATCATCCTGATATTGTTGATTCATTTATGCAACTCCTGGCACAGGTGTGTTTTAGTTTTATTCATTCACGTTCTGTTCTCTCTCTTTCTCTTTCTCTTATGTTGAAATTCAATTTAAGCCTATTTTTAGCTTTCTGTTGACAAATTTTTTTTCTGTTCAGTTGAATAGAGTTTCTTCATCTGTTTCCGTGGAAGTTGACAACCCAACATCCTCCTTTAGTGCCCCTTTGCCTCAAGTAGCTCAGACTTCTACACAGCCCAGGGAGAGGCTGATCCTGAAGGGAGGGAGCTGGGCTGGCCTGGGGGGAGCGGGGAAGGAAGGGGGTGGGAGCTGCCCAGCAGCTCCTGTGGCTGACTTGCCCAGAAGTTCAGGCGCAGGGCTGGAGGTGAAGGGCCTGGGGTTCACTGTCCCCGTGCTCCTGCCGGGAACTGCCTGCCTCAGTGTCCCCAGACTGCTCCTGAGAGGTAGGCTGGGAGCAGCGCCACAGGGAGGGGCTGAAGACAAGTATGCGCAGTGGAGCCCAGAGTCTGGCTGTTGGAGAGGTTGTGCTGCTGCCGGGAGGTGGGGTGCGGGCTCCATTGTGAGGTGGGACTGCACGTAAGGAGGTGCTTGCATTCGGTCTGTGTTCGGGTGTGCTGGGCCTTGTTTTGTATGTTCTGAGTTTGGTTTGGGAAGGGAACAGAAGTTACCTGCTGTAAGCAGTATGTGCATCGTCTTGGGTGTTGGGGTTAATGTATGGAGATGCGTGTCAATGGGTGTCGTACGTGGATGTGTGTTTTGTGTTGTTGATGTGTTGGACATGGGTGCATTTGGAGTGTGGGGATGTGTTGGAGGTGTGCGTGGATAGGCCTCTATGTTGTAGTATTGCTGTGTCCGTGTTGGAGTATGTACGGTTTGGGCTGTAGGAATGTGAAGCTAGCGTGATGGGGGTTCTGTGGTTTGGGGGGCCCTGTGCATTGGAGTAAGTGGAGTGTTTCTTTGCTTGATCATTTCACAGGTGCTTACTGAGTGTGTAATAAGTGCACTTGCTAGGTGCCGAGGGTGTGACAGTGAGCACAAGTAGGCACAGAGCTTGTTCTGGAACTGACGGTCTAGCTGAGGGAGGGGCCCTGGGAGAGTGAGGAACGGAGAGTGCTCCGGGCCTGGGTGGATGTGTGTGGGTATCTGCAAGGGTGTACTTTGGCGAGGAGGGCATTTGAGTGTCTGTCTGTGGGTGGGTGTGTTGGGAGAGTGTACTTGTGCTGGAGGGCTGCGGGCAGATTGAGGGCATGGCATATGGACACGGTGTGGTGATAGGGGTAGTGTTTGCATGTGTGACTATGCAGTGAGGGGATATTGCAGATGTAAAAGAGCGTGTGTGTGTGTAAGGGCATAGGGATGTGTAAGGGTGCTTTAAGTGAGGGTGCACATGGAGGTGTCTGCACACGAGTAAACATGGGGGTGGAGGGTGTGTGAAGGGTTGGTGGGTCGGGGTCTATGTGGTATGTGCTGGGGGCATTGCTGGGGAACGGAAGTGCTTGAGGACAGCCGGAGCCGTGCAGAGCATCTCCTGTGATTTGAAGATGTGCCAGTCATGTCCTGGTACCACTTGGGGCAGGCCATCTGCCCCCCTCACCCCCTCTATCCCCCCACAACCCACACAGCAGCCCTGCCTCCTGGGGTGGGTATGACTGAGAAGGGCCTGGACACAAGGTGTCCTGGGTGAGAGGTGAGCACAAGTGGCTCTGGCCCTACTTTCTGTCTTCTTGAGCAGGAGCTGGAGGGTGCCTGAGGAATGCAGGCAGGACTTGGGATGGGCTGAGGGGCTGGGACTCCATGTCCAGCTGTCATCTTTTCCTCTCACTGGCCTGTTTACAACCCCACGGGGCCTCAACTGCCCCTAAATCAAAGTGAAGTCACTGCTGGCTACCTGGAGCCTGCAGCAGGTCTGGCCCTGAAAGAGGAGAGGGTGTTTGTCCAGGGAGTGACTCAGGATCCACATTTGCTGCATTACGACCTCACGCCCAACCTCTCCACATAGATCCAGGCGTTCATGTACTCGTACATGTATGTACAGGGCATCTTCCAGCTGGCTTCTCTCCTGACGACTGAATCCTGGGGTGATCTGGGTCACCCCAAGGTGGCAGGGTGGCTGGTTTTGGCAGCCTCTACCTGTGATCCGTGAAGTTGGGGGCTGGGGTGGCAGGTGAGTGGGGGGGATGGTCCTTGGAGCTGGCTGGGGCTGGGCTTACCAGCTCCACCTCCTGCAGGCTCTGAAGCGGAAGCCAGATTTATTCCTGTGTGAACGATTGGATGTCAAAGCCGTGTTCCAGTGTGGTAAGCGGGGCCAGGTGCATGGCTGGGCTGGGGGCTGCCTGGGAGGATCCTTAGGCCCCATCTGATCTGCTCTGCCTCTGCCTATCCCACAGCTGTGCTGGCCCTCAAGTTCCCTGAGGCACCTACTGTCAAGGCCTCCTGTGGCTTCTTTGTGAGTCCCTTGCTGACCTCTGACCCCTCATCACCCTTCTCCCTTGCCCTGCCCAGGACTCCAGAGGGCAGGGGTGTGGTGTGCCAGACTTGTCTTCAGGGAGAGGCAGGAAGGGGTGGAGGCTGATGGGCCTCTCCATCCTTGTCCTCTGCAGACAGAGCTGCTGCCTCGGTGTGGGGAAGTAGAGTCTGTGGGAAAGGTGGTGCAGGAGGATGGCCGTGTGCTGCTCATAGCAGTGCTGGAGGTGAGGTGGAGCGAGTGCGGGATCGCCAGGGTGGGGGGTCCACACTGCTGAGGCAGTTGGCTTTCTAGGAGGCTTGAACCTTCGGTTCCCTAAACTCTCAGGTTGTGTGTTCCTCAACTCAATGGCTGACATTATTAGGGTGCTGTGAGGGTCCGCTGGCTCTCAGAAAGCAGTGCTCACTTGGGCTGTGCAGTGGCTGAGGAATGGTCCCAGCAGACCTGGGTGTAGTCAGGCATCCTTGCTGCAAAAGGGGCTGGAGGCGTCTGTGGTGTGCTAAGAACCACTCTCCCTCAGGCCATCGGGGGCCAGGCCTCCCGCAGCCTCATGGACTCCTTTGCCGACATTCTGTTCGCCCTGAACAAACACTGCTTCAGCCTCCTGAGCATGTGGATCAAGGAGGCACTGCAGCCCCCTGGCTTTCCCTCTGCCCGCCTCAGCCCTGAACAGAAGGACACCTTTAGCCAGCAGATCCTCCGGTGAGCAGGACTGGGTGGGGCCTGGGCTGGGGTAGGGAGGAGGTGGTGGGAGTGATGGGTGTGCTAACCCACCCTCCCTTCCCTCCTTCAGTGAGCGAGTGAACAAGAGGCGGGTGAAGGAGATGGTGAAGGAGTTCACGCTGCTGTGCCGGGGGCTACATGGCACAGACTACACAGCTGACTACTGAGGGGTGCCCCATCCCACCTGCCCGAACCTTGCCCTCCCAGTCCCCAAAGAGTAAACCTGGACCCTCACTGCTGCCTCTGCTTCCTTTCTGCTGCCAGCACCACCTAACTGAAACCCTGGGCCCAGATCCTGGGGGACGGGTGGGAGGATGCTTGGACCTAGGCCTTGGACAAGAGTGGGAGGGACACCCTCCTAGCTCCTAGGGTGGAAGAAGCCCTGCTGTAGCCAAGCCACCTAGACCGGAGCCATTCAAAACACTGCCATTGCATTTGGGGTGGGGTGGGGCGGGACTGCAGTAACATCACCAACCCCTATTAAATTAGTCCCAGCATTCACACTGATACACATTCATGTCATCGGCAATGCTGAGCACGGGGCCTTAGCTCTGCAGTGCCTGTTTTACACTGAAGGCTGATCTAGTTCATAGCGCCCATGCTAAGCTGGGAGAGTGGTCAGGGAAGTGAGGAAAGTCTGCAGGGAAGACTATTTTTTAAAAAAGAATTATTTATTTATTCATTCACTTATTTTAATTTGACTAGAGAGATGGAGAGAGGAAGTGAGAAAGCAAGCTACCAGATCCAGGACTCGAACCATAGTTGGCTATGTGGGAGTATTAGCGCCTTAACCAACCCGCCACCTGCTGGTTCCAGAAGTTGGTTTTCTGATGGGACTAGGAAGCTTCCCACGTACAGGACTTGGGAACTTGAGCTGCAAGTGCGGCGGGGCTGGTTCATTTGGGAGAGAAGTGGCGTGGGACTGAGGTCCAGGAGGGTTATAGAGCACCCTGGTTGAGGAGGGCTATAGAAAGTGGGGCTGAGTGGCAGAGGCGCAAGGGACAGACAGCCTTGCAGTCCCCAAAGCAAGAGAAAGGCAGGACGATGTCCTCACAGCTCTCTCTCTGTGAGATTTCCCTCCGGGAGACGAGGGCTTGGTCAGGACCGGGGACAGCTCCTGGCCTACTCTTGCTTTCCCTTAGCCCGATTGGGTCCCACTGTATCCTTGACTCTCTGGGGCGCCCCAGCCATCTCCTTAGCAAAGTATGAAGAACAAGCCTGAGTTCTCCCGACCTCCATCTATGATCTTTGGGTCTCCTTGAAGGGCCATGGAGGAACTGGCTATTCCCACATTCATCCTACTCCTGTTCCTCTCTTGCATTCGCACAAAGTTGTGGCCTCCATTCTTCCTCGTTTGGCCTCTTTCCATGTCAGCCAGCATCAGTCCTCCTCTTTCACCTGCCATCCCCTGAAGTCACTCTGTCCCCTCTCCCCTACCTCTTCTCCGTCCCATTCTCATCTTACTCGATTTCTCACTTCTGGGGTGAGAAATGTTTCATATACTTTTAGACCTTTTTTCCCACCCTGCTACAAGGTATCCAGGTGTCTTTTTCCACTCGCCCCTATGTCAAGCCATAAGCAAATGTGGCAAAAAATAAGTTGAGAAAGTGAGGGGTCTACAGCCCAGCTTCCGAAATCAGTGCTGATTGCGCTGCTAACTTGCTGTGTCCTATTACACAGGGAGTTAGCCTCTTCGAACCTCAGTTTCCTTATCTGGAGAATGGGGTATCTTCCTCCAAAGACTGCAAACTCAGGGACATAGTGCCTTGTAAGTGCTCTGTGTTTGCCTGCTTGGCACATGATGTGAGGATAGCAATGCTTTCACTGCATGTGACATGCAAAGGACTACTTTGTAAGCTTTTATAGATAAATTAATTGGCCGTCCCAACACTCCTATCAGGAGGCAATATTGTTACACGCCCATTATCAGAAAGGGAAACAATATAGAGGCATTCCAAAGGCAGTAGTCAGCGGCCATGGACGGTTCTCAATCCCCGGAAGCTGGGCATAGAATTAGAAATTACGCAATGCTACCTCCCAGATCACGGAGTGATCTGGTTCAGCACAAATGCTGAACCGGCGAGCGGCGGATAGAAGCTGTTCAGCTGGGGCAGTTATTTTCCGGGAACCTGTATTCTGGAAGACCGGCGGCGGGCTGCGGCGGAGCGCTCAGAGCCGGAGCGAACGACAACACCCAGAAGCCTGCGCGCCTTCCTTGGAGGCACTTCCTCAGAGGCTCGCGCTCACGCGGATCGCTGAGTGGCATTCGGTGCACGACTGGGTGGCGAGGATTGGAGGCGGGAGCCACAGAGGTTAGGATTGGTGACGCACTGTCAGCCACGCCTCCGCAACCCGGAAGTACCTTCCCCGGGCTGGCCCATGTGCCGTGGAGAAACGCGAGTTGGGAAAGGTGCAGGCGTGGCAATGGCTGCTGATGGGCCGTGGTCCCACCTCCTTCCATAAGGGGTCCAGGGAGCTCTGAGGCTGAGGGCTGCCTTGCGGGGCGCAGGCGGGAAACTGACCGAAGAAGGGCCCCTCTACCCCGCTACCCAACCTTACCCCATGGAGTCTACGTTCAGCAGCCCCGCGGAGGCGGCGCTGCAGCGGGAGGCAGGCGTCCTGGGACCGCGCACTCCTCTGGCGGACCTCGACCGAGTGTACGAGTTGGAGCGAGTCGTTGGATTTGTCCGAGACCTGGGGTGTCATCGGGTGAGTTTAGGGAGAGTGACTCGCCTCTCGGTATGGGTTGCGGACGGGGTCCTGAGGGTTTTGTGAGCACAAGGCACCGGTGTGTGTGTGTGTGTGTGTGTGTGTGTGTTAGACTACTGTGGCTGTACGTGAACCTCTCCTGTCACTTCTAGGGCCCTAGTGCTCCTCTGGGGCGGGGGTTTGAAGTCGAGTGGTTGCTCCCAGTAAGTTTCCTTTGAAGAGGCCCCTGGTCCAGGAGAGGCTGTTTCTGATCCCTGGTTTATGGTTCCAGGTGGCCTTGCAGTTCCCTGATCAGCTACTGGGAGATGCTAGGGCAGTGGCTGCTCGACTGGAAGAGACCACGGGGTCAAAGATGTTCATTCTGGGGGACACGGCCTATGGGAGGTATGAACTTGGGTTTGAGTGGGCTCTGCCTGAGCTCTGGGGCTCCTGGATTTCCCTCTGTAAGTGTCTGTCTCTACTGTGGCTGTGTCTCCTGGTGCCAGCTCCTTTCAGTGACAGAATCTTCCTTTCATGACATCGTTTTCTTCACTGACCCCATTTTCCCATGATGACAGTCACTGCTCCTGATGGGGACCTCCCCTCCCCGATGTATCTCCCTGCAGCTGCTGCGTGGATGTGCTGGGAGCTGAGCAAGCTGGAGCTCAGGCCCTTGTACATTTTGGCCCTGCCTGCTTAAGCCCTCCAGCCCGCCCGCTGCCCGTCACCTTCGTCTTTGGACATCGGTCTGTGACCTTGGAGCTCTGCGCCAAGGCCTTTGAGACCCAGAACCCAGACCCCACCGCACCTGTGGTGCTGCTCAGTGAGCCAGCCTGCGCCCACGCCTTGGGTGAGGGGTTGTGCCTGCATGCAGGAGGGTGGGCCAGCTGCTCTGCACGTTAAGTTCCCAGTTTCATACACTCCTACAGAGTTCTTGATAAGGGAACAGCCTCAGCCTTTGCTTTTGGGTGACATTTAGTCATCCTGGTGATGACAGGGCTCCTCTTTTCCCAGTCCCCAAACCTAACTCCACACCCTTCTCTTCCAGAGGCTTTGGCCACTCGCCTGCGCCCAAGGTACCTGGACCTTCTGGTCTCCCGTCCAGCTCTTCCTCTGCCAGAGGGGTCACTTGATTCAGAGCCTGAGACCGTGGAACGTTTTGGGCGCCGCTTTCCCTTGGCCCCTGGGAGGCATCTGGAAGAGTATGGTGCCTTCTATGTGGGGGACTCTGAGGCCAGTTCTGATTCTGACCTTGAGCCAGACCTGAGCCGGCTGCTCTTGGGGTGGGCACCGGGGCAGCCCTTCTTTTCCTGTTGTCCAGACACAGGGCGGACTCGGGATGAAAGTGCCCGGGCTGGAAGACTAAGGGCACGAAGACATTATCTGGTAGAGAGGGCCAGAGATGCCCATGTGGTGGGGCTGCTGGCAGGTACTCTGGGTGTGGCCCAACACCGAGAGGCACTGGCACACTTGCGGAAGCTGACTCGGGCTTCAGGCAAGCGTAGCTATGTCTTGGCCCTAGGGCGGCCCACCCCTGCCAAGCTTGCCAACTTCCCCGAGGTGGATGTCTTTGTGCTGCTGGCCTGTCCTCTGGGCACCCTCGCACCCCAGCCTTCTGGTGGCTTCTTCCGACCTATATTGGGACCATGCGAGCTGGAAGCTGCCTGCAACCCTGCCTGGCCACCTGCAGGTCTGGCTCCACACCTCACACATTACGTGGACTTGTTGCCTGGTGAGTGCTGGCCCAAGCTGACTACCTGAGCCAAAATGGAGTCAGGGGCCGGTGTGGAGTTTCTTTCTCCCTTCCAGGTTCTCCCTTCCATGTACCCCTCCCACCACCTGAGTCAGAGCTGTGGGATACCCCAGATGTGTCACTCATTTCTGGGGAGCTCCGACTCCCTGCTGCCTGGAAGTTGTCCGGTGATCCTGTATGCTCATCAGCCCTGAACCCACGGCCCCAGCTGGAGCTGGCAGAGAGCAGCCCTGCAGGTAAGTGTGCCAGTCTCTACCCCCAACCGAGCTCCTCCACATTCAGCCTACTCAGCCTGAGCCTCCTCCCTGTACAGCTTCGTTCCTTACTTCCCGGAGCTGGCAGGGGCTAGAGCCCCGTCTGGGTCAGACGCCGGTGACAGATGCCATAACCGGAAGACGAGGGATCGCCATCGCCTACGAGGATGAGGGAAACAGCTGATACCACAGAAGGCCAAAGACCCAAATGGACTTGCAGATATCTGCTAGGACCTTGAGTGCTCCCTGCACAAACCTCACATCACCCAGCCAGGATCCTGGAGGGTGCCTGGATGGAAGGAGGGTGGGCACCCCTTACTGAGGACTGGACTGATCTCTGTCCTGCTCTGGCACTGGCACAAGGCTGAGCACATTGACTTGGTAAATGCCTGTCGTTTGACTAAGAGGGCAAGGGGCGTAGGTGCATCCTCGAGGGCCTGCGGCCATTCCAGTTACTGGTCTGCCCCTCTCAGAAAGCAAGTGCTAGATGGACTAGGCCAGGGTTTCCCACCCTCGGCACTGTTGACGTCTTGGGCCAGGTGATGCTTTGTCGTGGGGGCTTTCTGTGTGTGGCAGGATGTTTAGCACCATCCTTGGCCTCTGCCCACCCCAAAATTGTGACAACCAAAAATGTCTCGTGGGGCGAAATCGCCCCCAGTTGAGAATTCCTCTATACTGTGCAGATCAGTAGCCACTAGACATGTGACAAATTTAAAATGAGTTAAGGGGTGAAAGCTCAGTTTCTCAGTCACACCGACCCCATTTCAAATGGTCAGATAGCTTCATGAAGGGACAACACAGCTATAAGACATCTCTGCCAACGTGGGAAGCTCTTCACACAGTGCTGTTCTGTACTGACTCATCCTTCTCAGGGAGATCGCGGGAATGCAAATAAATCAGATTTTTTTTTCTCCTTTTTCTTTTTTTTATTTGTCACTACATGGCACTCACTACAGAGATGGGGGGAATGGTCACACCACAATGCCTTTTCCTCTCTTTTCCCCTCTTTTTGGGATTTTGAGCATGCAAGCACATGCACCCAGCATGTTTTTGTGTGCGTGTGTGTGTTTCTTTTGAGAGGTTTTTCCTTTGTGTGTGTGCTCACTAGAGAGAGACACAGTGAGAGGGAACATGAGAAATCGCCACCACCCCTTCTCATTCATTCTCCTCCTGGGATCTTGGACACATGTGCACAGCATGATTTTTAAATTTTATTTATTTATTTATTTTTCATTCCAGTTACTGGTCTGCCCCTCTCAGAAAGCAAGTGCTAGATGGACTAGGCCAGGGTTTCCCACCCTCGGCACTGTTGACGTCTTGGGCCAGGTGATGCTTTGTCGTGGGGGCTTTCTGTGTGTGGCAGGATGTTTAGCACCATCCTTGGCCTCTGCCCACCCCAAAATTGTGACAACCAAAAATGTCTCGTGGGGCGAAATCGCCCCCAGTTGAGAATTCCTCTATACTGTGCAGATCAGTAGCCACTAGACGTGTGACAAATTTAAAATGAGTTAAGGGGTGAAAGCTCAGTTTCTCAGTCACACCGACCCCATTTCAAATGGTCAGATAGCTTCATGAAGGGACAACACAGCTATAAGACATCTCTGCCAACGTGGGAAGCTCTTCACACAGTGCTGTTCTGTACTGACTCATCCTTCTCAGGGAGATCGCGGGAATGCAAATAAATCAGATTTTTTTTTCTCCTTTTTCTTTTTTTTATTTGCTCACTACATGGCACTCACTACAGAGATGGGGGGAATGGTCACACCACAATGCCTTTTCCTCTCTTTTCCCCTCTTTTTGGGATTTTGAGCATGCAAGCACATGCACCCAGCATGTTTTTGTGTGCGTGTGTGTGTTTCTTTTGAGAGGTTTTTCCTTTGTGTGTGTGCTCACTAGAGAGAGACACAGTGAGAGGGAACATGAGAAATCGCCACCACCCCTTCTCATTCATTCTCCTCCTGGGATCTTGGACACATGTGCACAGCATGATTTTTAAATTTTATTTATTTATTTATTTTTGTTTTTCTTATCATAATCTTCTTTATATTACATTGGATTACATATAACTTTACAGTGTATTACATTGCTGCACAGCATGATTTTTCAAGCCACTGGGTCTGGGACTTGAACCATGGTCAGCCATGTGGGAGTCCAGTAACATAACTGCTATACCATCTGCTGGCCCCACCCAGTGTTTTCTTTTTCTTTTTCTTTTTCCCCTCTCTATGGCGCATACACTTTGAGAGAGACAGAAAGCAAGAGAGCACCTCCCAGGGGGGATGACCACATTGCAATCCATTCTCCTCGGGATCTTGGGCATGTACGTACATGCATCTAGCCTCACTTTTAAGCCACCAGGCCTGGGACTTGAATCGTGATTGACTATCTGAGAGTCCAGTAATAAAATCATTATGTCATCATCTGCTGGTCCCACCCAGTGTGTTTTTTAAGCTACAGGGCTTGGGGATCGGAATGCATCTCAGCCATGTGGGATGTAGCTCCCATAATCATGCCACAGCACTGTTTGGCCCATTCTGTTTTGCTTTTGTTTTTAGTTTGCTGTAGGGTGCCTGCACTTGCTGGAGAGGGACAGAGGAGGGAAGGAGTGAGAAATCACCCTCCAGGAAGGATGGCCACACAGCAATCCCTTCTTCATTATCTTAGGATTTGGGGCATGCATGCATATGTACCTGGCATGTTTTTCAAGCTGCCAGGTCCAGGACTCAAACCACACAGCCATGTAGGATCCAGCTGCCTTAACCACAATGCCACCAGCCAGCCCTGTTATTCAACAAACACTTCAGGTCCTGCACAGTGCCACCAGCCGGCCCATTTATTCAACAAACACTACATTCCAGGGGAATGGAGATGTGAACTGAATTTAGCCAGATTCTTGTCGCCGCAGTGTAGTTGGGAAGAGAGACAGAGTGAAACAGTACTGTCCAAGGAGGATGCCCCAGGGGCTGCTGGATCCTGCAGCATGCACCTGATGGGTACTCAGGAGGCTTCCCAGAAGGGTGATAACCTATGCTAGATCGTGTAGAGCTTAATATAATAAATAATCACAAGAGAAAAGGATGTTTGGGCTTAAGCACAGGTATGAACCACCATAGCGGGTGCTTTAAGCACTGTGTTGTTGGACTCTAAAGGATGAGAGCAGTGAATGCAAAAACTCACCTCTTTTTTTTTTTTAAGAATTATTTTATTTAACTTTATTTATTTTGATTTGACTAGAGAGAAGCAGAGTAAGAGAGAGAAAAATAAGTGAGAAAGCAAGCTGCCAGACCAGGGACTCAAACCACTGTCAGCCATGTGGGAGTCCAGCACCCTTAACCACCATGCCACCTGTGGGCCACCAAAGACTCACCTCTTAATTCCCATATTTGCAGAGAATCTTGTCATACTGGCATTGTCCAGGGTGTTGAAGATTCAAGACAGATAAAGGAAGAGTGGTCCCTGTCCTGGGAGTGCCCAGTCTAGTGGTAGAGGCAGAACTGCAAACTGGGACAAGTGGGCCCCGGTAGTCTACAGATACGTGCTGAAGACCGCCAGGCACTGGGAATGTAGCCCTGCGTGTGACGGGTGGAATGCTAGACAAACAAAATGAGGTACTTCATATGTCAAAGGGTGTTGAGTAAGTCCATGGAGAAGTACAAAGCTGGGAAAGAGGAGTGTGGTGGTGGTGGTGCTGGGGGCGGGGGGATGAAGGGTCACAAATTACAGTAGAATTGTCCAGGAAGGCGTTTGGAAGGAGGTGCCGGAGGGCGGAAAGGAAGTAGAGCTGCACTGGTAACAAGCAGAAGGAACGAGTGCAAGGGCAGTGCTGGGCAGCGTGACTGACCCGCCCCAGGAATGGCAGGGCGGTGCAGCGCAGGAGCTCAGATGAATGTGGGACAGGGGTGTGGGGAGCCACACCTGAGGATGCCTAGTAGGTCATCAGAAGGACTTTGGCCTTCCTTCTGAGTGAAATGGGAGTCATCAGGGCGTTCGAACGAGACTACCATGACCTCCCTGAGGTTTTATGAGGGTCACCAGGGTGAGAGCCCAGTGCAGGCACACTACCTGCCTCTGGGTAGGGAAGGCTTCCTGGAATAACGACCTCTGAGGACCAGCAGGTGTTAACCAGGATGATGCGAAGAGCAGAGCTTCAGGCACAGAAGCGCTGAGCAAAGAGGAACGAGCACGGCGCCGACCTGGAAGTGGGTAGGACCGGAGGCAACGGCAGTGGTTGGAGGCTAAAGCCCGGAGGCCAGAGAGCAGGCCTGAGAATACAGCAGAGCCGGCAGGGAGGCCAGGGGCGG
>NW_006159889.1:1659565-1662958 GCF_000334495.1 Tupaia belangeri chinensis
CGCAGTGGTGTAGGCGCCCGCAGCGGGAGCCGGGGCCGCCTCCAAGGCACGACTACAACCCCCACAATTCCCGGCGCCGCCCAGTTCGGAACCTGCCGCGGCGCAGGGCCCGGAACGGGGTCACGTGGCGCCCGCGCGTCACGTGGGCAGTCAGGTGACGCAGCGGGGCGGGCCGACAGACTGCGGGGCGGACGGTGGACGCAGGGACTCCGGTTTAGGTCTGGCCCCGCGGTTCCGACCCCCGCCGCCGTTGCCGCCATGACGGGGCTCGCGCTGCTCTACTCCGGGGTCTTTGTGGCCTTCTGGGCCTGCGCGCTCGTCGTGGGTGAGGATGGGCGCTGGCGGGCGGGGGCAGCATCGGGAGCCTCGCGGGGGAAATGGGGTGCCGGGAGGGCTGGGCCCCAGTGCGGGCTACGTGTCCCTGCGCCCGATTTCCCGCTGCTTGTGGAGAGACGCGGGTGGGGGGAGGTGGGGGCCGAGAAAGCAGCGGAGCCCCTTTCCGTCATCGCCGCCATCTCCCGCCTCACTGCCGTGGGCCCTGCCTTGCCCCTGACTCGCCTGCTTGGGTTACGAGCCGGCTGCTCCGGTTCCTCTTTTCCGGGTCGTTTGGCCCTCCCCCCACCCACAGCTTGTTGAGTAAACAGTGGTCCAGTCCGGGCTGACGGGATCTGGCGGGATCTGGTTAGAGCGCTGGCTCCCTCCCTGCCCCCCTGCCCCCGCGAGTTCTAGGCCTGCCGCCTGCGGAGGGGTTTACCTGGGAGGTGGTGTCACCGAAGAAGTGGCAGCAAGTGGAGGAATCTGTAGAGAGCCACACTTTCCGGCGCTGGCCAGTCTGAGACCTCGCCCTCCCCTTGGCTGTGGGCAGATCTTTAAGGAGATGGCCATTCGGTTAGGCGTCTCCTTCCCTAGGTTGGGGACCTTCTGTCCAGAGAGCAGCCCCTAACCCTCTCTTTCTCACTGCTGCAGGAGTCTGCTACACCATTTTTGACTTGGGCTTCCGCTTCGATGTGGCATGGTAAGAGGGCAAGGAGCTGCTGCTCTGTGGCCTTCCTCCATCTCTGGGCGAGCCCTTCCCCACCCTGGGACATGGACCTTTGGGAGTTAGGAAGTCTGGTTGCAGCACCCAGGACAGGGCGGGTGGGAGGCCAAGGACTTTGTGTCCCGTTCTCCACCAAGGCTGAGTGGTTTTCTTCCTTGATTCCACACTAGGTTCCTGACTGAGACTTCCCCCTTCATGTGGTCGAATCTGGGCATTGGCCTGGCCATCTCTCTGTCTGTGGTTGGGGCAGCCTGGTGAGTGTTATGTGGTGGCCCCCCGAGGGGCTGAGTCATGGCAGGTGGTGTCACTGGGTTCTTTGTCATCCTGGGGGCAGTGACAGCTTGGGCTCTGCACATCTGTTTCTTTTTTATTTCTTTTAAGAATTACCGAATTTAATTATTGTTTAATTTTATACCACCAGAGGGAGAGAGAAAGTGAGGGTGCAAGCCGCCAGGTCTGGGACTCCGACCCGTTGGCCATGCGGGAGTCCAGTACCTCAGCCACCACGCCACCTGCTGGCCCCTGCTCATGTTTCTTATCCTTCCACCAGGGGCATTTATATTACTGGCTCTTCCATCATTGGTGGTGGGGTGAAGGCCCCCAGGATCAAGACCAAGAACCTGGTCAGGTAAGTGTAAGGGCCCTCAGAAGGTTGTCAGCACTGGCCGTGTTGGGGCTGCCTGTGTGTTTGGCCTGTGGGTGAGATGTCAGTGGGGGAAGGTTGCAGGGGTGATTTCGTGGAGAAGAACGTTGGTTTCTTTCTTTTCCCTACTCCCTACCTCCACCTCTATCGTTGGTACTACCAGCATCATCTTCTGTGAGGCTGTGGCCATCTATGGCATCATCATGGCGATTGTCATTAGCAACATGGCCGAGGTATGGAGGACCAGGGTGGGGTGGGCGTCTGTTCCAGAGTGTTCTGCGCGTTTCTTAGAGATTAGGAGGGGGGACACCTAAGACGTGGTTTCCGTTAACTTTCCTGCCTCCTTCAGCCCTTCAGTGCCACTGACCCCAAGGCCATCGGCCATCGGAACTACCATGCAGGTAGGCGGGTAGGAGTACGAAAGCTTTGAAAAGCTGCTTCCCTTGCAACCTCCTAGCTTGAACTCTTCACCTCAGTGTACCCCCTCTATCCTTCCAGGCTACTCCATGTTTGGGGCTGGACTCACAGTGGGCCTGTCGAACCTCTTCTGCGGAGTCTGCGTGGGCATCGTGGGTAGTGGGGCTGCCCTGGCCGACGCTCAGAACCCCAGCCTCTTTGTCAAGATTCTTATCGTGGAGATCTTTGGCAGTGCTATTGGCCTCTTTGGGGTCATCGTGGCAATCCTTCAGGTGCGGAATCCCTGGGGGGAGCCCCTCTGTCCTTGTCCCCCTCCCAGAAGAGCTAAAGTGTTCCCCTAACTGTAGAGCCCCTGAATAGCTTCCGCCATGGCATCTCCATCTAGTGGTTTCCCCTGTGGAGATGGCGCTGTATCTTTGCAGGCCGCAATTTGAGTCTTTGTGTTCTGTCATTTTATCTGTCATTTCCTCCTTGTCTGCTCACTCTTAGCAACTTGGGGTCTAGACTGGATCCTGTCTGTGTCAGGCTGTCTTGGTGGGGTTGACTGTCTCAGGGCCTGTGATCTCTGTCTGAGGTGTGTCTGTCAGTAGGACAGCATGTCTGAGTTGTGTGTCTCGTCTGACAGTGTGTGGGTTTAGAACTACGCCTCAGCCTGAGGGTCTGGGTGCTTGCCTGGCTTGAATCTCAGTGACTAGCACCATTCACATGCCACTTCTCTCCAGGGTCTGTCCCACAGTCTTACTCTGAGGCATCTGACTGTCCCCGTTCACCTGTTTGTCAGTACGTCCATCCTGGTGTCATCACCCATCTGCTGTGGTCTGTCCAACCACGGTTGGAGGTCTTACCTGTCGTTTGTCAGTCTTATCTGTGTCTCTGTCCCTGCCTGATGTCTCCTGTTCTTCTTTTACAGACCTCCAGAGTGAAGATGGGTGACTAGATGATCTGCCTGGGCGGGGCCGTGCCCTACTCTTATTTATTGCTGGTGGTTTTCCTGGGACAGCTGGAGCTGCACCCCCTAGCCTGTCAGGGGGCTCGGTGTTCAGGGCCCTCCCTGCACTCACCTCTTGCCGCCTGTGGATGTGGAAGCCCTGCAGCCCAGGCTGAATCCTGTGTGGGGAGTGGGCAGCTGATGCCGCTGTGCCCCCCATCTCCACACCCACTCCTGCCCCGTCTTCCCAGTGTTTGTGAAATAAACGTGGTATTTGTCCGGGTCACTGCGCTTCTTTTGCCCTCTTGCGCTGCCTTTCAAAAAGGAGTGGTATCGGGACCAGCAGTTAGCGTAATGGCTATGTCG
>NW_006159889.1:1663562-1664339 GCF_000334495.1 Tupaia belangeri chinensis
CTTTCTGTCTCTCTGTCTCTCTCTGTCTGTCTGGTGAGCACACGCGCCCTATAGCAAAAACCTCTCTCTCAAAAAAAAAAAAAAGTGGTATCAAAGAGAGGAGTAACGGCCATGAGCCTTAACCTCTCCAGCTGTCGGCTCTTGCTCCTCTGCTCTGGACCAAGCTGGGCCCCCGGTGGGGAAGTAAGGGCTGGGCTAGGACTCTGTAGCCCCTCGTCCTTGTTGAAGGGCATGAGGGGTCTGAGGATATGAGCCCCTCCTTGCCCCATGTCCACCAGGCAGAATTGCCAGAACACATCGGCTTCCTGGGCTCACCGCAGGTATCACTCCCAGCCTGTGGGACTTGCGCTCCCTCTCCTGTGACAGTTCTTCCCCGGCCCTGCCCAGCTCCTCCCGACGTTCTTTTACTCAGCCTCTTGTTACCCTGGAAGCCCCAGCGGCCTCCGATCACGACTTTTAAGGGTCCTGCTCACCTGGCAGCCCCCTCTCCTGCTGGCCGACCTTAATCAGCTCGGGTTGAGTCGCTAAATCCCCGGTCCCTGCATTAGTCGGCCCGACCTACAGGCTCCTTTCCGAGGCGGCAAAGGCGGCGTTGGCTCTCCGCCCCACCACGGGCTTGCCCGATCGCCACTCTGTCGGGGTCCAACCTCTAAGCCAGCCCCTGGCTGAGCCTGACCAGGTTCCCGCGCCCCTCCCTGGTCGTGTTCCGCCTCTGTCCCCTGCTCGGCCGCGCTGGGGGCAAGCTGCGCGCGGCGGGCGCGGGCGCGCTGGAGGCGG
>NW_006159889.1:1664489-1676097 GCF_000334495.1 Tupaia belangeri chinensis
GGAGCCGGGAACCCTGCCCGAGCCGGAGAGGCATCCCCTGCTGAGCCCCGAGCGCCGGGTGAGAGGAGGGCGCGCGCGGCCCCCCACCCAGGGCCCCGACATTCCAGACCCGGCCCCGTAAGGGCACCCCGAACGCGGCCCCGAGATCCCAGCCCAGGACCCGGTGAGAGAGGCGCTGGCGGCCAGCCCCCGGCCTGGCTTCCCCCCACCCTACCCCCACTCCCATCCCCATCCCCACCCCCAGGCTCCCTCCCAGGCTCCTCCGCCCGCCCCCAGCCAGCCTCCCTCATTGTCCTCGCTCGCCTGGGCCTCGTGGCGCTCAGAGGTGCTCGGTTCTCGTCTCCCCTTTGCCTCGGCCCCTGCCCCACATTCACTTCCCCAATCCACGCCCCCCACCCCGGGCTCCACACCCACCTGGGCTTTGCTGCCTCCCCCATCCCAGGGTGCCACGTGTTCAACCTCCCAGCCCCGCCCAAAGGCACCCCTCGGTCTGGCCGCCAGCCTGACCCAGAACCCCTAGCCCCGAGGGAGGGGTGGGGATGTTTGCACGTGGGGCTGGGTGTGAGCTCCCGGGAGCCTGGACTTATGGCTGTGTAAGTCCGGGCGCAGCGGCTTTGTTGGTGAGTGTGTGACTTCGTGTGTTACTGTCACTGGTGTGTCTGTGGCTCTGTACTTCTCTGTGTGTCTGAGTGTGGGTGACTATCGCTGGGGCCAGGGGTGTCCATGAGATTCTGCCAGACTCACCCTGTGGCCTGAAGCACTGCCAGAAGTGGTTGCTGCTCTTGAAACCCCGGCCACAGCCATCGCCCAGTCGAGACCCCTTCTCACTGAGTGCCGGCTCCTGTCTCCAGGGCCCTGAGCCCCTCTGCCAATCACAGCCAGCTGTGCTGGGCCCCAGTCTTAGGGGCTGGTCTTGAAGTCTTAGCTGAGGGGTCCCCTGTGCTGCCCAGAATTTTGACCTCTTGCTCCAGCGGGGAGAAAGCCCATGAACAGCTTGTCTATATTTGGGCCCCTGGACACTGAGGGCCATTTCCCAGCCTGGTCCTAGTTGGCCTGGCCTGCTTGCGGCGGGGACCTGAGTGACCAACCCACTTCCCACCATGGCTCCTGGAAGGACTGAGTGAAGTCATGAGTGTAGAGTGCTTCTGCACGGTAGGTACTCAGTAAGTGGTCCCCTTCCCCTTTCCCGGCCAGGAGTCCTGGGTCCAAGATGCTGCCCTGTGGGGTGTCTGTTCCCTGGGCACAAGTGCACATGCGTGTCTGTAGGTTAATGTGCTTCCATGCTTAGGTGCGAAGCAGTGTGATCAGAGTTCATGTGTCCGTGTTCCCCGGACAACTTGGCCGCGTGCGTGCCGAGCTGTGCAATAAGGGTGTGTACCTGAGCGTGCGTGTTAGTGAGGACAAGGAACGTAAGTTTGTGGTTTAACATGGGGTCATGCCTCAAGATGTGTGTGTGAGCACTGAATTGCCTGGGGCCAACCTGGGTGTCTATAGGGGGTCTTCAGAAAGCTCATGGAAAATGCGTATTACCGAAAATATGTATGTGGACTTTTTTTGTACAAAAATAAATTCATACTTGAATGGTATGTTCCATGAACTTCTTGAAGTCCCCTTGTGTCTACAGGTAGAATGTGAGTGTGTGTCAAAGGGCACGAGTGGTGTGTGTGAGGACGTGGGTCCACGAGTGTGAGCAGCTGGGCAGGAGGCGGGCAGGAAGCCTTGCCATCCCACCGTGATCTGCTGGGTTCATTTCTCTCCTGCCCCGTCCAGGCCAGCAGCCGGATGCCCGGGCCCATCGGGCGGGCCAGTGGCCGCCTGCGGGATGAGCAGACTGCTGGGGGGGACGCTGGAGCGCGTCTGCAAGGCTGTGCTCCTTCTCTGCCTGCTGCACTTTCTCGTGGCCGTCATCCTCTACTTTGACGTCTATGCCCAGCACCTGGCCTTCTTCAGCCGCTTCAGTGCCCGCGGCCCTGCCCGTGCCCTCCACCCGGCTGCCAGCAGCAGCACCAACTGCTCTCGGCCCAACGCCACTGCCCCCAGCTCCGGGCTCCCTGAGGTCCCCAGTGCCCGGCCCGGCCCCACAGCTCCTGTCCTGCCACCCTGTCCTGACTCGCCACCTGGTCTTGGTGAGCCTGTTGGGTAGGGCCTGCCTTTAGGGGTGGGAAGAGGATTTTACCAGTTTGGGGGAATGGAGTCTGGACCCATGGGTACCAAGGGTCCAGGTCTGCTGAAGAGGGCTATTCCTGGAGTTCCTTGCCACTTCCAGGCTGCGGGAGGGGGCTGGTGTCCTTGGTCCTGGCAAAGGCCCAGACTCAATGGCATCCTGCCTGCAGTGGGGCGACTGCTGATCGAGTTCACCTCACCCATGCCGCTGGAGCGGGTGCAGAGGGAGAACCCCGGCGTGCTCCTGGGTGGGCGCTACACCCCGCCCGACTGCACCCCGGCCCAGACGGTGGCAGTCATCATCCCCTTTCGACACCGGGAGCACCACCTACGCTACTGGCTCCACTATCTGCACCCCATCCTGAGGCGGCAGCGGCTGCGCTATGGCATCTACGTCATCAACCAGGTGCGCCGACGGCACCCTGCCTGGGCACTGGCCACTGGAGAACCGCATGCACCTGTGGGTGTGCCTGCTCTTGGGGGAGTGGGGTCCGGGTGTCTGTAGGGATATGTGGGGTGGCACGTTGTTGTGGGTCCTTGTCTGCTTGTGCTGTGTGGGCGTGTTCGTGCACAGGGCATGGGGGGCACGTGTGTGTGAGAAGGGGCGTATGGGGGTAAATGTGGGCACACTGGCGGATATGTGCACAGCCTCAAGGGAGTAAGCCCCAGTGTGTACCTTTGGGTGGCCCTCCCCTGTGGTGGTGGAGGCCCACGATAAGCTGACCAGGCAGAGGTGTTGAGGGCCGGAAGAGGGATGAAGCCTACAGAACCTTGAGGGGCAGGTGGCAGCCATAGCTGAGGCTGGGGACTCAGCTTAGTGCCTAAGCCCTGTGTGGGTCTGGCTACGGCTGGCCACTGGGTCTCACTAACCCAGGCCTCCCTCCCCATGGAGAATGCTCAGACTTAGACATGGGTCCTGCAGACTCCAGTAGGATGGCGTGAGACTAGAGTGAGAATGGGGGCCAGGGGAGCAGCCCTGGGCTTGGAGAGCAGTCGTCAAGATGGGTTTCAAGGATGAACAGGCATCTGCTGGAGGAGGCATGTTCTGGGCAGGGGGCCCTGAGGAGCCCTGGCCGAGTGAGAACTGGTCTCATGTTCAGAACTGTCGACTGAGGCGTGGGGTCCAACGCATAGGCTGGGTCACAGCGATGAGGCTGGAGGAGGCCCAATCAAGGCTCTAGGGTGACATGCTGAGCAGGTGATTCCAGCCTGACGGCGGGACACCACAATAAGGTCTTACGGGGCAGAATGGAGAGCTTGCTTTTTAGAAAGATGGCTCTGCTGGCACTGGAGGGTGGACAGACGGGCGAGCTTAGAGATTCAGTGGCCAGTTAGGCCCGTTAGGAAAAGCTTGCATGTCCGGGGAAGAGATGGAAAATGTGTGTGTAAACAGAGTCCTGGGAACGGAGGGGTGAGAAGTCACAGGGAGTGAGAAGAGAGACTGTAGGACAGCCCGAGAGTTTGTCTTGTCAATTGTAGAGGGTCAGGCCTGTGAGTGACATGGGCTGCACGGGAGCTGGGCCAGATCTGGAGAGTGACTCCAGATCCTCTCTCGCTTGTGATGTGTTTGACCGTTAGAGGGAGAGGAGCATTCAGCAGTGAGACAAAAGGGTCCGGACCGAGGAGGGAGACCCGGGTGGAGAAAAGACCTGGGAGTGCCAGTACTTAGAGGCACCTGTGTCCGCCACACCCAGGGAGCGCGGGACAGAGAGGAGAGAGGCAGTCCTTAAGGGAGGGCTGGGGAGAGAGAGGCCCCTGCAAGGCTGAGCGGATTGGCCGGAGGGCCACAGGAGACCAGGAGAGCGTGGCGGCCGGGAAGCCCAGCAGTCAGTGTCGGGAGGGAGGCGGCAGCTGCCTGAGCACTGTGGGGGAGTGCGGAGGGATGCGGACCAAGGCGCGTCCAGTGGATTTAGCAACAAGGTGGGCCCAGCAAGAGCCATTTCAGGGGCATGGTGGGGGTGGAAGCAGATTGCAGTGGGTTGAAGGAGGAATCGGATTTGACGAAATGGAAATAACCAATTGGAGACAACTCTTTAAAAAAAAATCCTCTGCTGAGAAGGGAAGGCAAAAGGTAGGATGTTGGTTCGAGGGAGGTTTGCGTTTTCCCAGATGGGAGAGGATTATATGTATGAGCCGTGTGGGAGAAACCTCGGGCTCCTGGCTGGGGAGAGAGGTCACATGCATGCCGATGAACCAGGAGAAGACGGACAGTCCTCCCTCCAGGGGCCAGTAGGGAGAGGACAGGAAAGGGAGGGAGGAGAACCAGTGGGGCTGGGAGGCTGGGGGTTCCAGAGGGAGCAGCGCCCACCCCATCAGGCTCAGGAGTGGCTGGCATAGAAGAGGGGCTATTGCTGCTTCTCACTCCAGAGGGACCCCTCGCAGACCCTCCAGAACCCCCTCTGGTTCTGGCCTGGGGAGTGTAGTTGGGGCAGGAGCTCAGGGGCAGCTCCTTGTGGAGTGCTCCTTGGTCTGTCCAGAATCTTCTGTTTCAGCCTGCACGGCCAGAGTCCCTTCAGCCCTGTGGCTCAGGGGACCCCAGGCTCTCTGAGCCATGGCTGCCTGTGGGCAGCCTGCTCATCACTTTGTTGGGAAACCAGTGAGCCCACCTCAGTCCTGTCCTGCCTGCAGAGGCTGCCCAAGGCGGTGGACACAGAGCCTGCCGGCCAGTGCTGAGACTTGCTGGCTCAGTCCCTGTGGCTTCGGCATCTTAGACTCTGGCCATTTGGGGCATTCATTGCTGGTCTTGCTCTGCGCTCTGCAAGGGTAGGGACCAAGGCAGCTCTTCCTAGAACCCCTGCTAGCACACATGGAAGGCCACAGGCGTGTTTGAACAACTGGGTGAGAGCGCTGAATGACAATTTAACTGGACATTGGCATAAACGAAGCCCCGGGGAGGGAAAGGGGTGAGGAAGTTTGGTTGGGGAGTCTTCTGGACATGAGTGTAATGAGCACAAGAGAACGTTTCGGCAGGCAGTCCTGCTCACCCCAAGGCCTGGAGGCAAGAAAGAATCTGGCTTGTGCTGGGACTGCTGAGGAATGCTGTGTGGCCTGGCCCGAGGGCTGAGGGCCGTGTATGGAAGGACTGGAGCTGAACACGACTGGCCTTCAGGCCAGAGCTAGGAGGAGAAGTCAGACTTGGTCCTACAGTCTTAGGGAGCTATACAGGGAGCAGGGGGGTGGGTAGGTTCCCTGGAATTGCCCTGGGAGTGGTGAGTGGGGCAGCAGGTGCTTTCTGGTCATGATCCCAGGGCTGACCTTCCCTTTTCCCTACTCCAGCATGGTGAGGACACCTTCAACCGAGCCAAGTTACTCAACGTGGGCTTCCTAGAGGCACTGAAGGAGGATGCTGCCTACGACTGCTTCATCTTCAGTGACGTAGACCTAGTTCCCATGGATGACCGCAACCTCTACCGCTGCGGTGACCAGCCCCGCCACTTCGCCATTGCCATGGACAAGTTTGGCTTCCGGTACGGGCTCTCATCTCAGCTGCATCCAGGCCTCCCTGTCCCCACCACACCCAGGCCCTCAATCCCAGCCCCAGAGCCCTGCTCGTTCCTGAGCCCTAGCCCAGACCCCTCTGGCTAGAACCCTTCCTGGGTTCCCCACGCATGTTCTTCCCCACCTGGTCCCTGTTCTTTGTCTTGAATCCCTCTGGGACCCTTGCTGACACCTGCCCTCCCATGCCATAGGCTACCCTATGCTGGCTACTTTGGAGGTGTGTCAGGCCTGAGTAAAGCCCAATTTCTGAAAATCAATGGCTTCCCCAATGAGTACTGGGGCTGGGGTGGCGAGGATGACGACATCTTCAACCGGTGAGTAGGGACAGGGTGAGCAGTAGACTGGCTGGGTCGGGGGCGAGGTACTGTCTGGGCAGGGCTCCTTGCCCACTCCGGGTGCCTGTTCCACTTTGCCTGTCTCCATTTTCAGGATCTCCTTGGCTGGGATGAAGATCTCGCGCCCTGACATCCGAATAGGCCGCTACCGCATGATCAAGCACGACCGGGACAAGCATAATGAGCCCAACCCTCAGAGGTGACCCCCCAGCACCCCTGACTCCAAGTGCCCCTGGTTCCTTACTCCCTAGCGGTGACGTCCCAGTGCCTTCAGCTCTTGACCCCATGTATCCCAGTCTCTGACCCCCTAGGTGGCTTCCAAGCATCCTTGACTCCTGAAAGGTGACTTTCAGTGCCACTGATCTCCAAAGTGATCTGAAAGTCCCCAACTCCTAGCGGTGACTCTGGAGACCCCTGATTCCTGTTCCCTGACCCCTGCTTAGCCTTGACCCCAGATCTCTCTCACCCCAGCCTGATTCCTAGAGGTGACTAGGCCTTGCAGTCAGTGATCAGGTTGTCATCGGTGCATTCCCACCGCTGCCCACACAACCATCCTCGTGTACCTGTGTGACCCCTGCCAAGATAGGCCAAGAGAGAGCAGGCGCTGGGCACAGCCCCTGGGGGCCCAAGGAGTGGCCTGAGCGGTGTGGGGTGGAGTGTAAAGACAGTGCTGACCCCTCTAAGATGAGGCAGCAGCTCTACTTGGGAGGTAGCTGTGTCCACGGTGGCCTGGAGGAAGGACCCACAGGATTCCTGAGGCTGTTCTGTGACTGTCTGGTGCCAAACCTTGAGGCTGGGGCACCCAGAGCAGTCATATTCAGTCCCTGTTGTCACTCATGAAGCTCATTCCAGGCAGGGAGACTGGCATGAAGAAAGGTGGTTATAATCCAGGGTGACTGGGGCAAGGCACAACCCTGGTGGAAGATGGGAGTGAGAGAGGGCAGCTTCCTTGGAGGTGGTAGTAAACTGGAGTTTGCAAAGAGTTATTCATCCAACACGTTTGTCTCATGCCTTGGAAACAGTACTGTAGCACCAGGCTAAGAGAAGAAGGCAGGTTGGACAGACTGTCGTAATTATGAGTCTAACATGTGGACATAGGTGGTGTAATACTGACAGTTTTAAATGCTATGGGTGTTTTTTTCTTTTCTTTTCTTTTTTCTTTTGAGAGATTTTTGCTATAGGGTGTGTGCGCTCACCAGAGAGACAGAAAGTGAGAAATCACCCCCTGGGGGATGGCCACTCTGCAATCCCTTCTCCATTCCCCTCTCAAGATTTTTTAAAATCATTTATTTTATTTTATTTGTTATTGTTGTTGTTGTTATTATTATTATTATTATTATTTAATTTGACCAGAGAGACAGAGGGAGAGAGAAAAGGAAAGTAACAAAGCAAGCCTCCAGGTCCAGGACCTCAACTGTGGTCAGCCATGTGGGAGTCTAGCACCTTATCTACCACTTTATATGTTGGCCTCCCTCTCAAGATTTTGAGCACACATGCATACACACCCAGCGAGAGTTTTAAGCTGCTGGGTCTGGGACTCAAATTGTGGTCGACTCCTTGGGAGTCCAGTGATGTAACCAATACGCCATCTGCTGGCCCCTAAATGCTATGTTTTTAAGATCTCTGAAGGCTAGTAGTGACAATAAGTGTGTGGGGGAGTCGGTGCTGAGTGTTAGGGATCTCAAATAGCAGGCTGAGAGTTTATTGTCCAGAGGGACTGGGGAGAAATGGAAGGGCTTTAAGCAGAAAGCGGTCGGCTCAGATTTGGTACTGGGCGACTTTCTCTTGGAGCTTGAGAAAGGCGAAGGGCTGGCCTCGCGGGCTGGTGCAGGAGAGGAAGTGGCTCCAGTCTGAAGAAACAAATGGAGTTCGAGGGACAGGCTGGGTAAGGACGTGGGCTGCTGAGCCCCAGCTTGAATGGTAGAGTCTTCTGCTGTGAGCCCAGGGTGGAGAACAGGGGCCGGGCTGGATTGCAGCACTGTGATGGCAGAAAGAACATACAGCTCAGGGGAGTCCAGGGATCTGATAACTCGTAGTTCAGGTGAAAGCTATGGTCAGGGGGCCAGCATTTGGTGTGGAGATGAAGGTGCTGGGCTCCCACATGCTGACTGAAGTTTGGATCCCAGACCTAATGGCTTGAAAATCACTCCAGCCATGTGGGCACACATGCCCAAAACCCCAGGAGGAGAATGAGGAGAAAGGATTGTCGTATGGCCATTCCGCCTTGGGGGATGACTTGTCACTTTCCCTTTCTCTTTCTCTCTCTGGTGAGTGCGTGTGCCCTGTGGCAAGATAATCTTAAAAAAAAAAAAAAAAAGTTGTGGTCAGTAGGGAAGAGATGGCAGACTGGGAGCGGTGTGTGTGTGTGTGTGTGGGGGGGCGTGTTTCAGAGCCTCCAGGTGAGAGTGCTTGGTCCCAGGATGTCAGGAGAGGGATCTGAGCTGAGCTCAGACCTGGCAGGATCAAAACAGTTGGGATGACAATGGGAAGGGGGCTCTACAGGTGTGTTCCAGGAGCCTTGGTCCCATTTCAGGAATGGTTCATCTGGGTGCCATCAATTAGTAATGTCTGCCTTGGGCGTGAAAATGGCCACACAGCAAGAACTTTCAAACTTAAGAAACTCTGGATGATGGTTCTATTGACCCAGTTAATTGTGCCTCAAATCTAGTTCATCTGAATTCTTTCCCTCACTCCACATGTCCAAACTATCAGCAAGTCATGTCAGTGGCACTGCAAAACATACCTGAGCCCATCCACTTTCCCCTTTATTACCTGTCCCCCCAGACCAGGAGTCCCCAAGCCCCAGCTATGGACTGGTACTGGTCTCCATGGCGTGTTGGGAGCTGGGCAGCACAGGACGTGAGTGGCGGGCACTTGAGGGAAACTTCCTCTGTATTTATAGCCACTCCCCATTGCTCACAGCACTGCCTGACTCCGCCCCCTGTTAGATCCACAATGGCATTAGATTCCTGTAGGAGCACAAACCCTGTTGTGAACTGCACATAGATGGGATCTAGCTTGTGTGTTCTCATAAACCACCCTCCCAGCCCCAGTCCATGGAAAAATTGTCTTCCGTGAAACTGGTCCTTGGTGCCAAAATGGTTGGGAACTGCAGGCTAGCTTTCCTGCCTGGACTGCTGCAGAGGCCTCTAGTTTTCCTGCTGCCCTTTGCTCTTTGATAGCCTATCCCACCCCTACCCCAAACTGGGTTAGAAATCCCAGAGTCTTCTCACAGAATAACTTGTGAACTGCTCGCTCTGATGTACAAAGCTCTGCCCACCCGTGCTCAAACCCCTAGGCTTACTCTGTTTTTCCCCCTGGACCATTAAGGTCTAGCCACCCAACTGCAAAATCTTATTCCCAATTTGGGATGAGTGTGCACTCTCACTTCTGCCTGGAATTCTCTTCATCCTGCCCTTGGTTGGATGTCACTCGCCCCTTCCAAGGCAGCTGTCATTTCTTTCTCACTGTCCTTGCCTGTTACCTGCCCTGCTCACGGCTGCATGGTCTGCAGAGTACAGGCTGGTCCATGGGTGGTCCAGGGGAATGCTCAGTAAGTAGAGGGTGAAAGAGTGACTAAAGGACAAGGAACCAAAGATGGGC
The DNA here is from genome assembly GCF_000334495.1 of Tupaia belangeri chinensis. Classification (NCBI taxonomy): domain Eukaryota; kingdom Metazoa; phylum Chordata; class Mammalia; order Scandentia; family Tupaiidae; genus Tupaia; species Tupaia belangeri. The sequence continues at coordinate 1,674,089 of NW_006159889.1, forward strand.
CAGGTCTGGGGAGTAAAGAGGCTGCATCCAGTATCCAGCATAGGACATACTGCTTTTTTTTAAAAAAAAAAAAGAATGATTTATTTAATTTTATTTATTCATTCATTTATTTTCACTTGACCAGAGAAAGATAGATACACAGAGAGAAAGAAAGTGAGAAAGCAAGCCACCAGGTCTGGGACTCGAACTGTGATCAGCCATGTGGGAGTGTCCAGCGCTTTAATTCATCATACAACCTGCAGGCCCAGGACATACTGCTTTTGAGGTGCCTGTGGGATGTCTCAGGTCTAAGGCCTTGGAGGAAGGTCTGAGCTGAGGAGTGTTGGTGAGGGTGTCACAGTTCTGCTTTCTGGCCAGAGGGAGCACGATCTTTGTTTTGTGAATGGATACAAGATCAGACCGGTGCCTGCTGGCTTGAGCCTTGGCTCCCGGGATCCCACATTGAGCTTGGTGGTGAGCCCTACTCTGGACCTATTTCCATCCTATCTAGGTTTACCAAGATTCAAAACACGAAGCTGACCATGAAGCGGGACGGCATCGGGTCAGTGCGGTACCAGGTCTTGGAAGTGTCCCGGCAGCCGCTCTTCACCACCAAGGAACCAAAGATGGGCCAGGTCTGGGGAGTAAAGAGGCTGCATCCAGTATCCAGCATAGGACATACTGCTTTTTTTTAAAAAAAAAAAAGAATGATTTATTTAATTTTATTTATTCATTCATTTATTTTCACTTGACCAGAGAAAGATAGATACGCAGAGAGAAAAAAAGTGAGAAAGCAAGCCACCAGGTCTGGGACTCGAACTGTGATCAGCCATGTGGGAGTGTCCAGCGCTTTAATTCATCATACAACCTGCAGGCCCAGGACATACTGCTTTTGAGGTGCCTGTGGGATGTCTCAGGTCTAAGGCCTTGGAGGAAGGTCTGAGCTGAGGAGTGTTGGTGAGGGTGTCACAGTTCTGCTTTCTGGCCAGAGGGAGCACGATCTTTGTTTTGTGAATGGATACAAGATCAGACCGGTGCCTGCTGGCTTGAGCCTTGGCTCCCGGGATCCCACATTGAGCTTGGTGGTGAGCCCTACTCTGGACCTATTTCCATCCTATCTAGGTTTACCAAGATTCAAAACACGAAGCTGACCATGAAGCGGGACGGCATCGGGTCAGTGCGGTACCAGGTCTTGGAAGTGTCCCGGCAGCCGCTCTTCACCAACATCACAGTGGACATTGGGCGGCCCCCATCATGGCCCCCTCGGGGCTGACTAACGGACAGAGGCACTCAGTGCCCAGGATTGCCTGCCAGAGGACTGACCTGCAGCCTGGCTGGCGGCTGCTCTGTGGGGGACCCCCCAAGACTAAGACTGTGGGCTCTTTTCTGAGGGTCTTCAGTAGACTCCCCAGCTGCACCTGGAAGTTTCAGAATCCACTTTGGGGGAGCTTCCAGTCTGGGCAGGCCCCTCAAGTGTGGCCCTCTCTGGAGTTAACCCTCCTTCCTGCCCCACTCCCCCCAAGCCCAGCCCCTCTCACCGTCAGGGTCGGGCCAGCCCCTGCACTGCCTCGCGGAGTGGCCTGGCCTAGGTCACTCCACCTCTGTGCCTCAGTTTCCCCTCCCTTGAGTCCCCTAGGGCCTGGAAGGGTAGGAGGTATGACTAGGGGGCAGCGTCTCTTCCAGGGGGACTTCTCAGACCTGGGGATCCCCCACACTCCCAGGGGAGGGGAAACCTTTTTCATTCAACATTGCAGGGGGCAAACGTTGGTGTGCCCCTTGCTGAGGAGCAGCCCCAGGAGGGGACCAGAGGGGGTGCTGTGTCGCTGCCTGGGATCTTGGGGTTGGCCTTTGCATGGGGGGCGGGTGGGGCTTGGATCAGTCTGATTCCCGCCTCCCGGTCTCGGAGGAGGAGGCAGTAGCCGCGGGCCGGCTCGTGTTTGTACATTGCACAGAAACTTGTGTGGGTGCTTTAGTAAAAAACGTGAATGGAGCAGCCGCTCTCGGCTGTTTGGGGACGGGGTCGCGGAACT
>NW_006159889.1:1676128-1676557 GCF_000334495.1 Tupaia belangeri chinensis
TTTTGTGTCTCCTCCAGCCCTTCCCCCCCACCCGGCCTGCCGCAGGCGCTAGGGGAGAATTTACAATGCCGCTGCCTCGGGGCCAATCGAGGCAACGAGGTCATGAACCTAGCGGCCCACATTGTTCCATTCTTCCACCTGCCCGAGGCCGAAAGGTGTGCAGGGATGAATCGAAGGTGCTAGGGCCCTGGTTCTCTCCCGGGAGCCCCCATTCCAGGCACTGCCCACGCCCACGGAGAGTCGGGGCTCCCAGCCACCGGACGGGGGCGGGGCCTGAGGTCGCGGCGCCGTCTCCCGGGTGACGGCCATGCGGAAGAGGCGTGGCCAGGGCCTCAGTTCCCACTGCCCGGCTCTTGGGGGCCGCGGCCCCTAAGAGTCTGCCAGAAGCGGGGCGGAAGAGACTGCGCCAGGGACTGGCGGGGCCGGGGC
>NW_006159889.1:1676610-1680319 GCF_000334495.1 Tupaia belangeri chinensis
GAGGCCGGGCTCGGGGCCTGGTAAGTCCCGGGGGGCGTGGCGGGGGCGTGGCCCCGGGCGACTGGCGGTCTCCGGGCGAGTCCCGCGCTCTGACCTGCTGTCCCATAGGGCTGAGCGGGGACGGCGGCCTGCGGGCCATGCCTCGGGACTCGCTGTGGGAGCTGGTGGAGGAGCACGTTCCGCTCCAGGAGCGGCCCGAAGTGAAGAGGATTCTTGGGGAGGCGGCGGTAGACCTGAGCCTGGAACTGAGGGCGGAGGTGGGGAGTCGGGAGGGGGGCCGCGCCCCAGACCTGCCCCAAGATTCGGGCGATTTCCCAACTCCTCCGGCCCCTGGCCAGCCCAGCAATTCCGGACAGGTCGGCTCTCACCGTCCGCTCTTGCCGTCTCGTTGAACTCCGCCCTAAGCCTCTCTCCCCTGGTCCTCACTCCCAGCACCTCCTTCCTCAGTCCCAAGGTGTCCCAGCTCTCCTTGCAGGTGGCGACACTACGGGCACTGCTCCAAGATGCTCAATCTTCCCAAGCCCCTGGCTCTCACCCCATTTCTGACCCCTCCTCCCTTCTGGCACCACCGCCCCTCCTGAGGGACCTCGTGCGCCAGGAACTCCGGCAGCTGCTCCAAGGTCTCCGCCACAAGGCCGTCTTTGAGGGCAGGTGGGCATTTCAGCCTGGGCCGCTTCCCTGAACGTTAAGTGGCCATCCTTGTCCCGACGAGGAGCCAGCGTCACCTCTCCTGTGGTTTCCTGAAAGGAGCCCCTCGGCTTCCTTCCTGTGCACCTTCTGCAGGGACCAGGCCCAGGCTTGGGTCGGGTATAGCCCCAGGGTCCTTCGCTTTGCTCTGGAGGAGCCCAGGCCCGATCTACCAGAACGGGAGATACTCCAGATGAAAGCTGGCGAGCCCAGGTAAAGTGGAGGTAGGAGAGGAGGCGCTGTCTCTGCTTGGCTGAGGGCCCCAGGCAACTGGCAGCCGCCTGTCTCCTTGGAGGAGCTTCTCATCTGGGGCTGGACACTTTTACAGGCATTTGTGGTAGGGAACAGCACACCACGGGTCCAGAAGTCCAGAGGAGACACCCGCCCAGCCTGAGGCAGACAAGGCTTGCAAGAGAAGGACTGGTTTAATCCAGATCTTGGATTATGAGTTTTCCAGGCAAATGAAAAGAAGGCCGGCTGCTGTGCCCATTGGGCAGTTCCTGGGACCTAGAGAACAGCAGCTGGGGAGGCAGGGAGAGCTGGGCAGAGGGCGGCAGGGGTATCTGCTGCTAGATGGAATTGGATGAGATACCTGGATGGGAACCAAGTCACATGAAGGGGATGGCAGCAACATTTTTTTTTTTTTTTTTTTGTTTGCTAGAGGTAGTACAGTCGGTGGAAAAAAACAGAGAGGGAAAGTGAGAAAGCATCCCCTGGAGGAAGATGGCAGCGCTTCAGTCCTCCTCCGTTCTCCTCTCAGGAATTGGGGCATGCATGCACATGCGCCCAGCGTGTTTTTCAAGCCAGCAGGTCCAGGATTCGAACTGTGCAGTTATGATATGGGATCCAGCCACCTTAACCTGCTGCTCCCCCCCCCTTTTTATATTAATCATCAGAGGGCGTAGATGCTCACCAGTGAGGCAGAGCGGGAGGAAGTATCCTCAGTGGGAAGTGATCAGCTGCAATCCCGTCTTCTCCATCTCTCCATCCTTTTGGGATTTGGGGCATGCACATACATGCGCCCAGTGTTTTCTTCAAGCTATCAGGGCTGGATTTTGTTGGCTATTCTAATCCTCACAAGACTGCTTGCGGTGGGCAACTTCCCCCTTTTGCATACAAAGAAATTAAAGTTCAAAAAGAAAGGGGCCGGTGGGTGGCGTGGTGGTTAAGGGTGCTGGACTCCCACATGGCTGACCGTGGTTCGCGTCCTAGACCTGACTGCTTGCTTCCTCACTTTCCCTCTCTCTTCTGTCCCTCTCTGATCAAATTAAAAGAAATTATTACAGTAATTCTTTTAAAAAAAAAAGTTCAGAAAGAAAGAGTGATTTGCTCAAGGTCACACACAGCGAAGGGTAACAGAGCCTTTTAGGAAACCAGGCTCCAGAACGTCTACTCTTTGTACCATTTCGTTTTGCCTTTGTGAGAAAGGACACACAGTTGTCAGGAGAAGTGGCATCTGTGTCCTGGAGGTCTGGGGTGAGCCCAGGGGGAGGGTGATGTTGACCTTCTCCCCCAGCAGCAGCCACAGGGACCTCAGCATTATCGAGAACCAGCTGAATGTGTCCACCATCGACCAGGTTGCCAGACACTTGAGGTGAGGCCCAGGGGCACCTGTGTGTGTGTAGAGGTGGAGACGGGACAGGAGACAGGTGGACCTCAAGGTGCTGGGACTGAGAGAGAAGTGAAGGGAGGCAGTATGCCTGTTGGCAGGGGCGTCCCACATCCGAAGGCCGAGGGTGGGAAGAGCCAGCTACTGCAGTTGGCTAAGCTGCCACTTCACCAGCTCGCCTAGCACCGACGCCATGGCCCTAGGGTTTTCCCCTGGCACAGGGGAGCCATGGAAGTGTTTTAGCAGGGCAAGGGCTGTGGTGTGGCAAGGATGGAGATGAGAAGGGTCATGGGCCAGGGCAATAATTAGAAGAGAGGGGTGGGGAGCTGTGAATAGGTCAGGAGGAAAGGTCCTGCCTGGGGCAGCAGCAGAGGGCCTGTGAGCTGAGAAGGGAGAGCTAGAGGCACTCCTGGCAAGGTCAGAGGTTGGGGCGATGTGGTGGGCCCAACTGAGACCTGATTCCTTATATCTCAGGGGCCTCCTGGAGGAGGAGTGTCGTACCTTGGAAAGGGAGATCTGCATCCTGCAGGTGAGCTGCAGCCCTGGGCCTCTCCCAGAGCCTATCTGCTGATGTAACACACGCTTCTCACCTGGGTGTACGAAACTCATGCACATGTGTCTGCACGTATGTGCACGCGAAGGTCACACAGATCCTGCCTCTGTGCGCACACTGGGTGGGTGTGAAGTCCCAGAAGCCCAGGGCTCTATTTGAGCCCTTCAGTCAGGGTCAGCAGTTTGGGATTAACCTACTGGGTTTTCCCAGGCCCTTGGCCTCCTTCCTTCCCCTCAACCTGGGTACAGGCACAAGCCCAGCTACCATCTTGCCAGACCTAGCTTTCAGTGGGACTGGTGTCCCTCTGGGGGCCCCCTTCATGGATAGCTGGGGTGAGGGGCTTGCATGGACACCTGCTGGGCCCTGCCCCAGGGATCTCGGCCTCTGTGCCCTGCCCCACCCCACTCCACCTTGGGCTGGGCACTGACCTGGCTCTCCCTGCAGTGCTGCCTGGAGGAAGAGTACTCACGGGCTTACCAGCCCTCTGAGGCCACCCGAGAGCCCACCCTGGCAGGTGAGAACCCTGAGCAGGCCCCGAACACGCTACCTTCCACTTCCTGCCCCACGCTACAGGCTCTAGAAGAGTTGGACACTGTCTCAGTGCTCACTCTCTCAGAGCTCAAGGAACAGAAGAAGGCCATGGAGCAGGAGCTGCAGGCACCTCTGCGGCCTTCCTGCGTCTCTCCCAGGTAAAGCAAAGCAGGTAAATGGCTGGGCAGGTGTCCAAAGTGTCAGGCCACCGCTGCTATTACTCCTTCCTGTTCAGGCAGCCTGAGGGGTCCTCCGTTCCGGGCCCCAGGCGCCTTCCCGGGCTGCGTGGAGCCGCTGCAGTCTGGGGCCGCCCTCTACACTGCCCCCGG
>NW_006159889.1:1681085-1683175 GCF_000334495.1 Tupaia belangeri chinensis
CTGCCCCCCCCCCCCCTTTTTATATTAATCATCAGAGGGCGTAGATGCTCACCAGTGAGGCAGAGCGGGAGGAAGTATCCTCAGTGGGAAGTGATCAGCTGCAATCCCGTCTTCTCCATCTCTCCATCCTTTTGGGATTTGGGGCATGCACATACATGCGCCCAGTGTTTTCTTCAAGCTATCAGGGCTGGATTTTGTTGGCTATTCTAATCCTCACAAGACTGCTTGCGGTGGGCAACTTCCCCCTTTTGCATACAAAGAAATTAAAGTTCAAAAAGAAAGGGGCCGGTGGGTGGCGTGGTGGTTAAGGGTGCTGGACTCCCACATGGCTGACCGTGGTTCGTGTCCTAGACCTGACTGCTTGCTTCCTCACTTTCCCTCTCTCTTCTGTCCCTCTCTGATCAAATTAAAAGAAATTATTACAGTAATTCTTTTAAAAAAAAAAGTTCAGAAAGAAAGAGTGATTTGCTCAAGGTCACACACAGCGAAGGGTAACAGAGCCTTTTAGGAAACCAGGCTCCAGAACGTCTACTCTTTGTACCATTTCGTTTTGCCTTTGTGAGAAAGGACACACAGTTGTCAGGAGAAGTGGCATCTGTGTCCTGGAGGTCTGGGGTGAGCCCAGGGGGAGGGTGATGTTGACCTTCTCCCCCAGCAGCAGCCACAGGGACCTCAGCATTATCGAGAACCAGCTGAATGTGTCCACCATCGACCAGGTTGCCAGACACTTGAGGTGAGGCCCAGGGGCACCTGTGTGTGTGTAGAGGTGGAGACGGGACAGGAGACAGGTGGACCTCAAGGTGCTGGGACTGAGAGAGAAGTGAAGGGAGGCAGTATGCCTGTTGGCAGGGGCGTCCCACATCCGAAGGCCGAGGGTGGGAAGAGCCAGCTACTGCAGTTGGCTAAGCTGCCACTTCACCAGCTCGCCTAGCACCGACGCCATGGCCCTAGGGTTTTCCCCTGGCACAGGGGAGCCATGGAAGTGTTTTAGCAGGGCAAGGGCTGTGGTGTGGCAAGGATGGAGATGAGAAGGGTCATGGGCCAGGGCAATAATTAGAAGAGAGGGGTGGGGAGCTGTGAATAGGTCAGGAGGAAAGGTCCTGCCTGGGGCAGCAGCAGAGGGCCTGTGAGCTGAGAAGGGAGAGCTAGAGGCACTCCTGGCAAGGTCAGAGGTTGGGGCGATGTGGTGGGCCCAACTGAGACCTGATTCCTTATATCTCAGGGGCCTCCTGGAGGAGGAGTGTCGTACCTTGGAAAGGGAGATCTGCATCCTGCAGGTGAGCTGCAGCCCTGGGCCTCTCCCAGAGCCTATCTGCTGATGTAACACACGCTTCTCACCTGGGTGTACGAAACTCATGCACATGTGTCTGCACGTATGTGCACGCGAAGGTCACACAGATCCTGCCTCTGTGCGCACACTGGGTGGGTGTGAAGTCCCAGAAGCCCAGGGCTCTATTTGAGCCCTTCAGTCAGGGTCAGCAGTTTGGGATTAACCTACTGGGTTTTCCCAGGCCCTTGGCCTCCTTCCTTCCCCTCAACCTGGGTACAGGCACAAGCCCAGCTACCATCTTGCCAGACCTAGCTTTCAGTGGGACTGGTGTCCCTCTGGGGGCCCCCTTCATGGATAGCTGGGGTGAGGGGCTTGCATGGACACCTGCTGGGCCCTGCCCCAGGGATCTCGGCCTCTGTGCCCTGCCCCACCCCACTCCACCTTGGGCTGGGCACTGACCTGGCTCTCCCTGCAGTGCTGCCTGGAGGAAGAGTACTCACGGGCTTACCAGCCCTCTGAGGCCACCCGAGAGCCCACCCTGGCAGGTGAGAACCCTGAGCAGGCCCCGAACACGCTACCTTCCACTTCCTGCCCCACGCTACAGGCTCTAGAAGAGTTGGACACTGTCTCAGTGCTCACTCTCTCAGAGCTCAAGGAACAGAAGAAGGCCATGGAGCAGGAGCTGCAGGCACCTCTGCGGCCTTCCTGCGTCTCTCCCAGGTAAAGCAAAGCAGGTAAATGGCTGGGCAGGTGTCCAAAGTGTCAGGGCACCGCTGCTATTACTCCTTCCTGTTCAGGACGCCCGAGGGGTCCTCGCGTT
>NW_006159889.1:1683360-1684978 GCF_000334495.1 Tupaia belangeri chinensis
CGGGGGAGCCGCTGCAGTCTGGGCCGCACCTCTACACTGCCGCGTGCCTGCACCTCCTTCAGAGCGTCGCCCCCGACCACGAGGCCAGGCTGCCACCTGCCGCTGGGGACGGCAGCTTCAGTGCAGCCCCAGGAAGGAGCCGGCTAACACACCAGTGTCCCGTGCGGCATCACAGGCCCCCACCTGAGGGGCTTTTCCCCACGGGGACTCGCTACTGCTGGAACTCGCCCCACCTGCTGCCCTCACCTCTCCACTGTCCCAGCCAGCTTCACATCTGGTCTTGGGTGGGCTCCCAGGACCCCAAGGCTGCTGTCTGTCTAGCCATTGCCCTTCCACCCCTCACCAGGTCTCTGGGATTTGGGCTGAGTGACCAGGCTTCTGTCCCAACTGTCAAAGCTTTGGCCTTTCTCCTCCCGGGCTTCCACAGAGGCACAGCAGACAGAGGTCCCATCTCAGCCCTGACTCTTGTCCCCAGGGGACCCAGACAAAGCACAGCAGCAGCTCAGAGACAGGAATAGAAATTTCATTAAAATCTATGGACTTTAAAATCCTAGTGGTGCACGGATGGGCAGGGCTGGGTGGCGCACCGTTATTGCTACAGAGGATTAGAGGCGGCTCGGCCGGGGCTGTCACTGCACAGAGGGCACAGAGGACAGACAAACGGACACTGCAGGGCTTGGGAGGAGCAGCTCTGACGCCAAGGAGGGGGTGGGGCACACGGGCTGGGGCCATTTGGCACGTGAACAAGGGCAGCACGTTCAGGAAGACTGGGCCTTCAGCCTGGTGGAGGGGGCAGGGGGTGTCGTGCAGGGTCCCCTTCCCCAGAGCTCTGAGCTCCAATCCCCCATTGAGCAGCCCCCACCCCTGGCCCCCAGAATCAAGTGCTTTGGGCGGCTGCTGGGTGACGGGCCTCTGCCACCTGTGCCTGACAGGGCTCAGTGAGGCGCAGAGACCCCAGAGCAGCCAGTGAGGTGCGGGCAGGCCTGGAAGACGGATTGGACCCGAGGCTGGGGCCAGGGGGTGGCAACCACAGATAATACAACTTTTACAAAAATAATTACACAGATACACCGGGCCGGGCAGTACACCTGACGAGTAACACTGCACAGCCCCCAGCCTCCCACCTGCCCCGGGTGGGAAGACCCACGTCGGCCCGGGTGGAGGTCCAGGGCTCTCTGAGGGCAGGAACACTGGTCACGAGGCTGGCGGCCCCAGGAGGGACGCAGGCAGGGGCCCACCCAGAACCTCAGCTCAGCGCAGAGGGGGAGGGCATCAGAGGCTATGTGGAGCCCAGCAGGTCTCTGGGGACCTGGCCTGAGACCCCCCTCTCCAAAGTGCTTTGGGTCCCCCAGCAGGTTTCCCATCAAGCCCCCCCACCCCAGCTGCCATCTTGGCATCCAAAGGACGTGTAAACACTGGGGACACGAGCACAAATGACTGCACTAGCAGTGGTGGCCAAGGTGACAGCAGCCGCCCTGGCCAGGGCGTGGTGGGGCAGGCGGGGACACCTGTGCACAGCCTCCCCAGTCTCTGTAGCGGGAGCACGGGGTGGGACAGGGCCACTGCCCTGGCGGCCGCGCTCATATCCGGGAGTCCTGGACACGGCTGGGGGCGGTGG
>NW_006159889.1:1684992-1692394 GCF_000334495.1 Tupaia belangeri chinensis
GCTTTGCCGCGGTGCCGCCGATGGACCTCGAACCCGTCTTCAGGAGAGCGGGCTATGGTGGGGGTGTAGCGCCCAGTCTGGTGCTCCAGGAGGGCAGGGCCCCAGTCACTGCTTGGCTTGGTGGCATTTTTCAAACGCTGCAGGAGAGGTAGAGGGGGTGCAGGGGGTGAGGTGAGTCAGAAAGGAGTCCTGTGGCCTGTCTACCCACCCGCCATTCCACACTGCCCCGGGCCCTCACCTGGAGGAGGGTGTTCCCATCTGTGCGGGAGAGCAGGAACAGGGCGTAGATGGGGATGCAGATGACGGAGGACAGAGCCATGAGGAAGCCGATGGTCACAGCCCAGCTTGGGTACTGGTAGTTGTTGTAGGTGATTGGCCGGTACTGGATCACCGTGAAGATGAGAATGAACTGCAGAGGTGGGACGGGTGGGCATGAGGCCTACCCAGAGCCCTCCCAGGCCCCAAGCTAGCCCTCCTCTCAGCACCTTCCCTGGTGTGCCCGCAGAAAGAGGCATTTGAGTGGGGCAGGGGCAGCTGCTGACATCTGGGGAGTGGAAGCAGCAGGAGGAACCAGGGCGGTGGGCAGCGGGACACCACGGGAGGGACAGGCTTTGTCACAGTCCTGACCTGGCCAGAGCACAGTCCAGCTGCTGCTGCCTTTGAAAGTCAGTTCTCTCGAGGACTCCCAAGGGCTGCCCAGTGTTGCCGAAGCAAGACCAGGTCCCTGGGTTTCTCCTGAGTGACCTCAGCTTGTCTTACTGGCCATGCTACCTTGCCTTGGGCCCAGTTTACCCAGCGTTCCCTGGTGTCCCTTCATGTATTTATTTATTTACTTTTTTGGAGAGGTTTTTGCTATAGGGCATGTGCACTCGCCAGAGACACAGAGAGACAGAAAGACAGCGAGAAATCACCCCCCACCCCCAAGGGGGGATAGCCACGCCGCAATCTTTTCTCCTCCGTTCTCCTCCCGGGATCTTGGGCATGCACGCACATGTGCCTGGCATGAGTTTAAGCCACTGGGTCTGAGACTTGAACCACAGTCTACTACATGGGAATTCGACTAGATGGAAGTCCAGCGACATAGCCATTATGCTAACTGCTGGTCCCCCTTCATGTATTTTTTTTTTTAAAAGAGATTTCTGCTATAGGGCATATGTACTCCTCGGAGAGACAGAGACAGAGAGACAGTGAGAAATCACCCCTGAGGAGGGATGCCACATCGCAATCCCTTCTCCATTCTCCTGAGATTTGGGGCATGCACTCACATGCACCCAGTGTGTGCCTGGCATGAGTTTCAAGCCGCCAGATCTGGGACTTGAACCAAGGTTGGCCATGTCAGAGTCCAGCGTAGTAACCATTACGCCACCTGCTGGTCCCACCCCTTCATGTATTTCAAGGAATCACCCACAGGAGCTTCTTCTCCAAACCCTGAGCCAATGCCACTTCCTGCAAGAAGCTGCTCTAACTTCCCGAGTGCTCCTAAAGCTCCTAAAGGGCCCCAGTGCCATTTCTCCTCTGCTTCCACGCCCTCTCGCGCTCTCTCTCTCGGTTTTTTTTTTTTTTTTTTTTCATAGGGTGTGTGTGCTCACTGGAGACAGAGGTGAGGTGAGGAATCACTCTCCAGGAGGGATGGCCACGCAGCAATCCCCCCTCCTCCATTCTCCTCTCAGGATTTTGGACACTCATGCACATGTGCCCAGCATGATTTTCAAGCTGCCAGGTCCGGGACTCAAACCACAGTTGACTGTGCAGGAGTTCAGCACCTTGACCACCATGCCACCTGCTGCCCCTCCCAGCCCCCTGCTTCTCTCAGAGTTCCTTTGTATCATGATTCCCATGGACCTGGGAGTTGCCGGGTTGCATCAGCTCTGGGTCCCAGTGCCCGGCACAACCTCTCTTTTTCATTTTCTCTTTTGCCAGAGGGTGCGTGTGCCAGAGAGAGAGAGAGAGAGAGAGAGGAGGGGGAGAAAGCACCCTCCAGTGGGGCGTGGTCATATTATTGTACAATCCCTTCTCCATTTCTCCACGCTGCTGTGGTTTGGGGCACACACACACGCACACCTGCTATGTTTTTCAAGCCACCAGGGTTGGGACTTGAACCATGTGGTCAGCCATGTGATCTTGCTCCCTTAACCTCCAGGCCACAGGGCTGGCCCCCATTTGCTGACTTGAACGATTTGTGCAGAGGTGGAAGGGGTGGAGAGAGGGTAGGCAAATCTGTGGCTGTGGAGACTACGACTTTGCCCTTGGGAGGCTCCGACAGTGGAAGCAGTGTCAGGCTGCAGGTGCTCTGGGCAGCCTCTTTGGAAGATGAGTGAGAGGGGAAGGCTTGTGTGCACAGCAATAAAACAAAAGCCAAGGAGAGCAGAGACCTGGGCAGGTGGCCCCCTGGTCACTCAGAGGGCTGGTGTGGGGGTGCCTCTGTTGGCCAGGAGGGCTCATCCCCTCCGGCTGTCAGCTGCAGCCTGGAGGTCAGGCTCCTCTGGCCTCCCTGTGTGCCCAAATGTTGGGAGGCAAAACCCATAGGCAAGCGGGGGACACCTCCCGGGGTACTGCGCACCACATGGCACCAGATACTGATCTACGTGTGGACAAATCCCTTATTTGAGCTGACGAAGGAGCGTCTCAGAAATATGGAGGGGTAAAGCCCCCAAAGAAAACACGACAGCCTAGAGAGTCGTGCCCATGGAGCCTGCAGCCCTCCGCCCGTCTTCTTGGGCACGGAGAGGGCACAGCCTACTTTGCCTCAGTCTCATGCATCCACCGGATCCGGGCCAAGGCTGTCCTACAGACCCTTCTGCTCCTCCTGGCGGGTGCCCCAGGCCTCCCAGGGCAGCAGCCTGGCTGAGCGCTCCTCCCTCCCCATGGCCGCTCCCGGGGAGCAGGGTGCTCTGCAGCAGTGCCCGCCCTCACGACCTCCCACCACTGACAGGAGACTTCCGCTCCTCCTGTCTCTGAGCTGGGCCAGTGGCCAGGGCTGGTGCCCGTGCCAGGCTCGAAACATCCCCACGCCCCATGTGGTGGAGGCTCAGCCCTCCAGGGGCCTGTTAGTCAGAAACATGAGCCAGAGTGGAAGTCCGGGGCTGAGCTCCCCATGGCCCCGAGGACTTGAGCATGATGAGAGCGTGACTGGACACTGCCCTTGCCACTGGGCTGACTGCCACTGAGAAGCAGCCTTGCTTCTTGTGGAGGGACCGTTACAGTCAAACCCCTCTGCGTCCCGCCCTGAGCAGGAAGGAGCAGCGTCAGCTGCCCGGACGCCCTAACTGTAGTTGTTTCCGGTGAGGCTCTGGCCCGGCACCCAGGCTCCACATGGCTCCGATCTGAGCCATGGCTCTCATGTGGTCAGCCATGTGATCTTGCTCCCTTAACCTCCAGGCCACAGGGCTGGCCCCCATTTGCTGACTTGAACGATTTGTGCAGAGGTGGAAGGGGTGGAGAGAGGGTAGGCAAATCTGTGGCTGTGGAGACTACGACTTTGCCCTTGGGAGGCTCCGACAGTGGAAGCAGTGTCAGGCTGCAGGTGCTCTGGGCAGCCTCTTTGGAAGATGAGTGAGAGGGGAAGGCTTGTGTGCACAGCAATAAAACAAAAGCCAAGGAGAGCAGAGACCTGGGCAGGTGGCCCCCTGGTCACGCAGAGGGCTGGTGTGGGGGTGCCTCTGTTGGCCAGGAGGGCTCATCCCCTCCGGCTGTCAGCTGCAGCCTGGAGGTCAGGCTCCTCTGGCCTCCCTGTGTGCCCAAATGTTGGGAGGCAAAACCCATAGGCAAGCGGGGGACACCTCCCGGGGTACTGCGCACCACATGGCACCAGATACTGATCTACGTGTGGACAAATCCCTTATTTGAGCTGACGAAGGAGCGTCTCAGAAATATGGAGGGGTAAAGCCCACAAAGAAAACACGACAGCCTAGAGAGTCGTGCCCATGGAGCCTGCAGCCCTCCGCCCGTCTTCTTGGGCACGGAGAGGGCACAGCCTACTTTGCCTCAGTCTCATGCATCCACCGGATCCGGGCCAAGGCTGTCCTACAGACCCTTCTGCTCCTCCTGGCGGGTGCCCCAGGCCTCCCAGGGCAGCAGCCTGGCTGAGCGCTCCTCCCTCCCCATGGCCGCTCCCGGGGAGCAGGGTGCTCTGCAGCAGTGCCCGCCCTCACGACCTCCCACCACTGACAGGAGACTTCCGCTCCTCCTGTCTCTGAGCTGGGCCAGTGGCCAGGGCTGGTGCCCGTGCCAGGCTCGAAACATCCCCACGCCCCATGTGGTGGAGGCTCAGCCCTCCAGGGGCCTGTTAGTCAGAAACATGAGCCAGAGTGGAAGTCCGGGGCTGAGCTCCCCATGGCCCCGAGGACTTGAGCATGATGAGAGCGTGACTGGACACTGCCCTTGCCACTGGGCTGACTGCCACTGAGAAGCAGCCTTGCTTCTTGTGGAGGGACCGTTACAGTCAAACCCCTCTGCGTCCCGCCCTGAGCAGGAAGGAGCAGCGTCAGCTGCCCGGACGCCCTAACTGTAGTTGTTTCCGGTGAGGCTCTGGCCCGGCACCCAGGCTCCACATGGCTCCGATCTGAGCCATGGCTCTGCCTTTCACTAGCTGTGCCATGGTGGGCCGGTTACTTAATACCCTGTGCCTCGGGTTCCACGTCTGCAAAATGGGAATGGCAGGTAGACCTCGGGGTGCTCTGCCCCGTGAATTAACGTACAGACGGTGTGCACGGAGTACCTGCCTCCTTGCCACGGTGCACTCCTTCCACCAAGCCAGTGCCCCAACGGGAGTCTCCAGCTGTGGAAGGTTTAAACCAGGACCCGACACCTCTGTCCCCTGCAAACCAGCCCACGTCACTGCCTGGAAGCCCTGGGAAGTTTCCCGACATCCGACTCCTACAACCTGCTCGGCAGGGTCCCAAGCCGCTCCTGGAACACTCACGCATTCTCAGCACGTGTCGTAGGCACCTTCCTTCTCTATGAGGGGGTGGGGATGAAGGGTTTAGCAGGCACACAGAGGCTGACACTGACAGCGATAACTCGAGGGCCTCTGGGGATGCTCGGCAGGGAGGTCCGGAGGGAGGGCTTGAAGAGACACTCTGGCTGCTTTCCCACTCCGTGCCTGGGCAGCGCCTTTGGTCAAATGCAAGGCTCTGCCTTCCCTCCCTGCGCTGACTCCCTCAGCCTCCCTTGGCCTCCCAGAGGCCAGAGCTGTGGAGTGGAACTGGCCAGCTGGCTGGGCTCCTGCTCTCCCTCTGCTGGTTCCCAAGGGAGGGCGCGGCAGCCGAGGCACTCACGAAGATGATGGCTGGAGAGACGAAGCGCCAGCAGATCTGGAAGAACAGGGGCGGTGGGAACCCCAGCATCATCTGGATGTCCTGGAAGTAGTTCTGGTGCCCTGGAAAGAGGGGGAGTCAGCCAGCCCGGCAGGACAGAGTGGCCAGACCAGGGCTGGGACACCAGGGGCCACCGGCGTGGACACATACCGTAGATGTACATGATGGTGACGCACATGATGCAGGAGATGATCACCAAGGAGAAGCTGGCCGCGTAGTTGTCCATCAGCAGCAACCAGTAGATGCCTGCCTGTGGGCCAGCGGGCAGCTGAGCTGCGGCGCCCAGGGCGGGCCTCCTGCTCCCCACGGAGCCCAGCAACTCCGCCCAAGCCTTGCCCTGACTTCGTTCCTACCTGGCTGGTGAGGGGGATGCCCAGCAGGAAGCCAGCCATGGCCACGCCCAAGGTCACATAGGTCTTTTTCTGCAGGATCCATTCATTTCCCACTTCATCCACGATGGCTGTGACCAGCGTCTCTAGGAGGCAGAACTGCAGGGTCCGGCCATCAGAGCAGAGGCCTGCTCCCCGGTCTGGCCACCCCCTCCCACAATACCACGCCTTGGACCTGAATGCCCCACCTCATAGTCGAGTGCCCAGCCTCGTACCCGAGTGCCCGGCCTCATACTTGAGTGCCCAGCTTCATCTCTGAGTGCCCAGCCTCATACTCAAATGCCAGCCTCGTGCCTGAGTGCCAGCCTCGTACCCAAGTGCCCAGCCTCATACTCAAACGCCAGCCTCGTACCTGAGTGCCCAGACCCAGCAAGATGAGCATGAAGAAGAAGAGCAGGGACCACAGCGGGGAGATGGGCAGCAGCGTAAGGGCCTCAGGATAGGCCACGAAGGCCAGGCCGGGGCCGTGGTCTGCCACGCGGGACACGTCCACACCCAGGTGGTTGGCCATAAAGCCAAGGATGGAGAAGATGACGAATCCAGCATAGACGCTGGTGGCACAGTTGGTGATACTGATGATGACACTGTCCCTGATGGGGAGGGATACAGAGA
The DNA here is from genome assembly GCF_000334495.1 of Tupaia belangeri chinensis. Taxonomy (NCBI): domain Eukaryota; kingdom Metazoa; phylum Chordata; class Mammalia; order Scandentia; family Tupaiidae; genus Tupaia; species Tupaia belangeri. The sequence continues at coordinate 1,691,309 of NW_006159889.1, forward strand.
GGGGCTCAGGAGTCTAGCTTGCCTCCTCTCCCCAGCAGGGGCCGCGGGAAGACATGAAGATGGCAAATTCCAGGAACGCAGGTGTCCTAACCCCTGATCTGGTCTGCTCTGGGCCCGAGGCTCTGGGTCCTTGCAGACTCCTGGGGATCGTTGTCCCCATCCCTCTTCTCGCTCTGGCCAGCTTCTCCCCCTAGACCCAGCCTTCCCAAGACCTCAAGGGCGTGGGGGAAAGGAGGCGCCCTCAGGCGGGGCAGCTGAGCGGGCTGGGCATGCAGGAGCGGCTCACCGGTAGCAGTTGTTGTGGAACTTGTTGTAGGAAGCCATGGTGATGAGTCCCCCCCAGGCGCAGCCCAGCGAGTAGAAGATCTGGGAGGCGGCATCCCCCCACACCTGCAGGGAGGAAGGGGCAGTGGAGCTGCGGTCAGAGGCAGCCACCGCCTGGCCCTCCCGTCCCCTTTTGTGTCCTCCTCCATCGCACCTTGGCCTTCAGGATCTTGTCCCACTGGGGGGTCAGGTAGTACATGATGCCCGTGAAGGCTCCATCCAGGGTCACTCCACGGACAAACAGGATGGTCAGCACCACGTAGGGGAATGTGGCCGTGAAGTACACCACCTGGGGCAGTATGGCTCCGTGAACCCGGGGCTTCTGCTGCCCTGGGCACCACTCCCTGGCCCCTCACCACCACTAGCCCTCTGGGCCCCTCTTCCCCTCCCACACCCCAGCCCCGATCCAGGGAGGGGAGCCAGGGTCTTTCTGGGTGGGCACAGACCCTGCCAGGGAGGGGTACTTGCTTTCCCTGAAGACTTGACCCCTCGGATGAGGCAGAGGAAGACGACCACCCAGGAGATGCCGAGGCAGCCGAGGAGGGGTAGCCGCACCTCCCCGAAGTTCCCGATGTCGTCTGACAGCTCCAGCACATAGAGCCTGGTGAAGTGGAGATCTCTGAGGGCCGGTCCCCATGCCTGGCCACATCCCCAAGGTCCAGGGCCCAGCCTGACTGCTCCTGAGGTCCCAGCAGCCAGTTCGGGCACGCGTGCATGGCTGTGAGGCGGGGGGCACTGTCTGGGGGGGCCCCGCCCCCCCCC
>NW_006159889.1:1692526-1697277 GCF_000334495.1 Tupaia belangeri chinensis
CTGGGCATGCGGGAGCGGCTCACCGGTAGCAGTTGTTGTGGAACTTGTTGTAGGAAGCCATGGTGATGAGTCCCCCCCAGGCGCAGCCCAGCGAGTAGAAGATCTGGGAGGCGGCATCCCCCCACACCTGCAGGGAGGAAGGGGCAGTGGAGCTGCGGTCAGAGGCAGCCACCGCCTGGCCCTCCCGTCCCCTTTTGTGTCCTCCTCCATCGCACCTTGGCCTTCAGGATCTTGTCCCACTGGGGGGTCAGGTAGTACATGATGCCCGTGAAGGCTCCATCCAGGGTCACTCCACGGACAAACAGGATGGTCAGCACCACGTAGGGGAATGTGGCCGTGAAGTACACCACCTGGGGCAGTATGGCTCCGTGAACCCGGGGCTTCTGCTGCCCTGGGCACCACTCCCTGGCCCCTCACCACCACTAGCCCTCTGGGCCCCTCTTCCCCTCCCACACCCCAGCCCCGATCCAGGGAGGGGAGCCAGGGTCTTTCTGGGTGGGCACAGACCCTGCCAGGGAGGGGTACTTGCTTTCCCTGAAGACTTGACCCCTCGGATGAGGCAGAGGAAGACGACCACCCAGGAGATGCCGAGGCAGCCGAGGAGGGGTAGCCGCACCTCCCCGAAGTTCCCGATGTCGTCTGACAGCTCCAGCACATAGAGCCTGGTGAAGTGGAGATCTCTGAGGGCCGGTCCCCATGCCTGGCCACATCCCCAAGGTCCAGGGCCCAGCCTGACTGCTCCTGAGGTCCCAGCAGCCAGTTCGGGCACGCGTGCATGGCTGTGAGGCGGGAGCCACTGTCTGGGCAGCCCCGCCCCTCCTCCTGCCACAGCCCTGGAGAGCCTGGCACAAGCCCACTACTCTGCAGCTTCTCCCAGGACCTCCAGGGCTCCTCAGGCCCTGGGTATGGAGGTTTCCCTGACCCTGCTCAGACCCACTGAAGACTCTTGTTTGTGAATTTCTGCCTTTGAGAATGCCCCCTCCTCAAGCTATCAGGTGTCACATCCTCCAGGAAGCCACCTTCTGTGAGCACTGCACCCATACTCCTCTGCCCCCCTGCCAGGGACCGAGGAAGGCAGCAGAGGGCTGACTGGCAAGATTGGACCCGAACTCCTCCCCTCCATGCGGCTCCATCTGGCGCCCTGTGTGGTGCCAGCTGTGCTGTTCCAGGTCATACAGAACACGGGAGGCCTTTCCTAAGGCTCCTAGGGGACGGGGCAGAGGAGGCAAGCAGGCGTGCTCTGGCTGGAAAGGGTTAGGAGATGGGGCTGGGTTCTGATCCCATCCCAGGGTGTGGCCACAAGGCTCCCCCGGAGGGGCGAGGCCCAAGGAATAGGAGGAGGGGGTGAAGAGAAGTGGGAGAGTGTGCCCAAGAGCAGGCCGGGTGGAGGGAACAGCATGCAGCAGGGCAGGGCGGGAAAGGCTCGGCCAGCCTGGGCCTGTCGGGTAGCTCGGAGAAGTGAAGAGAGGGGGAGAAGGGAAGAGAGGGCGGCAGGGATGGGAAGGGATCAGATCAGAGCATGCTAGGAAGTCAAGGCCGAGAAGTCTGAATTTTATCCTTAAGCCACAGGAAGTCTCTGAAGGGGTTTTATAAAGGCACTCTGATGGTCTCTTCTGGCTGAAAACCTTGTGGTGGTTCCATCTCTCTCCATGGTAGGCCCTGACAGGGCTACCAGGCCCTTTGTGATCTGCTGGCCCCTGCCCTGCCGTCTCTATCTCTTCCCACTGCTCCAGCTGCACCGGCCTTCTTCCCTAAACATGCCAGGCATGGCCAGCACGTGGCATGGTGGTCAAGGTGGTTGGGTCCTGCATGGTCAACTACATGGTTCAAATCCCAGATCTGATAGCTTGAAAAACACTCCGGGCATGTGTGTCTACATGCCCCAAATCCTAAAAGCAGAACAGAAGAGAAGGGATTGCAGCATGGCCACCACCCTGGGGGTGTGTGATTTCTTACTTTCTCTCTCTAGTCAGTGCATGCACCCTGTAGCAAATTAAAACAAATAAACATGCCAGGCATGGCCTGCCCCAGGGCCTGTGCACATGCTGGTTCTTGGTCTGCATTCTATCCCCAAATACCCACCTGCACACCTGTGTAGCCACATGGCTTGTGCTCAGGACCTGTGCCTGGTTTAATGCTCTGCTATTGCCACCTTGAAGTTCCTGATAGAGCTGAACTAGGGCCCATGTTTGCATTCCTCACTGGACCCCACAAATCACACAACTGGGCTTGTCCTCGGGGCTCTCCTTCAGGTCTTTACTCGGGCATTCCTTTCTCACAGGGGCCGTCTCTGGCTACAAATCGCAGCCCCCTGCCCCGCCAGCACGCCTCACCACCTGTCCCCCATATTTCCCTCCACCGCACATCCTTCCCTCTCTCCCACTGTGTCTTCTACCTGTTTTGTCATTTGTCTTCTGTGAGAGTAAGAATGTTTTTATTTTTTAAACAAGAGGAAGAGAGAGGTTTTGGACCCTGTAGCATGTTTTGGTCATCCTGTCCCAGCCTCCCAGTTAGCCAGGTCAGTGCCACCGTGCCTGGCCTGTCTAGGCTGGAAATGGAACCTGGGCCTCCTGGGCAGCCCAGCCTCACACAGCAATGCCAAGTGCTTGCATCACTGCAGCTGGGCCAGGGGCAGGAGCTTGTGTGTCCTGTCCACAGCCAAACCCCAGTGCCTCGCGCTGAGCCTCACGGCGGCACGCAGTGGATGTGTGCTGAATGAATGAATGCATGCATGCATGCTATGGTAAATGGGTCAGAAGGCAAAATGGGGAGCACCAGGAGGAAGACCGATTTGGTTGTCACAGTTGTCCAGGCTAGAGGTGATGAGCAAGAACTAAGCCCCTGAGCCTCAGTTTCCTCATCTGTAAAACGGGGATAATAGCACCACCTGAAGACAATCTGCAACATGTAGGTTAAATACAGGATCCCGTCTTTCTCCTCTTACAGCTGGGACTCTGGGCACAGCGCCCATTCACAGGCTGTCCTCTGGAGCTCTTATCTATTTTCACTTTTATGTTTTTCCAAATCCATTCTCAAACCTCACAGCAACATGTCGAATATCTTGTGAAGATGTTATTCCGGATCCTCACCGGCCAAGTTCCCAGCCTGGCACTCGGTGCTTGCTCAGCCAGCCTGCCTGATAATTTGCAAAACTGTGGGCTGCCGCCTCGCGCCGTCCTTCCAGGCTGCCTTTCATACCACAGCCTGCAGAGGGCGCTGTCAGACCTCCCTCTCCCACCAGCTTCCACACTGCCCGGGTTTAAGTCGGTTCAGCGGGCATCCCAGCCACGCCCTTAGTGGAGGAGGGAACCAGTAGACAAAAGGCCGACAGAAGAAGCTGGGGGCCATGGGATCGCGAAGCGGCTCCGGGTCCTCGGCAGTGCTTCCTACTCTCTTCTCCTTCGTGGCACATGGGAAATAGCTGATGGCCCCTGGGGTCAACGAGACCACTCACAGCTGAAGACAACTGGTGGTGTGGGGGTGGGGGATGGGGGGTGGCTCTGGGCTGCCTGGGCCCTGGGGGCTTCAGTGCTGGGACATGCAGCCCTTCCGAGTCGCCACAGTACCGCAGGACACAGTCACTTCACCTCAAGCACCTGCACTCAAAGTAAAGAAGCCTCTTTCTTTTTCTTTCTCTCTCCCTTTCCTTCCTTCCTTCCTCCCTTCCTTTCTCTCTCTCTCTCTCTTTTTTTCTTCTCTTTCTTTCTCTTTTTTTCTTTCTTTTTCTTTCTCTCCTTTCCTTCCTTCCTTCCTTTTTTTCTTTCTTTTTATTTTTGTGCCATAAGGCACATGCACTTGCCAGAAAGAGACAGGGAGAAGGAAAGTGAGAAATCACCCCCTCCCCAGGGATGACCACGCCATAATCCCTTCTCTTCCATTCTCTCAGGATTTTGGCACACACACACATGTGCCTCGTGTGATTTTTCATACCACTTTAAATAAGAAGCCAATTCTTATTTAAAAGATTTTTAATTAATTATTTATTAATTTATTTTAAATTTATTTTTTAAAGATAATAAAATTTTCTGTTATAGGGCACGTGCGCTCGCCAGAAAGACAGAGAGACAGAGAGAGAGAAAGTGAGAAATCACCCCCCCAGGGGGTATGGCCATGCCGCAATCCCTTCTCCTCCCTTCTCCTCTGGGGATCTTGGGCATGTATGCACACGCGCCCGGCGTGAGTTTAAGCCACTGGGTCTGGGACTTGAACCGCAGTTGACTACATGGGAGTCCAGCGACATAGCTATTATGCTAAGTTCTGGTCCCCCCTAAAGGATTTTTTAAAACTTTGTCTAACTATACACACTAAACTGGTAGTGTGATACACACACACACACACATCCACACACACATGTACAATTGTCAGTGTGTGCCTGTGCTTGTCAGAGAGATAGTAAGCACCTTCCAATGGGGTGTGGTCACACCACAACCCACAATAGTTTTTCCTCCATTTCTATATCCCATTGGGATTCTAGACATACATGTACACACACACACACGCGTGCATGCCTGGTGTGACCACTGGCTGAACCAGTCAGCTGTGTGGGACCCAGTTCCCTATGCACAGTGCTCAACCGCTGCACAATGGGGCTGGCCGCCACGTGCATACTTTATTGTAAGAGCATAGCATTGCAATACTAGGGATTAAAGAGCTTAGACTTGGGGCTGGCAGGTGGCATGGTGGTTAAAGGCACTTTTCTCCCAAATGGCTGACTGCAGTTCAAGTCCCGGACCTGGTGGCTTGCTTTCTCT
>NW_006159889.1:1697399-1701227 GCF_000334495.1 Tupaia belangeri chinensis
GGATACTCCCACATGGCTGACTGTGGTTCGAGTCCCGGACCTGGTGGCTTGCTTTCTCACTTTCCCTCTCTCTGTGTGTCTCTCTCTCTGATCAAATGAAAATAAATGAATGAATAAATAAATAAATAAATAAGTAAATGAGTTTAGACTAGCCTGGGAATTAAATAATGAACTCTAGCTTTATTTATATGGCACCATATTTAGTTTTTTATTTTATTTTGGTTTTTAGACCATGTGTTTTTGAAATCACACAATTAACCTAACCACTTTTGAAATCTGACATATGTACAAGTTGGCTCTTGCTACAGGACCTCTCCGGAATTATTCTGCGTTCTTTCACTCTCTCTATATAAATATATAGAGAGAGGCCTATTTATTTCTTGCATGAGTGACACAAAGAGAGAGAAGCAGAGAGAGAGGCAACCCCAATAGGGTCCTGACATCATGATTGACCCCCAAACTCAACCAGCCCAGATCCGGTCACACGGGTGCACACAACCTGCACACAGAGGCCGTAGGGCGTCATCTGGGCACCTACTTACTTGTGTCCAGTCGTGTTACTGCTGTGCGGCCACTCCTGTGTGTGTGCGCGTGTGTGTCTAATTTCCCTAGCCAGATGGTAAATCCCTTTAGACAGAACCCCTGATCGATTTTTCGGCATCTCCGGCAGTGGCCGTGACTGCGGGTTCTGAGCCCCCGTCACTGCTTAGTGACTTACACCACGCGGTCTCCAGCTGCCTTTATGACAATGAGGGAGGCACTGTGACTGCCTTGGTTTTGTGAATGGACAACTGAGAATCAGAGAGGTTCGGTGACCTCCCAAGACCACACAGGCAGTAGGTAGCAGGTGAGAGGTCTGTGGGACCCCAGAGCAGCTGTAAAGGCTTGGGGAAGGAGAGCTGGGATTGGGCCCCTGTGGGTGTCGGGTGGAGACGCCACAGTGCCTGTGGAGGTGAGGAAACCTGATCGTAAGTCAGATCAGCTCAGAGGATTATAAAAGATTGAAAAGGGGGGTCACAGATGGTGTAATGGTTATGCTGCTGGACTCCCACATAGTCAACTGCGGCTCGAGTCCTGGACCTGGTGGTTGAAAACTCATGCAGGGTGCGTGTGTATGCATGCCCAAAATTCTAAGAGGAGAATGGAGAAGAAGAGATTGCAATGTCGCCATCTCCCCTGGGGGGTGATTTCTCACTTTCTGTCTCTCTGGAGAGTGCACAAGTCTCAGAAGTCTATCTAACAACAACAAACAAAAAGAGTGAGAAGGCGGGAACCAGCAGTTAGCGTAATGGCTATGTCACTGGACTCCCACGTGGTTGACCGCGGTTCGTGTCCCAGACCCAGTGGCTTAAAGCTCACGACGGGCGTGTGTGCGTGCGTGCCCAAGATCCCGAGAGGAGAATGGAGGAGAAGGGATTGCGGCATGACCATCTCCCCTGGGGGGTGATTTCTCGCTTTCTGTCTCTATGTCTCTCTCTGTCTGGCGAGCGCACGCGCCCTATAGTGAAAAATCTCTCCCCCCCGAAAATAAATGAATAAATGAATAAATAAATAAATAAAAGAGTGAGAAGGCGGTGGTGAGGGCGCGGTGGTGAGAGACTGAGTGAGAGGGCTGAGCAAGAGGCAGCCATGGGCTTGGGGACCTGCCCGTCGAGATTCTCTCTTAATCTTTGTTTGACTTGCTCTCCTCATTTATAAACGGTACCTGTAAAATAACGCCTGTACAAGCTGCCTAACAGGCACCTCGGGGCTCCAATGAGATCACATGGCTTCTGGAAGGGGCACTGGGAGTGTGGACCCAGAACACCTGCCTAGCCCCAGTGGCCTGATTCACACCGGGCACCAGCCGAGCCAGATGGACCCGGTGCATGCAGACCCTGATGTGGCCAAACTCCTCGGCCCCTGAATTTGAAGACAGGGACAGTAACATCTACTGAGAGAAGAGTCTGGCACATAGTAGGTGCTGAAGATGGGGAGTGCTTGCTCTCTTTGCTGAATGAAGCCAGCTTGGGGAGCTCTCCTAAGAGTTATTTCCCAGGCTGTCCAGGAGGGGGCAGCAGGGAGCCTCTCTGCAGGAAGGAGCCCTGCCTGGGACAGTGCAGAGGCAGGCCTGGCTCCAGCCCTGGCTGAGGAGGAGAGTTCAGCTGGCCGTGGAGCGGCGCCCCCAGCCAGGTTTCTTTGAGGGCTATTCCCCCCTGATTTCACTAGACAACATCTCCAAAGCTTTGCTCCGTGTGGCCCTGCCAGGCTGGGAATCCCTGGCAGACATCCCCTGGGATGAGGACCACTGGAGCAGCTGGGGTCTTGGGGGGAGTTGGGTGGGAGGCTGAGTGGAGGCTTTGTGCTTCTGGGAGCTTCCAGGAAGGCGCTTCCTGCCCAGTCTGGATCGAGGTGCCTGGTCACTGCAGGCCTCAGTGTAGTGAAGCACCTGTTGGCAGTTACCTGCTAGGTGTCCCCTTGAGCATCAGCTGCATGAGGCAAATGCCTGTGAGCCCTCCTCCCTGCTGTCCCCTCCCAGAGCTGTGCCAGGTACCTAGTGGGCCCCTGAGAAGTTATCGTCCAGGGCCTGCGTGGCCGAGCCTGTCCGTCCTTCGTTGGGAGGCAGCAGCCTGCTCTCCGCACCAGAGTCCCCGAGGGCCATGACTAGGTCTTACGGGCCTTGGAGTGTCTGCGGTCCAGGATGGAGGCTGGCGCAGGGCAGCGGGGTCCCACAGGGTCTGTACACTCAGGACGGGGCTTAGAGGGTTTGAGGGACTTCATGTGTCTGTGGGGCCTCGAACGTCTCACCTGTGCTCTCTATCCCAGAGCACAGAAAGCCTTAAACACTCGGTCCGGTATGGGAAGCCCTATGGCATGCAATGCCTACTGGCGTCTTCTGCCTATTACTGGAGTTCCCGGGGTTGGGGGGCTAGCCCCAGCTCCAGTTAGGCTCCTCCTGACCTCTGCTCATCTGCTCACATCCTTCTCAAGTCCTCTCTCTTTCTCTCGCTCTCTCTTTCCTGGGATACCTAATCGCCTCCGCTTGCCCCCATCCCCTTAGAACTAAGCGCTAGCCCCTTGGGGACCCTGCGACACCCCTGCACGTAACTGTCCTGTGGCACCTGGCCCCGATCTGATTAGCTATCTGTCTCCCACTGGGCAGTGAGGTCCTCAGGGCAGGGGCTGTGGGCCATCCATACCCATGGTGGACACACAGGCAGAGCGATGCCATGAAAGTTTGTAGAATGAATGAATAAAGCCTACCCACCCACCCCCAAACTCTCTGCTCATGGGTTCCCCAACAGGACACGGGGAATTTCCTCCAGGATGTCCTGCTGTGTCCTCCACCCACCAGTTGGGACAAGGTGTTCCAGAATACCTCCAGCACCAACTTCCCCTCAGCAGCCCTGAGGCCAGGCTCTTTGTCACCTCTGAACACAGTGTGCCAGTCTGTCCTGATCAGCACCCCCAGCTCAGCGAGCTTCCATGGCTCCTTCTACTCTGCCTCATTAAAGTCTGAGCCTAATTCTTCCATGCTCTCTGTGGAGGCGCTGCCCCTCCCAGGCCAGCCCACAGTCTGCGAGGGCCCCCACACCTGTTACTTGCATCTCAGGACTGGCCTCTGCTCACCGGGACGTGCTCCTCTCTGCATGCCATCCCCCTACCCAGGTCTCCTCTGAAGCCCTGCCAGACCCTGGAGCCCTCTCTCTCAGATACTCTGTAAGGATCCCCCAACTCAGCTCACTGCTCTGCATGCCGGCCCCGTTTCCAGACCATCTTCCCTGCTCTGCATGCCAGCCCTGTTTCCGAAACCGGGCTGTGCCCTCCTTACACCCCTTCACGGCCCCA
>NW_006159889.1:1701597-1720869 GCF_000334495.1 Tupaia belangeri chinensis
CCCAGCCCCAGCCCCAGCCCCAGCCGAGGGCTGAAGTGCAGCGGGGAGTTGACCAGGCCTCAGACGGCAGCCTGATGCAGAGGAGGGCCAGGGCTGCCCCGTCCACAGCGCGCCTCACCTCCAGTACTCCTCGCTGGGGCTGGTCCTCTGGAAGGTGTGGTTGAGCAGGTTGGAGAGGTTGCTGGGCGCGGGAGGCTGGGAGCTGTTAGTGTGGTTGGTGGTGTCCAGCACGCTGGCGCAGTCGGGCGTGTTCCAGGGGTTATTGCAGTAGGCCCAGGGCAGCACAGGTGTCATGGACGAGAAGAAGTAGTAGAAGGCGATGGAGATGACCACGTTGTAGTAGATGCCGATGTACGTGGACACCACCATCATGCCGTAGCCCACGCCTGCGGAGGGGAGGCCACCGGTCAGTGCTGTCAGGACGAGCGGGAGCCTCGCACGCCTAGCGGCAGGAGGCGAGGTTAACTACTTCTAAGGGCCAGCGGTGGGGCAGGCTTTGATGGGAAGCCGGAGAGCCAGGTGAAGGCCTTGCTAGGGGCAAAGGAGTTTTGTCTATGCACGTAGTGGGGGGGGTCAAGTAAACAGGGACCCCCCACATGCATCGATGCGCTTAGCCGCTGGCGTGCGGCGTGGGGTCAGCACCAGGGCTCCACGAGGGTCAGCAGTGTTTGCACAGATGGGCGAGTCAGCACATGACCTGAATGAGTGCGTGTCGGTGCGTGAGCATGTGGCCCACCCAAGCCTCACCTTTGAACATGGGGCTGATCTTCCAGACCCCTAGACAGCCCTGGCTGGCAAACTGGCCGAAGGAGAGCTCCATGAAGAAGAGTGGGATCCCGCAGAATACCAGCATGATGAAGTAGGGAAACATGAAGGCGCCTGGCAGCGGGGAGAGGGCCGGCTCAGGGTGGGCGCGGGCTGGCCCCGGACTTCCTGCTCAGACCCCAACAGCCAAACCTGTGCCACTGGGTAGGGCCCACGGAGGAGTGTGCCGGGCACTGAGCAGGAGCCTGGGTCTGTGGCACTCACCCCCAGCCTGTCTTTGAACTTGCCAGGGGCTCCCAGGAAACTCTGCTCTGAGCAGAATCCCAGAGCTGCCAGGTTTGGATACGACTTGATGGTTTCACCAAGCAATTTCACAAACACAAGTTGCTGGGACCTCCAAATGTCCCAGACCTTTGGGGGAGGGAGCTGTTGGAACACAGGGCTAAGGCAGGGAACCCCCGAGGCTGCAGTGCTTTTCTCACCTCCCCTCACGCAGGGGAGCAGGCAGGCTGGCAGTGCCATGCCCAGACAACAGGCTGCCAGGGGCTGGGGGAGGGCCGTGCCTGAAGCAGAGGGGGCCTAAGCCACAGGTGGGGGCGAAGATGGCCTGCCTGTCTGGGGTGGGTTCTGTGCCCAGTGGGTGGTCCCTGCCCTGTGCCGGCTGGTACCTCCCCCGTTGCGATAGCAGAGGTATGGGAAGCGCCAGACATTGCCCAGGCCCACGGCATAGCCCACGCTCGTCAGTACAAACTCGATCTGGTTGCTCCAGTTGCCCCGACTGAGGTTCTGGTCCCTCTTGGTGGCCTCACCGGGCACAGCACCATTCTGTGGGGACAAGAGAGAAGCTACTATCAGCAAGGCATTTGTGCTCCGCACCTGACCCTCTGGACCTCCCTGAGCGGGGACACCAGGGCCCTCCAGGCCCCGCCCCCTCTCTGGGCTTCCCCACTGCTGGCAGGGCTGCAGGCAGGCCTGGCAGAGGCAGGGAGAGGGAGGAGCGGCTGCCAGGGGGTGCCCAGCAGAGCCTCCCTCACCAGCCCCCCAGTACCCTGTGCCAGGTGTCCCAGCCCACCTGAGGAGCTGCTGCTAGCCGCTGAGAGGTGACACAGAGGAGGGAGCTAGAGCCGAGAGCCCCCAACCCCTCCAAAACCTGCCTGCTCCCCTTCGGGGAAGGATCTGGGAGCAGCTGAACCTCATACCAAGCAGCCAAGTAAGGCTGGGCACAAAGGGGCCTGTGTCCAGACAGCACCCCCGCACCGCCGCCAGCACATCGCCAGGCTGAGCACGCTGCCCATGGGCAGGCAGCTGTGAGGGAGGGGGACTAGACCCCTCCCCCGTCCTGGGGGCACAGGGTGGGCAGAGCTGGGGTGGGTAGCCTTTGAACTGAGCCAGACCTGAGCAGGGCATTCTGGTAGGAAGTTCAGGGAAGCCATCTATATTGCCATGGCTCAGGGGGGCGTCCTGAGAGGCTGAACTGGGGCCCAGCGAGGGGGTGCTGGGCCATAAGTTAGGGGAGGAGACCAGAGTTGTAGGCACAATGCCAGACTGTGGGGAGACACTCTGCTAGGAGAAACAGAGGAAGTGGCTCCAGAAGGGGCAGGAGGGAGCAGGGTCCCTGCACCGAGGAGGGTCACCTGCAGAGGAAGAAGCCCAGAGGTCACACGGGGCTGATGAGGGAGTCTGCCCGGGAAAAAAGGCTGGGCCTGCCTGGGCAACCACAGGGGTGGGCTGGGTGGCCTGGGTCCGCTGAGGACAGCCCCTTCTGGAACCCTAGGCCCAGAGCTAGAACTGGCTCTGCAAGTGCCCCTTCGCTGGGCCACACCCGTCCACCCACAGTGAGCAGGAAATCAAGCCGCCCTGAGCCAAAGCCTGAGGGAGACACAGGGACTCAAGAGTCACCAACAGAGAGACAGACAGCGAGTCCTTGAATGCCAGGAAGAGCCGCCCGGCGACGGCTATGCCCCTGAGAGAAGTGGCCAGGAGTCCTGGAAGACACCCAGGATCAGAGTTGGGCCGGCATGGCCTCTGCGAGAAGGTGGCATGGCGCTTATTCTTGGCTCGAAAGAGACATATTTAAGGACAGCAGTCATTCTAGAGAATAGCAAGGAGGCTGAGGCTTTGAAACGCTGTTGGACCCTGTCACTGATGGACAAGAGGGAACGAATGGCCTCATGGGGCCCCAAACACCCGGTCAGGCCCCCTTGGTGACGCAGACTCTGCCTGGTGCATGAGCACGACAGGTCCAATAACTCTGGGGGTGACCATCCTGTATGCAGCTCAGCATGGCCCCCAGCAGAGGTCTGGGGCTTCAGAAACCACAGGGTCCCCACCCAGGGGCCCCTAGAGCAAGCCTGCATTCATTCGCACTGATCAGCGGATGCAGTGACAGATTGACACCTACTGCATGCTGGGTATCGGAAGTGCTGCAGTGGCAAAGCAGAGAGCCCCTAGCACCCCGAGCTGGAGGTCTGATGGGGAGCAAGCCCCCCACGACTAAACCCAGTGGCTTTCACCTGCGACCCCAGTGTGAGCATACACTGACTATGGAAGTCACAGAGTGGAAGGAGGACAAGGACGGATGCCACTGAGGTCGAGGAAGGCCTGCCTGGTGAAGGGGCTCGAAGGTACACTTGGCCCAGAGAGAGGGTGGCTCCCAGCCTGAGTGTGCCTTCTGGGACTTGCCCCTACAGAATCCTGCCTGAGCCAGTCACCACCTCCGAGGGCCTACACTGGGGCAGGCGTAGCAATACCACAGGGTCGGGGGGCATGATTCGGAGGGTGTAAGGCCTGCTTGGGGTGGTTTATCCATTTCCAAACAAATACCAACCAAATAGGGCTCCTATAAGCCGCCCCTACAATAACTGTTTTATTCTGTTCAAGGCTTGTTTACTCAGGGGCACAATGAGGGATTGTGGCAGCGGGACAGTTCATGGGTGGGGTCACAGAGCAGTGGTTACAGCTGTAAAAGGGACAACCGAGGGTCCAGGATGGACCTGCCGGCAGGGCAAGAGCAAGCCCCCTGGCGGAGACCCAGGTCTCGAAGGCTTAATGTCTGAGGTGTCTCTCCTGGTCCCGGTAGGGACTCCCCCCACTCCTCAAATCAAGTACATCAGGACCAGACTTAGAGCTCCGAGAGCTGCTCCTTCCTGGAATGGAGGGGACAGGGAGGGCGGAGATGCCCCCAGCCACGTGCCACAGGGAGCTGCCCACTTAATGAGCTACAAACCACAGAGCCAAGCACTAACCAGTGCAGCCGTGTGGGCTGCAGCCCCAGAACCTGGGCTTGGCGACGGGGCTCAGGTGGGCACCTGACAACGGAGGTCTGCTGTGTGCGGAGGCTCCGGCAGACACGGCACTGTCCTGCCTGCTCGTGGGAACCTCGTCCCCAGCTCCTCGGACTTCGATTCCAGGGCCCTCTCTCTTTCTGCCGCCTGGCTAAGACCGAGCTCACGGAAGGAGACAGCACGAGCCTATGTTTCTCCAAGCAAAAACTGGAGGAAAGACTCTTCAAAGCGTTCTCTTTCTGCGGGGTTTTCCGGGTGCTGTAGTGCCCCTCCTCTTCCTTCCTGGGCAGCTAAGCCTTTTTCAATGCTGCATAGCTTTTTGTTTTGTTTTCTTGGTCCTTGCACAATATTTCCTATCCTAAGCCTCTCGTTTTTCTTGATTTGCTGGGTGGACGGCTGTGTCACTGATATTAACCGCCCCTGCCATAGCCATCCACTCTGGGGTACCCACGAAAGAACCCTTTTGTGTTCCCCGTTTGACCCAGACTGGCTGCCCGTCTGCCTAAGCCAGCTTAGCCCCACTGACTGGCCGGGCTCCCGGCTTCTCCTGCCTACCACCCACCACCCACTGTCTGCTCCTCGCTGCTTCCCTCCCCCACCCTGGGCTGGACTCCCTGGTCAGTCTCTGCCCTCACTCTGGTTCCCCTGTCAGTGCCCTGCCATCCTCCCAGGAGCTCTGAGAGACCATTGCCAGTGGTGGTCTCTAGCCCAGGGTACCCTGCCCTGTCCCCAAGCTCTCCCAGGCTGGGCAGAATTAGAGGTATTGGAGCTTTCCTTCCACAGCTGGGCGGGCTGGGATGGCTACCAAATGCACGTATGAGTGCTTGCATGCGCACGTGCGTGTGCACTCGTGTGCATACACACACACACACACACACACACACACACCTTGGATATTCCTTACCCTTGAGAACCAGTCACAGAGGCATCGGTGTCTGCCCCAGCATGAGGACTTTCTTGGGCGAACAACCCCCCCCAGCTAAGTCAGCCACACGGAGCGAAGTCACTTACATAAGCCCTTTCTGCAGCACTCCGCCTGGCCTTCCTGCTCCGGAGGAGCCCTGGAATTGAGGCTCTTAGCTCTGGGGCAGGATTTGGATCTCCACTCTGCCTCAGGCTTGGCAGAGGAGGGCCACCTGCGGGCTTAGAGCCCTGCTGTTCTCCAGGAAGCCTGAGCAAGTCCCTTGCACTGTCTGTATCTCAGCAGCCCAGCTGCAAGTCGGGTGTAGACTACACAACCTCTACAGACCTGTGGATTCAGACTAGGCGGCCTGAGACCTGCGACTTGGGGGCTTTACCTCGCCTGGAATTTTGCTACTTCTGACTTATGTTGGTATTTTCCATGAATTCCCACTAGCTCTGCAGACTTTAAAAAATTGTTTTGTGCTCAAAAGTTTAAGTTTATTGCAAAAATAATTTTTTTAAGTGTAAGGAGGAGACAGAGGGGCTGAGCCAGTCACTCCCACAGGTAACCAGGACCAATGGGAGGACTGTCCATTCATGCATGGACTCAGCCCAGCTTTCTACCCAAGCGACTCTGCTCGGGCTTGGGGCTTCCGCCCCCCCCTAGGTCAGCGTCCAGTGGATATTTTTGTGAATCGTGAACTCCTTCTTCCCACTCTCGGCGGACACTGAGGAATCCTGGAGCTGCCCTGGCGGCGTGGGCCCGCTGGGATCCAGCAGACTTCTTGTTTAGGGCCGTCCAGCCCCAGGGCTTGCTCATGGGATGTGTCCCATCCAAGACAAACTTCATGGAGGAGAACGGGCAAGACCTCACATCCCAGACTGACTTTGAGCCAAACAGATCACTGGCAGCTTTTCTCTAAGCCCCAGTGGGGAATTGGGCTGGAACAGCCATTACAGTAAATTGTGGCTGTCTCAGAAGACCCCGTGACCTCCCACTAAGGCACCCCTCTGTCGTTTCCCCTCCAAGTTTTTTCCCATCAGTACAAGGAGCAGGTTGGCCCTCAGCGGCACCTTGCCTGCAAGGACAATCTTGTCCTTCAGCTGCATGGTGCTGAGTGGGGACAGAGACCCAGTACGGCTCTAGTCTCAGTCACCAGGAGAGTCAGGGGCTGGGGTGGAGGAGCAGGGCCATGGGAAAATGTACCCCAGAACTTAACAGTCCCTGGGGGGCCATTGGTGTGTCCGACCTGGGAGAAAACCTCGGAGTAAGCTCTGGGCACCTCTCAGGCTCCAGGAGCCTGCAGAGTCCAGGCCGTCACAGGGCAGGTAAGAGAGGCAAGGATGTGCCTCGTGCTGTTTCGTCACAGAGCCCTGATTGGCAGAGCGTGACCTGCCAGCACTGTGGGCAGCAGACAGAAGACTGGCACCCCCAGGCATGCCAGGCTCCACTCCAGACCCTGGGGAAGGTAAGAAAGGACACGGTGGGAACCTGCTCATCTGCTTGCCTTCCACCCTGGGGAGGCCGACAGCCCAGGAGACTGGAGGGAATCGTTCCTCTCTGCCCCGTGGCAGCTGTGGGAGGCCTTTCCCCTAGTCGGCTGGCAGCAGGTTGGCATTCTGGGAAGTAGCTTTGGTCTTGATCCTAGCGGCTCTGGTGCTTAAGGGCAGCTGTATACGATGCTGTTCCCAAACCCAAGCTGCGTCGCCTCAGAGGACATTCCTTCTCCTGCCTCCTGAAGGTCAAGTCGGGATGTCCTACAGGGGAGAAGGGTGACATTCCCAGTCCCCTCACCCTCGCTGCCACCAGCTGCATTGTGGAGGACATCCTTGCCCATCCCCAGCTTCCAGGGATGGGACACCGGCTCCCACCCTATGTGGACACTTGCCCTGGACCCTGAGGGACGTTCCATGGGGTCCCTCTCCACCCAGCTGCAACTCTTGCCCCGTTCTCCCCCGCCACCACCACTGAGCCATGTGCCACGTTCCCCTGCCCCCTCACCACTCTCCCCATAGGAGTAACTGCCGTGGCACAGACAATGAGGCTGTATTGATTAGTACAATTCCTGGGCACCTCCGGCCCGTCTCCCCGGGAGCTAGGACAATGCAGCTTTGATACACAGAGCAGATTCTCAGCAGGTCCTTGGGCTGGGGGGGCCCTCACACCCCCACTCTCCTCCCTCTCGTCCCCACCACACAGCTAACTCTTCCTGCACTCCTTTGCACAGTTGCAACTTTCTGGGTCACTTTTGCTGGTGTCTGTCTCGCTCGCTGGCTGTGCCTGACCCTCCCTGGCACAGACCACTCAGCCCCTCTCCCCACCCCCAGCCCAGCCTCCAAGCCTGCCTGGCACCAGGGAAGGGGCTTGATCTTCTGGAAGGTGACTGACCTGCTCTGGGGAAGAGGGGGCCGCAGGTCCGTCAGCCGCGGCCATCCTGGGGCGAGCACTCGGAGCGGAGCGCGTGTGTCTCCGCCGCTCATTCACACCTCTGCCAGCTCCAGAGCGACACTGAGCATCCCCTGCCTCTCCCACTGCTGGGCTGGGCAGCGTCAATTACTTTCACCTCATCTCCTCCCGAAGCTCTGCCTCCCCCCTCCCCTGGCCCTCCCCCTCCGGCCAGTCCCCCTGCAGCCCGGCGCGGGTGCTCCAGAGCGAGCGAGGCGTGGGGCTGTTGTGTTTTTCCCTTGTTCCCAGCAAGTTACCAGAACAAAACACATACACACGCACACTTTCACAACCACAGAGTGGGGCAGGGCGAGTGTGGGAGAGTGAGAGGGTGGCCCACTGGCCTCCCAGAGCTGGCTTCGGGGCCTTGATGCTGCCGGAGCCCACAGGGCCTGGCTCTCGGTGGGCTCCTGGTAGGGCTGCTGGGTGCTGGGTACATGATGGGTTTTGCCCCATTGGGCACTAGAGATGGTGATGAGGCAGGAAGACAGGGCGCAGGCCACAGGCGCAACCAGAGCCATTTGGACGTCTGAGGGCAGTGTGGGCTGGGGATACCGGGCTCTGCAGCCGAAACTGTCCCCTGGAGTTGGTCCACCCCCAAGTCAGTCAGGATGACAGGCTGTCCTATGGGGGGACGTGGCTGGCCCTGCAAGAAAACTCTGGCCTAGAGAACCATGCCGTCACCCATCTGAAGGAAGATGGCATTAACTAGAAGTGGGTCACCAGGCACAGTGGGACCCTGGAATAAGACCCATGGGGACCTGGACTTTGTCACCAAGGCCTGAGGTGCTGGTCGGAGAGTATGTACTGCCTGGGCTGGGCAGGCCCCCTGGGTCACTCGAAGCCACCCTATCCCTCTCTGAGGCCACACTTCAGCTGGCGCTGAGACACCACGCACCAGCGGCTGGGAAGGTGGGTGAAAGCGTCCTGGTGTTAGAAGGTGCAAGTTCCTCTGGAAACTGAAAGTGGCAGAGGGTCTGGTGGACGGAGAGGCCTGAGCACGCGTCTGTCAGACGGAGGCTGCTTTTCTGGGAAGGACAGCTCTCCTGTGCGCTCAGCGAGGGCGGGCACCATGCAGGGATCATGGGGCATATTGTCTAGGGCAGGGTGACCCTTCAAGAAAAGACACAGGCTTTAGAGTCAGTCAGGCCTTGGGTCAAATCCCAGCACTGCTAGTTTCTCACCACATAGAACCTAAGGCAGGTCCCTTAACACGTTTGGTCTCAGTCTCTTCGTCTCTGAAATGGGGATGCTATCCACCATTTGCTGAGTCCAGAGAGTGGGGGTGATCATACTGACAGGCGATACATACTAAGTGCTTACTCAGAGTTGAACATTTAGACATACTAAAACTCAGTTTGGGGACCGCAGATGATGTAATGGTTACATCACTGGACTCCCACATGGCCGACTGTGGTTCGAGTCCCAGTCCCAGCAGCTTAAAACTCATGCCAGGTGTGTGTGCATGTGTGTCCAAAATCCTGAGAGGAGAATCGAGGAAAAGGGATTGCAGCATGGCCCTCCCCGCTAGGGAGTGATTTCTCGCTTTCTGTCTCTCTGTCTCTCTGGTGAGTATATACACCCTATTGCAAAAATCTCTTAAAAAAAAAAAAAAGCAACTCTTTTGGCTCTCCCAACAGTCCCCTGAAGGAGTTATATTATTATCCCCATTCTGGGAGCAAAAAGAGGAGAGACCTTGGCTCCTGCAAGTGTCCTAAGGATGGCCTCAGACCCCACTAACTCAGCCACTTACTGGGCCATCATCATGCAGCCTGGTCCCCGGACACACTCCTTGACTTCCTGTGGCACAGACCGAGGCCAAGGCCCTGGCTGGGCCACGGGCTCCAGGAAGGCCCAGTCACCCATGATGCCCAAGTGCTCACTTCCACCCAGGGTGGGCTCTGGGCTCTGGCTGCCCTGGCCCGGGCCGGGTGCCCAGAACAGGCAGCCCTGGCTGGATGGCTTTCCCTGGCTCTGGCCATGGGGACAGGAGGCGGCGGCAGCCCAGCTGGGCCCTGGCCGTAATGAGGCCTCATTAGCGGGATCCAGCTGCTCCAGCCCCACTTAGGGAGGCCGACTCCCCCAGCCCCGCCTCTGACTTCTCTTAATAAGAATGGGCCCACTTCCAGAGGGCCAAGGAGTTGAGGGGCTTTGTGTGCCCTGTGACTCTGGAGGGACTGTCTCTCTGAGCTAGGACTGGAAAGTGCTGGGGTGGGGGAGGGCTGAAGGGAAGCCGTGTGTGTGTGTGTGTGTGTGTGTGTGTGTGTGTGTGTGTGTGGGGGGGGGGGGGGAGGGGGAGAGGGGGGGGGAGGAGGAGGAGGAGGAGGAGTCGTGACAAAGCCATGTCTCCCGGGGTTAAGGGGATGATTTCTCGTTCCAGTCATTCTATTTCCCGCCACACTCTTATCCCCAAGAGTAATGAGTACTTTACATTGAGCATCACCATGCTCTTAACACATTTGCCTAGACTGCTCTCACTGACGCTCTGCCCCCTAGCCAGTTTTGCCTCTGGAGTCAGAAGGCCCCAGACACCTACAAATATTAAATTATTTTAGGCATGGGTTCTCTCTGTTTTAAACTTTGTAAAATTTTGAACCACTTGATTCACTCATTACTCATTGGGGGGGGGGGGGCTGGGGTGAATACGTGTGTGTGTGTGTGTGTGTGTGTGTGTGTGTGTGTGTGTGTGTGTGGAGATTGAGGCCGCAAGGCTGAGTGGGTGGGCTAGAGAGAAAGTGGGAAGGGGAGGGAGAGCAGAGAGGAAGCCGGAAGGAGGCTGGGCCCTTTCTTCTGGGTCCAGGTATCGTCCTTTTCACCAGGTAGGGTGCGCAGTTGCACAATGCAGGTCAGCACATTGCTCAGGCTGTCCTGGCTAGGGGACACCTCTGCTGGGACAGGCCTTACACAAGGACAGTGGCTGCTGTGTGCCAGGGCCAGGGCTGGAAGAGTATGCACTATGTAGCAAGCTCTGAGCTAGGAAAGTGCCCACTGAGAGTCAAGTCCCTACCAGGAGGATGCCACTGCTTGGATAGTATCAGGTACTGTGCCAGTAGGACACCCACTGTGTGTGCCAGGTTATGCTAGCAGGGTGCCCACCGTATGCTGGGTTCTGTGCTGGGAGAGCACCTTCTGTGTGTCAGGTCTCTGTTAGGAGAGTGCCCACTATGTGCCAGTCCCTGAATAAGGAGAGCACCTACGGTGAGTCAAGCTTTGTGCTAGGAGAGTGCCCATTGTATGCCAGGTTCTGAGCTAGGAAAGCACCTACTGTGTTTCTGGTCTCTGATAAGAGTGCCACTATTAGGAGAGTACCAGGTTCTCTGCCAGGAGGGTACCCACTGTGTGCCAGGTAAGAGCTGGGCGAGTGCCCAAGCTCTCCTGGTGTGTCAGTCAAATGCCAAGTGTGACTCTGCAGCATGCTAGGTCCTGTACTAGGGAAGCACCCCATGTATGCCAAAGTCTGTGCCAGGCAACCCACTGCAGGTGAGCTGGGTGGGTACCCGCTGCCCTGCTCTGCAGAAGAGGGGGGCCACAGGCCCATGAGCCTGGACCATGCTCCATGAGTACCCAGCTGATGGGCTCTGTGCTAAGAAGTACTCAGTGTGTGCCAGTCTGCACTAGCCAAACATTTGCCACATGCCGAGACCTGTGCTAGGTCAGAGCCCAAGGGAGACAGGCCCTCTACCAAGGGAGTGCCCAATGTGCACCGATCACTCGCTACATGCCAAGACGGGCTGGGTGAGCACCCACTGTGTGCCAGGCCTTGTGGTGGATGCTGTAGACAGGAGGCAACCAAACCTCCTATCAAAGCACAAGCAGACAGGCCAGGGCAGAACAGCTCCAGGCGGCCTTCGGTGCTTGCAAAGCCTTCTGAGACTCAGATGCTCTGGCGCCCAGAGTCCCAGACCGAGTGACTCTGCTCTTATTCATCACAAGGCTTCCTGAGGGCAAAAGCAACCAGCGTGCTCAAAGACACGGAAGAGAGGCCCGCGAGGCTCACCACAGCCTCCTCTGCCCAAGATGCAATATGAGGGGAGCGGCACAGGAGGGGAATTTGTGCGAGGCAGAGGGACTAAAGTCAGGCCAGTGGGCTCTCTGGCCCCCTGTCCTGGGCTCTTCCCCTCTAGCGCCCTGTCCTCTGGGACCCAGGCAGCCTCCCCGCATGAATACAGAGGCCTTGGTCTCCATGGAAGGACCACCCCACCCACCCCCGGGTGCCCCCGAGCATCCCAGCTGCTCCCAGGCTTGGAGGCACCCTGGCCAGCTGGGTTCCTGCATGGCCCTGTCCTGGGAGCTGCTGAGGCGTGAGGGAGGCAGCTGAGCTGGCCTGGCAGAGACCATCTGGGCTGGGAGTGGGGGCGGGGGGCACGTGGAGCAGGCATGTGGGTCTGGGCACGTGTGGGAAGCAGTTTGCTCCCCCATAGCACCTGCACCAGAGTCCAGCAGAGCTCCAAGGATGACACAGGGTGTCTATGGACACGGAAGAAACCGGGGCCTGTCATCTCACACCCAAACCTGGGGGGAAGCGAGGGGAGAGAAGTGAGGATCCTACAGCAAGGACGACCCCCACATACCAGAGCACAGACGGGTCAACAGGAGCCACAGCGGCCCAGGAAGATCTGAGCGCCCCCAGCTCACACGCTCACCCCTGAACGCTCTCTCTTCTGACCTACCACCGCAGCCAAAGATGGAGCGAGTTGGGAAGAAACTTCCTTAGCCACTTGCCCTCTGGAAGACACTGAATCAGTGCTCACTCAGCAGCCTGTGGTGGAGGGTTGGGCTGGGCTGGGCTGGACTGGGCTGGAGGGCTGGGCCTGGTCCACCTCACAGGCTGTCTCCTAGACACCAGCACTGACTGGCGGCCGAGTCAGTCCCCAACTGGGACCCGAGCAGAGAGTAGCCCAAGGTCATCAGCAGAACCAAAAAAGAGGCAGGAATAGAGTCTCCGAGTGACCGCAAGGGGTGCCCTTGGGACAGATGCTATGAGCCTCAAACGCAGCAACAGCGGGCAGAAGTCAAAGGGCAGAGGGCATGGAGGAAAGCGAGCCTCGGCTATCTTTAGGCACATCCTGGTGCTGGGAACAGGAGTCCCAAGGCAGCCTTCCCTTCCACAGACCGGTGGGCCGAGCTGGCCGGTGGAGCACAGGGTTGGGAGCTCAACGCAGGAGGGGATTCTGGGACACTGTGATTCATGCTCTCCACGCTGCCCACGTGGGTCCTACATCTCCCCTGCCCGCTGCCCAGGCCTTCTAGGGTCACTCCAGAGAAAGAGGAGCAACAGGGAGTACCCAGACGGTTTCGCAGAGCTCACACTCTCCAGGGTAGGAAGGGGGAGCCACACTCCACGTCCTACCACAGGCCCATGGCAATTCCAAGACTTCTCCGGCAAAGGTGGGTCCACACCTATCCAGGGCTCAGGTCCTAAGACGTCCATCTGTGCCCATTTCTGAGCACCCAGATTTCGGGTGGCTCAGGACTCCTTCCAAAAGCTTGGTTCATTCAGATTTGTTCTAGCCAGGAGGGGGACAGACCAGCACAGGCAGAGAAACTGGGCGGAGACTGGATGCTGGAGGTTCAGAACAGCTAGACAGAGGATCAGGCCTGGAGCAGAGCTAGTTCGTTGGAGGTACTCTGGCACCACCCAGGAATCTTTTGTGAGAGACAAAGTTCTTGGGGGAGGGCTCAGCAGAGACCCCAGGCTCTGGGAGTTGACTGCAACCTCCAGCTGTACGAAAAAGCAACAGAAGGAACCCCAGGGGAAGGGCTACTGAGGGAATGACCATACTCAGCCACTGGCTTCTGCCCCTGACAGCTGCCCAGTCCACTCATCCCTGAGGCAAGATCCCAAGAGAAGAAACACAACCATTGCCCTTGGGATAAGATCCGGCACCTTTTTCCTGCTTCCTGTTCCACCCATGAAAGAGTCCTGCTCCTGTGAAAACCTCACCCAGGCCTTGGTTCTCATGGGGCCTCCCACCAGCTCTCTTGGGCTTCCCAGCAGGTGCAAAGGAAGGGCCAGGGTTCGGAGAAGGGGAAGAGGGAAACCTGAGAAGCCTTGGGATTGGACTGGGATTAAAAAACCAAATGTTGTTACTTTTCAGAGTAAGAAGGAACCTGAGAAATGGAGAGGAGCCAGAGAGGGTCTATGCACACACCTCGGTCAGCACACGATGAACACACCAAGAGGCAGAGGGCTGGGTGGGCATGGGGTGCTGGGGTTTAGCCAGGACACAGCCCCAGGTTCCACTGTCTTTCCAGAAGGACAAGCTGTGGTCTTCTCTCCAGGGCGCCTCTCATGACAAAGATAAGGTTGCTTCTCCTGCCTCTTGGAGGGCCTTTGAGGGCGGTCTATGGTAGACCCTGCCCAGCTGTGGGCTTGGAACCCTGCACTGTTTACCTGCTGGGTCAGGGGATGTCTGCCTAGGCCTGGGGCAGCCCTGGCACTCAGAAGCCCTGGCAGGCCTGGACCCAGGCCCCTGTCCAGGCAAGCAGCTGGCGGGAGGCCCGGGGGCAGTGCTTGGAACCCCAGCCACCACCCCACCCATTGCAGCCTGGCCTTGTACTCACCAGCATCCCTTTGGCACCTTTTCCTACCATGGTGGCAGTGGGGTGGGGCTCTGGAGACCCGGACCACACTCACAGGTTCTGTTTCCAGTACCTTTCAGACTGCAGACCTCCAGAGCTGTGGAAAGAACAGAGAGGAAGGTGAGGGCGGGTAGGAAGGCGGGGCAGGCTATGGTGTTGGCCTGGGGCGCTCGCAAACAGCTCGTGCAGAGCCCTGCACCACCAGCTAGCAGGCCTCACCGCCTCCCCCTGCCCAGCCCCTTTCACATCCTGCTCATCTCTGGGTGACCCTCAGGCCCAGCTCCTTCCAGCTCTTCTCCCAACCCTTCCCCTGAATCTCTTGGTCTCCGGGCTTCATGTCCCAATGGGCAAAGGTCTATTTTTGACTCTCCAGATGCCCAATTCTATAAAAGATAAAAAATGAACGCAGAACTGGGCCAGGGTCCAAATCCTTCAGGGTCTGTGTGAATGGCTTCAACCTTTCCCCAGGAGAGGAGCCGGCCTGGATCAGCACACAGGAAGCCAGGATGCTCCTTCCCCTCCCGATGCCACACTGCTTGGGCTCCGGGGCACCGGGCTCATTGGTATGTCACTCACTTGGACCGTAAGCTCTGCACACACCATGTGCAGTCAGGCCTCGGTGCCTTGGCTCGGGCTGTCCGCTCTTCGGTACTTCCCTCCTGTCCACCAGGTGAAATTCTAAGACCCTTTAGGCCCAGGCCTATGGATCACCTGCTCTATGCAGCCAGAACGAGTAAATTGCTTCCTCTCTTCCGCTTTGTGCAGGATTCTACCCATGTCCTTCCACGTCATGTTACACTTATTTGCTTATAAGTCCGTCAGGCAGTGAGATCCCTGAGGGCTTGGGACTCTGTTTTCTTTATCACTCTGTGCCCAGCACCTGGCACCAGACTCAGCCTGCAGAAAGTGCTGGTTAAATTTAAATGAAAGGGAATCAGCGAGGACGAGGCACTGGGATGAGGGCTCCAGATCAGCCTGGGGTCTCGTCAGAGGATCTGAGGCAATGTGGGATTGGCAAGCTGGAGGGGGCCCCACACCAGGGGAGGTGCAAGGTCCGAGGCTGTGCTGGCGTTTATTGGTCTAATGTCACACCGGGAGGGAAGGAAGGGCTTCTGGAGAGGGCTGGGATTCAGAGAACCGCCAAGAATTCTCTCAAGAGAGGAAAAACCTTTGGTTTGATGGACAAGGATGTTCAGCTTCCATTGAGCCAGCTCCAGGAAAGATTTCGCTTTGCCTCTGGGGACTTCCTCATCTTCCCAGGGAGCAGACTCCACTCCATAGGCTATTCTGAGCCACTCTGCCCCACCCACAGCCATCTGTGGGTCACCTCTCACCCACAAGCCCAGGAAGTCATTGATGGCTGAGGAGGAGATGAGGAGGAAGTCCTTTGCCTATGCAAATCACCTCCTGGCTACCTTAGGCCCTTTGTCCTGGCCACTCAGGCCTCCTGAAAAGCTTCCTTCTTTGAGCAGGGACAGAGAACGGACAGACTTACAGCCATTGCCCCTTTGTTAGCCACCCAGGCAGACCCTGCCTCTCGGGGTCCTCCTAAGGAGGTTCCTGCTCATGGCTTTGGTCTTCTGGGGCAGTTAGAGAAGAGGGGGGTACACTTCCTCAGAAGATCACACCCTTGTCCTCACTCCCTGCATACCCCCTCACCGCTCACCCCTGCACCTCTGCCCCAGCAGTAAACTTTAGATCCGACTTTCTTGAAGTCTCTTCAGCCAAGGAGTAACACTGACAATGATGCCAATAATCACGGCAGGTGACATCATTAAAAGCAGCCTCGGGACCAGCTGGTGGCATCCTGGTTAAGGTGCCGGACACTCCCACATGGCCGACAACGGTTCAAGTCCTGGATGTTGTGGCTTGCTTTCTCTCTCTCTTTCTGTGTATCTCTCTGGTCAAATTAAAAATAAATGAATGAAGGGAACCAGCAGTTAGCGTAATGGCTATGTCGCTGGACTCCCACGTAGTCGACCGCGGTTCGCGTCCCGGACCTGGTGGCTTAAAACTCACGCCGGGCGTGTGTGCGTGCGTGACCAAGATCCCGAGAGGAGAATGGAGGAGAAGGGATTGCGGCGTGACCTTCCCCTCTGGGGGGTGATTTCTCGCTTTTTGTCTCTCTGTCTCTGTCTGTCTGTCTGGTGAACGCAAGCGCCCTATAGCGAGAACCTCTCTAAAAAATAAATAAATAAAATTAAATAATTCTTTTTTTTTTAACAAAGCAGCCTCATGGCTGGAAGTGATTATACCTCTGCTCAGGTGAGTAAACGGAGGCTACTCCCTGCTGGAACTTAGGCTCGAGTGTTCTCCTCAAGGTTATCCCAGAGTTTCTCTCTCAGCATACTCTGAAAAAGACTGTCTTGGACAGGCCAGGTGGCTTCCCTGTAAGAGCCTGCATGAGAACTCGAACTCAGCGTTTTGGACTTGACACCTCTGGCTCTGAGGGGACCCCTCACATCCAGGAAGTCACTAGAGCCTGTTACTGACTGAGCCCGGAACACCAACTACACCGCCAGTCCCTGCCTTCAGGTAGCTTACAGACTGGCAGAGGAGAGTGCCTCGTGGCGGCCTCCTGAATGAGTTGGGTAAAAGCTCTCCTGCCTTTTCCATTTCTGATATTATTATTATTATTATTGCCAGAGGGTGTGTACGCTTGCCAGAGACAGAGAAAAAGCACCCTACAATGGGGCGTGGTTGTGACACAATTCCTTTTCCACCATTTCTCCATCCCACTGGAATTTGGGGCATGCATGCACATGCACCTGGACCAGTTCTCAAGCTATCGGGGCTGGGGATTTGAACCAAGATTGGCCGTGTGGGATCTGGCTCCCTTAACCACTAGGCCATGGCACCAGCCCTGCCATTCCTATTAAGTGGCCCAACCCATCCATTCAGAAATCACCAATTGAATGCCTGTGGTGTCGGAGAGCCTCAACACCCAGGCCCCAGACATGTCCCTAACCCACATCTGGGCCACCACTGACAAGCAGCAAGTCAGAGTCAGTTTAGCATTTAACACCAGGCTCTCGGATCTGGTAGCCCTGGGCTGGATTTCTGGCTCTGCCACTCAGTAGGTATGTGATTTCTAGCAAGATCCATAAAACCTGTTTGAGCCTCAATTTTTTTTTTTTTTTTCCGTCTGGAAGATGGGGCAAATATAATTGCCCATAAATTCTGAACTTTCTGCCTAATTTTCGACTTTACTACAAGTCCCCACATTTTCCAACCCTATAATCATTTAATCTTCCTAAAGCCCTAAAGCTCTGACTCTCTCCAATAGTTCTCCACAATGAACAGGATATGGCCTAAATTGCTTGACAGGCATTTCAGGCTGCTCACCACTAGATTCATTTATTCCACAAATATTTCTTGCAGGTCTGCTCTGTCCAGACCCGAGCTAGGCACCAAGAACTAAAGGTCTCTAACCTCATGCAGTTTATAGGCTAGGGGGAAAGTGAAACTAATGACTCATATTTAAATATTACAGTGGGAGATAAAAGGCTTAAAGGAGAAATATTTTTTTACGAGGCACTATAGCAGAGAGGCCTGGCCTTGTCAGAGAGTGAGTGAGAGAGGGCTTCTGGGAGGAAGCGATGCTTAAAAGATCAGGATTGAAGCAAAGTGGTCATAGCGAGGGAGGACGAGGAAGAGGTTCAAAGTGGATGAAACAGAATGTGAAACGGCTCCGAGGCTGGAGCTCAGAGAGCCGGTAAGAGAGTGGCCCAAGATGAAGATGGACAGATAATCAGGGCCAGGGATTTGGGTCTTTATCCCACGGGCAGTGGCCGCTACCGAAGGTGTCAAAGCAGATCGACTTTGAGGAGGGGAAATTGCTGGAATGGACCAGACCAGAAATGAGAAGCCAACCGAGAAGGACATAATGGGGTGAGGAGAGGTGCAGAGTTGAAGGAAATACGGGAGGTAACGTGAGTGCGGAACCGAACTGGGAGTAGGTAGGGAGAATGAGGAGTTTGCTTTCTGCTGGTGCAATGGGAGGAAGCCAGGGCCAGAGACACGAAGGCACTGATGCTGCAGGTTTGGAGGGGAACAGGATAAGTCGGGTGGGACAAGCTGAGTCTGAGTTGCGTGAGTCACCCAAGACAGACTGTTGAGAGGACAGTCCCAGGATCCTAGCCACCTCTAGTCTCATTGCTTGCTGGGTTTCCTCTCCCTCAAACAGCACACTGGCAGGTCAATAAATTTTAAGGATCCGTCTGGACCAAGCCCTAGAGTCTCCTCTGCGAATAAAAAGGTGACAGACTCTTTTCCTGGCTTCAAGGATCTCACAGTTTAGAAGGTAGAGGAGAAAGCATAACCTCCATTCACTGCGATGGCTGGGGCAGCAGGGGAGGGCCCTTAGTTTTTCCTGGGAGCCCAGGCCAGCTACCTGTGGCCACTGTCACCACTGTGGAGTGGCTACTCAGCATCCCAGAAGCTGTGCCTCAGTCTTTCAGCTCAGGCAGCCGTGTCCTCTTTGGGCACCCTTGTCCTCATTTCCACCTGCGTACATGACACCCATCTTCACAACCTATCGCAAAGCCTTTCTCTTCATGAAGCCTTCCTTGGTCCTCCCAGTGGCCTTCCAGCTTTCTACTGTTCCCCCAAAGCATGTTCATCACACGATTTTGCCGCATGCTTGCTTGTGTTTCGTGGGTCCACCTCTGCCTGGAGAGTTCATCCAGGTCAAAGGTGTCATTCTTCTGTGTCCCCAGAGCCGGGGAACGAAGCCAGGTACCGCCACGGTCACCGCGTAGGCTGAGTAAGTGGGCGTTTTCTCTGCGGTCCTTGGTAACACTTGGGCATGCTCAGTGTCGCCCGTTAGTCCCTTCAACCAGTCCCCTCACCCACTACTCTCAGCCTTCTAATGTTCCCACACTTTGGGGGCTTTAACCTCTTATGTTTTCTCCTTCCTCACTCTCGCCCTCTAGCCTTTACCTCCCAGCGGTCGCAGCCTCACGCTGGTTTCTGGGGGGGGGAAAAGACTAAGCTTTGTGCGGGAGCTGTCAGAAAGCCGGGGACGCGGCTCCTTTAAGAGGGAACAGCGAGGGGGCGTGGCCTACGGAGAGCAGGCCCGAAAGGGGGTGCGGCTCCTTTAAGTAGCGGGCGGCCGACTGCGAAGAGGCCTCAAGCCGGCGGGCTGGGGCGCGGTCGCTTTCGGAGTTGCGGCACCGCCCGGAGCACCCCGGTTCCTCGAAGCGGGGCGCGTCCGCCCTAATCGGGGTACGAGGCGTGTGGGAGGGCGGGCGTTACATCAGCCGCCACGTGTGGGCCTCTCAGCTGGCGTGG
>NW_006159889.1:1721417-1722002 GCF_000334495.1 Tupaia belangeri chinensis
CCCCCCTCAGGATTGCCCCCCCTCGTTCTCGCTCGCTTCAGCTCCTTGGTGACAGCGGTGACACCCAGACGCGCGCACCTACCCCGACCTTTGCGGCGAGACAGACATCCCGGTGTGCGCACCCACACTCTTATCCACAGATGCCCGCCTGCATGCGCGATCTCACACACACACGCACACACACGCACATGCTAGTCCTGGGGCTCAGCCCAGGGGAACCGCCAAACACTCAGACCGACGGCAGGACAGACGGAGGTTCCGGTCGCAGCACCCTTTCTCCCAGCTCCCTTACCATGCTGCAGCCCCCGGCCCAGGCGTGCTGGGTCCGCACCACGGTGAGCCCAGGTGGCTTTCTTAAAGGGAAAGTTGCATCAGCCTCCCGAGGCTCTGTGCCGCCGCGAGTCTGCCCGCCCAGCCCCGCCGCTCGCAGCTCCTCCAGACCTTGTTGTGTTTTGGTTTCGAGGAGGCGGGGGCTAAGAGTTTGGTGAAAGTTTGGAGAGTGGAGAAGGCTAGGGAGACCTAGCCAAGTCCCTCCCCTCTCTGAACAGCTCCCCTGGCGGTCCTCCCGCCCCCCCCTTTGGCCCC
>NW_006159889.1:1725676-1727779 GCF_000334495.1 Tupaia belangeri chinensis
CCTTTGCGTCCCATCCCCTCCCCCTGGGCCGACTTTCAGGCTCCTCCTTCCAGGGAATAAAATTACAAGTCGCTTAAGCTTTCAGATGATTGATCCCCCAAGAACCCCTGGGAGTGGGCTCCACCAAGGAGCCCCCTTCTTCGCCTCGGTCTCTCTGCTCTCCAGCTGGGGCCCTTGGAGAAAGCAGATGTCGCCCCCTTCGGGCTGTGCTGGAATGAAGCCAGAAGGCTTGGGGCACTTCGGGGGGCTGGGGCTGGAGTTAGCCCGCCAGGCCCCTGGCCTTCTGCGCCTGCGTTCCCCCTTGAGAGAAGTCAGAACAAATTCCATTCCCTTTGGAGCAGCGCCGCTAGAGATTCTGGGCACAGCTGGGTAAGGCCTGGGTCCTGTTCCTTGGGACTGGAGGGGTGGGGGGAACCCTTTCATCAGAAACTCTCTTTGGACCACTGGTTTGTTTGGCCCTACTCTGGTGGTGGTGTTTGGTGGGCTGCAGTTGCCAACCTGTCTCCTTCCCCTGGAGACACACCCCTGGTTCTAATCCCAGCTAAAGAAGCCTTTGCCAAAGGAATTTAATTGAGCCTCAGTTTCCTTCAAAAAGGAGAGAATGCGCTAAGGAAACGCACATGCCCATATAGAAAACACATCCTCCAAATGGTGGCTGGCTTGGGAATGGGCCTTCCACATTTGCTTACCTGTGAGAGCCACCAGCTTTCAGAGGAAAGGGTAAGTGAGTACTTACTGTCAGAGCATTGCTTCTCCAGCTCAGGGGGCATCTGCTCAGAGATGGGCCAAGCCTGGAGAGTGTCTCCACGCTGCTCGGAGTCCTCACCAGGCCAGGAAAACAGTTATATTTTTCCCCTGGGGACAATGAGCCTCCAAGAAGCTGAAGCACACGTGCCGAACTCGCGCAAGACCAATTGACAAGTGAGATCCCACTTTATTAATTTACCGTCAGAGACACTGAGCGAGATAACACGAATCAAGCACAGACCCTTCCTGCACTGCAAGCTCTCTCAGGTCACACACAGTCATTCTGCACGTCTTCCCTAAGGCCAGGAATGGACAAAGGCAGCTCCCTCCCATCACAGACCGTACAGCCTTACACATTGGACACTTGACCAGATCTGGGAAGACACTTCAGTCTCATCAGCAAGATTATTTCCATTTTTACTTTGTCCTCATCTAGCAGATCTGGCATGTTTGGGATTGTTATTCTCCTGTGAGCCAACTGCAGAAGTTTTCTGTGCCCAGGTGTGTGTGTGTGTGTGCCCACGTGTGCACGCCTCTGCCCAAGCAGTCTGTTGTGTCTGCGTCTATGTAGATAAGCCGGTGGAAGTGACTGTGTGTACCGTAGCTGGTCTTTGTGGCTGTGTCTGTGCCCAGCTTCTGGGACCAGGCAGATCGGATCCAAGCTCTCCTCATCTCTTCTGCCAGGACTTAACTCCCTCCATAAAATGTTTCTGCTATCTCCTTCCCTGCCTCCTCCCTGGGACTCGCAAAAAGGGCTACCACTGTCCTAGCTGGTAGTGTGGTAGTTAAGGCAGCTGGAGTCCGCATGACTGACTGCATGGTTCAAGGCCCAGACCTGGTGATCTGAAAAAACATGCTGGTGTGTGTGCACGTGTCCCCGAAATCTGAGAGGAGAAGGAACTGCAGTGTGGCCATTTCCCCTAGGGGGTGCTTTCTCACTTTCCTTTCTCTCTCTCTCTCTCTCTGAAGCGCATGCACACTATACCAAAATTTCAAAAACAGGTGGGGACTACCACTCAGGGAGGGACAATGAAGACTATTGAAGAGAAGGGAAAAGCGTGAGTGTGAGAGAGTGGGGAAAAGCCTTCCTTAGTCCTTCCCCCTGGAAGCTGTAGACTTGGGGTGGGAGTGGGCCCAGACATCGTCACCAAAGGTGTTCTGAGAACACTCAGTGATGATTCTGAACATTTTCATGGCCCAGGAAAAGTGGCGCTTCCCACCCACCCTAAGGAACTCACGCGAAGGGAGACAGGTGAAGGAGGCAGCGAGCTAGACCCAGGACTTGGGCTGGGGACAGGTAGCAGAAGAGGGGAGATTGGATGTTCACGTTCAGCCCTCGGAGGTGGTATCGGAAGA
>NW_006159889.1:1728326-1730106 GCF_000334495.1 Tupaia belangeri chinensis
CGGAAGAGAAAGAGTCGGGGGCTAACCTGGGGACAGAGAGGTACTCTAGTGGGAGAAAGAATATTTTCTGTGGAGTGTTTGGGGAAGTTGGAGGCGTTGACCACGGGGGTTTTACTAGACTAACAGTGACGTGGCACAAAGTATATGTGTGTAAAGGGACGGGTTTATTTACGGCTTCGTGTATTTTACCCACCTGGCTGCAGAAAGAGCTTTTTGCAGCCACAACGTGAGTTGAAAGTCAGAGAAAGGCTTGTGAGAAAGATTCCTGTTTGAAAAGCTGTCTCCACCGGACAGGCACTGGGGCGGCTGTTTTTTTCCAATCAGAATGAGGCCCCAAGGGAGGCAGGTTTGGGCCTAGCCCAGGTCAGAGCTGGGATGGCCTTCATTCCCGGCTGTGAGCTCCTGGCTCTGGGCAGCTGGCCCACAGGGTGGGGAGAGAATGGCCGGCTTGGGGGGAGTAGGGGGGTCAGGCCTGAGGACAGATAGGAGGACTGATGGGGTCAGTCATCGACAGGCTTGCTTCTTCCTGGGGCAGAGCAGCGAGAGGGCAGGCAGCTGGCTGGACCCCACCCACTGCAGGGTAGGGCGTGCCCCAGGAGCCTCCAGTTACACTGCTGTTTCCTGGGAGGGCTGCACCCAGTGTCAGATCCCCCAGAGCGGGCTGGGCTCCTCAATCGCCGTCATTAGCCAGCAGGATCAAGGCCTCTGTGTTGAACATAGAGTCAACGAAGGTGTGTGTCTTGTGCCAGTAGGGGCGGTGCCAGACTTGGGCCACTTCTTGAGGTCACTGCAGGAGCTGGCAGCACTGGGCACCTTGATAGAGAAGGTGGGGCAGACATTGCTTTGAGCTGGAGCCTGGCCTGACCTGCGGTCTCCGCTTCCTTGGAGCCCCCGCCTCAGCAGCCAGGAGTGACCTGCCTGGGCTCCGTGCCCAGATTTGTCTTCCCCTAAACCTGGAGCCCAGTGGTCAGTGTCTGGCACCTTCCCTTCCCCATCCCAATACGGAGAAGCAGGTTAGCTTGGTTCCTGATCTGAGCGCTGTGTTTTGGCAGCATAAGCTAATTCTGGGGCTCAGAGCGGGGGTTCCAGGTTGGATCAGTAGCTCCAGGTAAAATCAGGCACATAGACAGGAAGTATTGACTTTGGCCCTGTTAAAAGAAATGGAAATGGAAATCAGGCCTGAAGAATCGCTACGAAGACAGAGCCAGTTAGTTCTCATAAGTGACCTCAGCCTTACTTCATCAGCAAACATAAGTGAAACTTGACTGGGGTAATTTCTGATAAATATGTATGTTAGACAGAAATCAAACTTAATTCCAGCCAATCGTAAGTGGCTAACTAACATAGAATGATGTGACGAGGGACTTTCCAGTAAGGTACCAGTAAAGCAGTTTGGGCCAGCCACAGTGACGCAGCAGAAATGCAATGTTCCATGGTTCTGAGGCCGTATGGGAAGGTCTGTAGTTCATATCCTGAGCACTCTCGGTGCACTCCGATCACATGCCTGTGAACCAACCGGCTGGAGCAGGCAGTGGGATCACAGCATGAAAACACCTTTGGGGCCGTTCCTTTCTATCTCTCTCTCTCTGCCAAATCCCCCATCTCATCACTGGAAGAAAAAAAATAACTAGACAGGAAAAAAATGCAATCTTGGGCCCAGCCAGGTGGGGTGTTGCCAAGATATTATGCTTTATAGGCTGGTACCACACGGGAGGCCCACATTCTACTCCTGGTCTGTCCTAAAAGCCACGTGCCCTGGTGTGTGCATTTTTTTTTTTTT
>NW_006159889.1:1730255-1733669 GCF_000334495.1 Tupaia belangeri chinensis
CCCTGGTGGTTTCCTTTTTTTTTTTTTTGGCGGGGGGGGCGGTGTGTGTGTGTTTTGGTATAGGGTGCATGCGCTCACCAGAAAGACAGGGAGAGACAGAGAGATCAAAAGTGAGAAATCACCCCCAGGGGGATGGCCATGCCACAATCCCTTCTCCTCCATTCTTCTCTTGGGATCTTAGGCACTCACACATGTGCCTGGTGTGAGTTTAAGCCACTGGGTCCGGAACTCGAGCCACGGTTGGCTACATGGGAGTTCAGCAACATAGTCATTACGCTAACTGCTGGTCCCATGCCCTGGTGTGTGCTTTTAATTGCAGCAACTCAGAGAGGCTGGGGCAGGAGGATTGTAACACAGCAAGACCTTGACTTACAACACCACACACACACGCGTGCGCGCACACACATGGGAATTCTGTCATTGTAAGCCAATAACATAATTTCCTTATTTTGCTTCTGCGTTTTCCCCATAAATACTTGCCTCTGATGATTGTCATTGGAACACACTAAACTTTTGGCCTGGCGTTCCCCAATTCATGCTTCTTCCTCAAACTCTCTAAAATTTTTCTTTTTACAGATTTTCCTTTTAACAGTTTGCTGTCAGAAGAACAGGATCTGAAGGAGACCCCCAGCACCCTCCAGGAGCGTGACTACCCAGATTCAGGTCTCTGCAGGGCCCGTTGTGCTTGGAGTTTTCTCGTTACATGTGGTGGTTGCTGGGCGAGTTCCTTTTAGATGCCGAACTCGGCAACTTGCGTCTAAGCACTCTGAGCCGGAATAATTTTATTTCTGGTTGGTTGCAGAGAGCAGACCCCATGTTCGACAGGAACAGGACTGGGTCCAGTCAGTGGCATTAGCTTCTAAGTGAGAGATCTGGAACCCAGATTGGGATCCAGCGATTGAACTGCATATTTCACAGGAACTGGACAGGGTCCAGTTGGAGGCCTCGGGTGAGTAAAATTTTAGAAAGACCGGATATTATGAGTTCATCCACATCAAAGGGACCTGCGACTTCTCTGTCCAGAACACTATCAAATTTTACATTTAGAAATTATGAGCTCAGAGGCCAGCAGGTGGTGTGGTGGTTAAAATGCTGGATTCCCACATGGCTGACTGCGGTTTGAGTTCCCAACCTGGCGGCTTGCCTTCTCTCTTTCTCTCTCAGGTGAGTGCGTGTGCCCTGTAGCAAATTTAAAAATAATAATAATAAATAAAAATTAAGTAATTTTAAAAAGAGAAAAACTATAATAATCTCTTTACACAACTAAATAAGTACAAATGCATTTAAAAAACAAAAGAGAGGGAACCAGCAGTTAGCGTAATGGCTATGTCGCTGGACTCCCACGTAGTTGACCGTGGTTCACGTCCTGACCCAGTGGCTTAAAACTCACACCGGGGGCGTGCACGTGCGTGCCCAAGATCCGGAGAGGAGAATGGAGGAGAAGGGATTGCAGCATGACCATCCCCCCTGGGGGGTGATTTCTCGCTTTCTGTCTCTATGTCTCTCTCTGTCTGTCTGATGAGTGCACACGCCCTATAGTGAAAATTTCTCAAAAAAAAAAAAAAAAAAAAAAGAGAAATTATGAACTCAGAACCTGTTGCTTCCTAGAGAAATAGGTACACTTTTCCAAAATGACATAGGTTTACAGTGACCACTATGGAGAAGTTTTAAACCAAGGAACTATTCATTTATAGGGCTCATTAAAAAACAAACAAAAAAAGAGGGACCAGCAGTTGGTGTGGTGGTTAGAGGCACTGGATTTCCACATGGCTGAATGTGGTTCAAGTCCCAGACCTGGTAGCTTGCTTTCTCCCTTTCCCTTTTTCTTTCTCTGTCTCTCTCTGCTCAAATTTTTAAAATAATAGTAACAACAAATGGAATTAAATAAGTAAATAATTTTTAAAATAGGGGGATGAACCAACTGGTGGCATGGTGTTGAAGGTAGCTAGATAGCACGTGACCAACTATGTGGCTAGAATCCTGGACCTGGTGTTTGGAAAACACATCATGGGCATATGTGTGCATGCCCAAAATCTCAAGAGGAGAACAGAGGAGAAGGGATTGCAGCATGGCCACCCCTCCTGCGAGATGATCTCTCACTTTCTCTCTGTGGAAAGTGCATGCACCCTATAGCAAAACTAAAAAATTTTGAAATAATTAATCAATAAAAATAAAGTCTTCTAAAGACAGAATGATTTGAAAA
The DNA here is from genome assembly GCF_000334495.1 of Tupaia belangeri chinensis. NCBI lineage: Eukaryota > Metazoa > Chordata > Mammalia > Scandentia > Tupaiidae > Tupaia > Tupaia belangeri. The sequence continues at coordinate 1,732,459 of NW_006159889.1, forward strand.
TTGTCTAAAGAAATCTCTGCAGTGTGCTAATGAAACATGATTCTCAATCTACAAGCCTCTCTGAGCTCTTGCTTTTTCTGTTTGAGAAAAACCCCTTCAGCACCCACCTCCTTTAAAAATTAGATCCCCAAATGAGCCAGGGTTATCTGCAACAACTAAATTCAAATCTTGGATCTTCGTGCAAAACTCTTAGCTCTTGTGCAAAACTAAAAGCAACTGCCTAGGGCTAAAAAGGATAAGGACTACTTGGAAACAGATCGGATGTCTTTGTAGTCACTCACCATAATTTCAATAAGATTGACTCATAATACTAAGTGAATATGCTCCAGACCTCCTCGGAGAACATCTCACATCTTTTGTCTATGCCTTTGAGGTGCCTAAATCTTTAAGACACAAGCATCAGCAAAATGATTCATCTGAAGGAGAAAAAGAGAAACTTTTTACAAAGAATGTGGCAAATGATAAAGCTTATAAGTCTTTTTTGCAAATATTAATGAAAGTTTTAGCCAACTAAACAGGTAACTTTAACTGACAAGAACACAATTTGTATTTGTATCTGACTAGTGAGTTGTACATGATTGTACCTGACACATGGCTAAAGTTTCAGGACAGAAAGAAGCCATGAATCTCTGCATCTGTCTGCATGTTCATGTATGTTTCTATTTTTTTTTTTTTTTTGGAGAGTTTTTTTTGTTTTTTCTACAGCTCGCCAGAAAGACAGAGAGAGACAGAGAGACAGAAAGCAAAAAATAACCCCCCAGCAGGGATGGCCACGCCACAATCCCTTCTCCTCCATTCTTCTCTTGGGATTGTGGGCATACATGCACACACGCCTGGCGTGAGTTTAAGCCACCGGGTCCAAGACTCAAATTGCGGTCAACTACACGGGAGTCCATGGGAGTCCAACGACATAGCCATTACACTAACTGCTGGTCCCCGTGTATATTTCTTTTTTTGGGGGGGGGAGAGGTTTTCGCTATAGGGCACGTACGCTCGCCAGACAGACAGAGAGAGACATAGAGACAGAAAGTGAGAAATCACCCCCCAGGGGGAATGGTCATGCCGCAATCCCTTCTCCTCCATTCTCCTCTCGGGATCTTGGGCACACACGCACACGCGCCCGGCGTGAGTTTTAAGCACTGGGTCCAGGACACGAACCGCAGTTGACTACGTGGGAATCCAGCGACATAGCCATTACGCTAACTGCTGGT
>NW_006159889.1:1733692-1735292 GCF_000334495.1 Tupaia belangeri chinensis
CCCCCCGCCCTGTGTATATTTCTATATGCATCTTATTTATATGTAGTATTCTACCTCTAGATGGTATTAGAAATAATACATATTTTAAGTTTATTTATGTTTGTCATGAGTGTGAGTGAGTGAGAGACAGCACCTCTAACAGGCTTGTAATACCGTGATCCGTCCCCAGACTATGGTATATATGTGTATCTAGTGTACTCAGGGAGGTCTCTGGACTTGAACCTGCAACCTTCCCATGTGGAATTGCTTCACAGAGTGTCATATTTTACCACTGCACCACTGTCTGGCCCCTAAAATAATATTTTAGAAGAGTTCATTTCCTAGTTTACATTTTAGAAGAGCTCATTTTATTAGTCAAATAAGCTCGTATGATCTCTGTTAAAAAATGTGTCATTGGAACCAGCAGTTAGCGTAATGGCTATGTCACTGGATTCCCATGTAGTTGACTGTGGTTCAAGTCCTGGACCTGGTGGCTTAAACTCACGCCAGGCGCATATGCATGCATGCCCAAGATCCCAGGAGGAGAAGGGATTGCGGCATGGTCATCCCCTCTGGGGGGGGTGATTTCTCGCTTTCTGTCTCTCTGTCTCTCTCTCTCTTTCTGGAGAGCGCATGTGCCCTATAGCAAAAAAAAAAGAAAAGTGTCATCAGACTGTACGTTTCAAGTCCCTGGCAGCTTGAAAATCATACTGGACTGTGTGCGTGCATGCCCAAAATCCAAGAGAAGACTAGAGGAGAAAGGATTGAGGCATGGCCATTCCTCCTGGGGAGTGATTACTTGCTTTCCCTCTCTTTCTGGCAAGCACACGTGCCCTACAGCAGAAACTAAAAACAAAAATGTGTCATCAAGAAAAATGACTTGGGAACCAGCAGTTAGCGTAATGGCTATGTCGCTGGACTCCCACGTAGTCGACCGCGGTTCACGTCCCGGACCCGGTGGCTTAAAACTCACGCTGGGCACGTGTGCGTGTGTGCCCAAGATCCCAAGAGGAGAATGGAGGAAAAGGGATTGCAGCATGACCATCCCCCCATGGGGGGTGATTTCTCACTTTCTGTCTCTAATTAGTCTCTTTCTGTCTGTCTGGCGAGCGCACGCGCCCTCTAGTGAAAATCTCTCCAAGAAAAAGAAAAATGACTTGAGGTGACAGATAATTCTGTTTAATGTTATGATATGTCTGCCTAAGAATAGTTTACAAACCCTCTGGGCAACTTCAAACCTCAAATTTGTACTATTAAGTTAAATGATACATATTCATTAAATGTATAATTTCCAAATAAGATTAATTACTAAAACATTGATTCCTGAAGATAAGTCTAAGCTTATGTACTTTTTAGCTTTTTTTAAAAATACATTCAGGGAACCAGCAGTTAGCGTAATGGCTATGTCACTGGACTCCCACGTAGTCGACCGCGGTTTGCGTCCCGGACCCGGTGGCTTAAAACTCACGCCGGGCACGTGTGCGTACGTGCCCAAGATCCCGAGAGGAGAATGGAGGAGAAGGGATTGCGGCGTGACCATCCCCCCTGGGGGGTGATTTCTCGCTTTCTGTCTCTATGTCTCTCTCTGTCTGTCTGGCGAGCGCACGCGCCCTATAGCGAA
>NW_006159889.1:1735707-1747670 GCF_000334495.1 Tupaia belangeri chinensis
GTTTTTTTTTAGAATTTTTAAACATTAATTAATTAATTAATTAATTTTAATTTGACCACAGAGGGACATAATGTGAGAAAGAGAGAGAGAGAAAGTGAGAAAGCAAGCCACCAGGTTTGGGACTCGAACTGTAGTCAGCCATGTGGGAGTCCAGTGTCCTTAACCACTATGCCACCTATTGACTCCAATAAAATAATTCTTAAAAAGAAATACATTTAATCACTGTACATCTTTATAGCAGATAAAATGGTTTTTCTCAGAATGAATACAATGCATATCAGTCAAGTCAAAAATATTACATTATTTTCTTTTTTATGGAGAGGTTATTGTGATAGGGCGCGTGCACTCGCCAGACAGACAGAGAGAGACAGAGAGACAGAAAGCGAGAAATCACCCCCCTGGGGGGATGGCCACGCCGCAATCCCTTCTCCTCCATTCTCCTCTTGGGATCTTGGGCACACACGCACATGCGCCCGACGTGAGTTTTAAGCCACCGGGTCCAGGACACGAACCGCAGTCGACTACGTGGGAGTCCAGCGACATAGCCATTACCCTAACTGCTGGTCCCAAAAATATTTTTTTCTTAAAAAATTATTTTTATTTAATTTTATTTATTCATCCACTTATTTTCGTTTGACTGGACAGAGAGAGGGGAAGCGAGAAAGCAAACCATCAGGTCCAGTACTTAAACTGTGGTTGGCCACATGGGAGTGTCCAGCACCTTAACCACCATGCCACCTGCTAGGTCCAATATTACCACGTATATTATCATCAACAGATAACTTTTCATTCTTGTGTCTGTTAAATGTTTTTTTCTTTCCTGACTCTTTCTCCCACCCGCCTTGGGCCACCCCCTCCTATGCTGTCTCTGGTATCTATAGTTGCCCTCCCTGCTGCTATACCTTCCAGCCCCTCCATTTCTGCCGTTAGGGCACAGGCTTTCGGGATATACGGAACAGGGACATAAGAGTGCGTCATTGCCAGAGAAAGACAGAGGAGGAGGGGAAGTGAGAAAGCACCCCAAGGGACATGGCCACACCACGATCCCTTCTCCATTTCTCCTCCTTGTTGGGATCTTGGGCATGCATGCATACATGCCTGGGATGTTTCTTAAGCCACCGGGTCTGGGCATGTAGCAGGTCATGTGGGATCCAGCAGCCTTAACCACCATCCCATGGACTGGCTCCTTTTCAGCTTCTTATTTAAGAGGAACTAAAAATATTTGGAGTTAGGTATGTCCTGTGCTATAATGAAACCTATGGTATTTAAAAACAATGAAATCATGTACTTCCTGATTTTCGCTATTAAGATTACTAAAGGTTAAGAATTCTAATGAATATATCTAAGCAAAACTAGTAAAAGCAAGAAAAAACAACTATATATGAAAATGAATATAAATATGAAAAATGTGTAAATTAGGATGTTTTGAATAAGAAAAACTGCATAAAGTACTTTCATTAAGGAAAAAGAGTAGCTTCCTCTTAAAGCAAGATGATTGTTAAATAATAAAAAAGAAAAAAATGAGTAAACAAAAACCAAACAGATATAGAAAGTTGTAAAAGATTTGCAAAAGAGGAATCTTTTTTGGGGGGGAGAGGTTTTTGCTATAGGGCACGTGCGTTCGCCAGAAAGACAGAGAGAGACAGAGACAGAAAGCGAGAAATCACCCCCCAGGGGGGATGGCCACACCGCATTCCCTTCTCTTCCATTCTCCTCTCGGGATCTTGGGCACACACGCACACGCGCCTGGCGTGAATTTAAGCCACCGGGTCTGGGACTCAAACAGCGGTTGACTACATGGGAGTCAAGTAACATAACCATTACACCAACTGCTGGTCCCATAATCTTTATTTTTTTAAAAATATGCTCAATAATGTAAAGTTAAGTCTCTTAGTGTATTGGTTTATTTTTTATTATGAAAAGATTTTTTCTTCTACTTTTTAAATAATTAACCTAAAAAAACCAATGATTTTGTGTTTTGTCAGAATAATTTTTATACTTCATCTTATTTTTATTAAGTCTTTTATTTCTTTAAAAAGTGAATCTTTTGGGGACCAGCATTTGGCGTAATGGCTATGTCGCTGGACTCCCATGTAGTCAACTGTGGTTCGAGTCCCGGACCTGGTGGCTTAAACTTGGGTGCATGCCCGAGATCCCGAGAGGAAAATGGAGGAGAAGGGATTGCAGCGTGTTCATCCCTCCTGGGTGGTGATTTCTCACTTTCTGTCTTTCTGGTGAGAGCACGTGCCCTATAGAAAAAAGAAAAGAAAAAAAAAAAAGAAACTCTCCAAAGAATGAATGAATAAATAAATAGTATACATTAAAGAAAAATAAAGTGAATCTTCAATATTAAAAAGCTAAGCTTTTTTTTTTTTTTTTTTTTTTTTGTTTTTTTAGTTTTTTGCCACATTTTTTTTTTTTTTTTTAGATTTTTTAGATTTTTGCCACAAAGCATGTGCGTTCACCAGAGAGAGACAGAGACAGAAAGAAGGGAAAATGAGAAATCTTTCTTCCCCCGGGAAATGGCCATGCCACAGTCCCTTCTCCATTCTCCTCTCAGGATTTTGGGTCTGTATGTACACACACTCAGCATGTTTTTCAAGCCACGGGGTCCAGGACTTGAACAGTAGAGCCAGCCATGTGGGATCCAGTGCCTTAACCACCATGCCACCTGCTGTCCCGAAGAGCTAAGCTTTTTACAATGATGTGACTTTCTGTATTTGTCTTTAAAATACTGTCACTTTAGTATTGTTTCACAGTGACCTCTAGTGCTATAAAATCAAGCGCTTTAAACTTTTTGATGTTTCTCATGTGCCAGTGGCAACATGTGGATATGGGAGAGAGAAACACCCCAACAAGGCCTCCCCATGCCACAGCGCCTTTCCCTCTGCCTCTCCGTCCTGTCAGGATCAGGATCCTGGGTGTACACACGTGTGTCTGTGTGTGGCCACTGGGGATCTGGCTCCCTCTGCACAGTGCCCAACATTGTGCTACAGGGCCAGCCCCCTTTTAACATTTTTGACAGCTTCCTGAAATCAAATTCTAGAGCTTTTTTGGAGAGGTCTTTGCTATAGGATGCGTGTGCTCACCAGAGAGACAGAGAGAGAGAGACGGAGAGACAGAAAGTGAGAAACCACTCCCCAGGGGGGATGGCCATGCCGCAATCCCTTCTCCTCCATTCTCCTCTCGGGATCTTGGGCACGCATGCACACACACCCAGTGTGTGAATTTAGTCCACTGGGTCCAGGACTCGACCCACAGTCGACTACATGGGAATCCAGCAACATAGCCATTTTGCCATCTCCTGGTCCCACAAGTTTTTTTTTTTTTTTTTTTTTTTTTAAAGTTTAATCATTTATTTCTTCAAAGCTATAGCTAATCATCCTTAACAGGGTCTTCATACTGTGATCCATGCCCGGTGTCCACCAGCACAGATCATGGACACTCACACATGTACACCCCGCATGTACGCCCATGTGCTGTCACGGAGGTTCCAAGACACTGACCCAGGACGTTTTTCACTTAGATCCAGTCGTGTGACCAGTGTACCCTCACCTGGCCCCTACATTAAGCCTGTTTGATCTCTAGCTAACAGTGGGAGTTTCCAGAAGATCTCTGGAATATCTCAAAATAATTTATTTTTCTCTGTTTATAAAAAGAGAGAGATTTGGGGCCAGCAGGTGGCATGGCAGTTAAGGTGCTGATTCCCACATGGCTGCCAGTGGTTGAGTCCTGGACCTGGTGGTTTGAAAATCACACCAAGTATTGGGGAATAGCAGTTAACGTTAACAGCTATGTCGCTGGACTCCCATGTAGTCAACTGCAGTTCAAGTCCCAGACCCAGTGGCTTAAACTCACGCGTGCATGCCCAAGATCCCGAGAGGAGAATGGAGGAGAAGGGATTGCAGCATGACCATCCCCCCTTGGGGTGATTTCTCGCTTTCTGTCCCTCTGTCTCTGTCTTTCTGGCAAGCACACACACCCTATAGCAAAAACCTCTCCCCCCCCAAAAGAAAAAGAAAAAGAAAATCACACCAGGTGAGTGTACGTGTGTATGCACACCTGAGAGGAGATGGGAGGGAAGGGATTGTGCCATCCCCCCAAGGGGTGATTTCTCACTCCTCTTTCTGTCTCTCTCTGACCCATGCACCCTAAGGCAAAAATCTAAAAACAAAAAAGAAAAGAAAGAGTAAGAGAGAGTGAGACAGATTACTAGGTTTGATATGTGGAATTGTATGGTTAATATTGTCAGTTAATAAATGATGTTGAACCTTCTTTAAGTTACATTTGTTACTGATAAAATTATTTCAGAATCTGTATATACTTTCTGGAAATCTGATATAATTTCAACAGTTTTAATTCCTTTTTTTTTTTGGAGAGGTTTTTCACTATAGGGCGCATGCGCTCGCCAGACAGACAGAGACATAGAGACAGAAAGTGAGAAATCACCCCCCAGGGGGGATGGTCACGCCGCAATCCCTTCTCCTCTCAGGATCCTGGGCACGCACGCACACACACCCGGCGTGAGTTTTAAGCCACTGGGTCCGGGACACGAACCGCGGTTGACTATGTGGGAGTCCAGCGACATAGCCATTACACTAACTGCTGGTTCCCTCAACAGTTTTAATTCTAACTACTATATCAAAATGTTTTATATCACTGGGGGCCAGCAGATGGCATAATGGTTATGTTGCTGGACTCCCACATAGTTGACCAAGGTTTGAATCCTAGACTTGGGGGCTTAAAACTCACACCAGGCGTGTGTGCGTGCATGCCCAAAATCCTGAGAGTAGAATGGAGGAAAAATGGTTGCAAGTGGCCATCCCCCTGGGCCAGGGGGTGATTTCTCACTTTTGGTCTCTCTGTCTTTCTCTGGTGAGTGCATGCGCCCTATAGTAAAAATCTCTAAAAAAAATGTTGTGTATTATGAAAACAACTAAATTACCTTGTCAGTTACATAGTATCAATTGTAAGACACTCTTTAAAAAGATTCTGACAAGTACAGGTTTCTGATATCTTTAAGGTCATGTATTGGACTGGGTAAGAAATCCTGACTAGTGGAAAACGGATGGATTCATAAAACTGCTAACCCAATAGCAAGAAAAACAAAAATTAATTATATGGGAACCAGCAGTTAGCGTAATGGCTATGTCGCTGGACTCCCACGTAGTCGACCGCGGTTCGTGTCCCGGACCCGGTGGCTTAAAACTCACGCCGGGCGCGTGTGCGTGCGTGCCCAAGATCCCGAGAGGAGAATGGAGGAGAAGGGATTGCGGCGTGACCATCCCCCCTGGGGGGTGATTTCTCGCTTTCTGTCTCTATGTCTCTCTCTGTCTGTCTGGCGAGTGCACGCGCCCTACAGTGAAAATCTCTCCAAAAATAATAATAATAATAATTATATGAAACTGAATGAGCTGACAGAATAATTACAGCGTTTATGCCTTTTCTTTTTTATTTTTAAGAGAGATTTTTTGCTATAGGGCTCATGTGCTCACTAGAGAAAGACAGCAACACAGAGAAACAGAAAGTGAGAAATCACCCCCGCAGTGGGGAGGGCCTCACTGCAATCCCTTCTCCATTCTCCTCTCAGGATTTTAGGCATGCATGCACACGCCCTCAGGCTCTGGGGCTTGAACCATGGTCAACTATGTGGGAGTCCAGTGATGTAACCATTATACCATCTGCTGGTCCTATAATTTTTATGATTTTTAAAAACATTACTGGTTCTGGGCCAGCAGGTGGCGTAATGGTTAAGGTGTTGGATCCCACATGGCCAACTGTGGTTTGAGTCCTGGACCTAGCACTTGCTTTCTTACTTTCTCTCTTTCTCCCTCTCTCTCTGTCTCTCTAGAGAGTGCATGTGTTCCATAGCAAATTTAAAAATAATAATAATAAATAAAATTAAATAAAAATAACTCTTTAAAAAACATTGCTGATCCTTTAATGCCTTGCTTTCTAAATTTAAGAAGACTTTTTCTTTTTTCTTTTGTGTTGTCTATGCTTTTCAGAAGTTTGATCAAGTGTGGGACCAGCAGGTGGCATGGTGGTTAAGGGTGCTGGACTCCAACATGGCCAACCACAGTTCAAGTCCTGGACCTGGTGGCTTGCTTTCTCTCTCTCTCTCTTTCACTCTGTCCCTCTCTGGTCAAATTTAAATAAATAAATAAAGTTAAATAAAATAATTCTTTTTTTTTAAAAAAAGAAGTTTGATCAACTGTACCTGTGTGAGCAAGAATGAGACATATATCTTTTCACTTTGCCTGATTACTCCAAAATTTGGAAATTTCCCAAAATTAAATTCTTAATTAAGCTTTTTTATTCAAAGGCTTATTGAATTTTTAATTATTACATATTATTGTTTTCCATATGGATATTTGCATAGGTTCAATACAAATGTTCTCCTTATAACAGGACCTACTTGGGCAAGTCCTTGGGGTAGCTTCTTTGCCTAGAGAGTTTTTTATTTTTAATTATTTTATTTAACTTTATTTACTTATTTACTCATTTGTTTATTTTAACTTGACCAGAGAGGGACAGAGAGAGAGAGAAAGCAAGCCGCCAGGTCCAGGACTCAAACCACGGTTGGCCATGTGGGAATCCAGCGCTCTTAACCACCATGCCACCTGCTGGCCCCTAGAGAGATTTTTTTAAAGTCTAATTTAAAATTTCTCATTAATAAATAAATAAATAAAGGTTGACTAGTACATAAGTAAAAAAGCCCCGATATTATCAAAACTCTTATCAAAATAACATATTTAAAAATATACATAGAATTACAGTTTTTGTTACATTTATGCAAATAATCATGTAAAGTTTAATGAAACTAGTTATCTTTGTTTGTGAAAAATTAATTTTGGCCTGGTCTCATGGTTCTGCCCTGTGCAGAGGGAGCTGGATCCCACATGGCTGACCACGGTTCAAATCCCAGTTTCAGCAACTTGAAAAGCATGTTGGGCATGTGTTCGTGTGTGCCCCAAATCCTGAGGGGATGTAGAGATGGAGGAAAAGGGATTGTGGCGTGACCATACCCCACGGGGTGGTGGGGGAAGCTTTTTCTCTCTCTCCCTCTCTGGTGAGTACAAGTACCTTCTGGCAATTAAAAAAAAATCTTGGCACCTCTAGATGGTATAATGGTTACTTCACTGGACGCCACGTACTTGACTGTGGTTCAAGTTCTGAACCCAGCGGCTTAATACTCATGCCGGGCGCGTGTGCGTGCGTGCCCGAAATCCCGAGAGGAGAATGGAGGAGAAGAGACTGTGGCGTGGCCATCTCCCCTGGGAGGTGATTTCTCGCTTTCTGTTTCTCTGTCTCTCTCTGTCTCTCCAGTAAGCACATGCACCCTATGGCAAAAATCTCTCTAAAAAAAAAGTTGTTTTTTTTTTTTAAATCTTAACTAATTATTTTTGATTAAATGGAAATGACTATAAAAAGGATTGCATTTCAGTAGAGAGCTATAGTGCACTCATTATAAAATTCTAGTCTCATTCATTTTCTTTGAGATTTTTGCTATCTCCCTACAAACTGAATTGAATCCTAATTTTTTCTAGCATCACTAAAAACTGAAACTGCCTTTTCCCTAAGCCCAAAAAGCTGGAATGGAATGATTTTGAAATTCAGAAAAATTATTACTAGGGCTGGACCCTTAGCCTAGTGAGTAAGGGAGTTGGATCCCACATAGCTAACTGCAGTTCGAATCCTGGCCCCGAAGGCTTGAAAAGCACCCTGGGACATACGCACATGTGCCCAGACCCTGGCAGGTCGGAGAAACGGAAGAGGAGGGATCACGGCAGGCCATGCCCCGCTGGGGAGCGCCTCCTCCCCTTTTCTCTGTTCCTCCCTGACTCTCCATCTCTCCCTGGTGAGTACATGAGCCCTCTGGCAATGAAAACAAAGATTACTGTCGATCACGTGTGGACAGCCTTCATTCTTGCTGCCATAGGGTCACTTGGAGAGTCACTGTGGAATGCCACCTGATGACATAACCAGAGACATTCAAGCGCCATCCTCATTTCCTCTTCTAAAAATGCTTCAGACTCAAATCTGGAGGTCTTCTTCTTATTTTTTATTTTTATTTTTTATTTTTTTTTGAGAAGTTTTTGCTATAGGGCACAGACAGACAGAGACAAGAGAGACAGAAAGCGAGAAATCACCCCCCCCAGGGGGGATGGCCACGCCGCAATCCCTTCTCCTCCGTTCTCCTCTCGGGATCTTGGGTATGCACACACATGCGCCCAGCGTGAGTTTTAAGCCACCGGGTCTGGGACGCGAACCGGAGTCGACTACGTGGGAGTCCAGCGACATAGCCATTACGCTAACTGCTGGTCCCTGGAGGTCTTCTTGACTAGGTGTCCTTTGGACTCAAAAGTCAAGATTATATTTTTTTCCAAATAGTAATCTTTATGTTTTCTTTGTTGTCATAGAATATACCTTGAATTGCTTTCTAGCAATACAATCTGCAATGAGCAACTTTAGCCTCAATAGTATTCCAAAGTAGAAATTTATTTTGTTTTGTTTTGTTTTTGGAGAGGTTTTTGCTCTAGGGCGCGTGTGCTTGTCAGAAAGACAGAGAGATAGAGAGACAGAAACCCCCAGGGGGGATGGCCAAGCCACAGTCCCTTCTCCTTTATTCTCCTCTCAGGATCTTGGGCACGCACGTACATGTGCCTGGCATGAGTTTAAGCCACTGGATTCGGGACTTGAACCTTGGTTGACTACATGGGAGTCCAACGACATAGTCATTATGCTAACTGCTGGTCCCCTTGTTTTGTTTTTAATTCAAGATAGAGTGTGTACATGTGCACGTGAAGGGTGGGGAGGGAGAGGTGCACCTTCCATGAAGTGTGGTCATGCCCTCCCCCCTCCAGTCCTCTAGCCTGTACGATTTCGGCTACTTGTGCAAGCATCTGGCATGTTTCTGGCTGATCAGGCTGGGGATTCGAACCGTGTTCACTATGTGGGATCTAGCTTCTCTTGAGCAGCACACTGTCACTGTGCGAGGGAGCCAGGCACAAAATAGAAACGTTCTTGGGACAGCAGTTGGTGTAATGGCTATGTCGCTGGACTCCCATGCAGTCGACCGTGGTTTGAGTCCCGGACCTGGTGACTTAAACTCACGCCAGGCGCGTGTGCATGCAAGTCCAAGATCTTGAGAGGATAACAGAGGAGAAGGGATTTGCAGCGTGGCCATCCCCCCTGGGAAGTGATTCCTCGCTTTCTGTCTCTCTGTCTCTCTCTCTTTCTGGTGAGCGCACACGCCCTATAGCAAAAAATATCCCCCCCCCCAAAAAAAAACCACATAGAAACATTCTTGATACCTTAACAGCTTAAGAAGGAGGGGCTTATGCTGTCATTAATAAAAAAGTTTCTATGTTAATAAATGAGAAATTGTTACCCCAAATTGAACAGATCTTTGAAAACAAACGTAAGTATTTTATAAGCGAGGTGCTGACTCCTCTGTTGATTTGTGTTGGTTAAATGTTGGCCTCTGGACCTCTCTCTCTGCTTCAGGGGATTTTTTTTTTTTTTTTTGCCAGAGGGTGCTCATGCGGGAAAGCACCATGGGCATGGTCATGTCGCATTTCTTACCCCCATTTCTCCTTCCGTTCAGGACCTCGGGCACGCATGCACACTTGCCCAGCCTGTTTCTCAGGTCGCCGTTCTGGGACTCTCATCAGCCATGTGGGATCCAGCCGCCCCCATCACCAGGCCACCACTGGCTCTGCTCCAGGGAATTAAAAAGTTTTTCCTATTACTCTTACAGTCATTGTGCGAGGGGATTTTAGAAAGTTTGTAGAAAATGAAATTAAAGGGAACCAGCAGTTAGCGTAATGGCTATGTCGCTGGACTCCCACGTAGTCGACCGCGGTTCGTGTCCCGGACCCGGTGGCTTAAAACTCACGCTGGGCGCGTGTGCGTGCGTGCCCAAGATCCCGAGAGGAGAATGGAGGAGAAGGGATTGCGGCGTGACCATCCCCCCTGGGGGGTGATTTCTCGCTTTCTGTCTCTATGTCTCTCTGTTTCGGCGGGGCCACGGCTCCTACAGTGAAAATCTCTAAAAAAAAAAAAAAAAATGAAATTAAAGTGTAAGTTTATTTTAGTGCAAAAATGTTTTGAAATTCACACATAGAGAACCAGCAAGTAATAGGAACTTCCACACAGCTGACTGCGATTCAAGTCCCAGATCTGGCAGCTTGCTTTTTTCTTTTCTTTTTTTTTTTTTTGAGAGGATTTTGCTACAGGGCGGTGCGCTCCCCAGAAAGAGAGAAAGAGACAAAGAGACAGAAAGCAAGAAATCACCCCCCGCGGGGATGGCCATGCCGCAATCGCTTCTTCTCCATTCTCCTCTTGGGATTTTGGGCATGCATGCACACGTACCAGGTGTGTTTTAAACCACTTGGTCTGGGACTCTTTGATCAACTACTGGGAAGTCAAGCAGTGTAACTATTAAACTGCTGGTCCCAGTGGCTTGCTTTTCTACTTTCCCTCTCTTTCTCTCTCTCTCTGGTCAACACATATGCTCTATAGCAAATTTTGAAAAAATAATAAAATTAAATAAATCTATCCTTTAATAAATTTAAAGAGAGATTTTTCTTCTTTTTAAAAACTTTAAAGAGAGATTTTAGAGAGAGAACTTGTAGAGAGAGACAGAGAAACAGAGACACAGAAAGCGAGAAATCACCCCCAGGGGAGATGGACATGCCGCAATCCCTTCTCTTCCAATTTCCTTTTGGGATTTGGGGCATACGCTCTTAGCATGAGCTTCAAGCCTCCAGTTCTGGGACTTGAACCACGGTCATCCATATGGGAGTCTAGTGATGTAACCACTACACCATATTCTGGTCCCAAATAAAGAATTCTAAACAAAATTTAAAAAAAAATCCACACATAGTTTTTTCACAAAATGCATTTCCATGTGAGTTTTGAAGACTTCCCTGCCCAGAACGTCCCCCCACCCCCCAGTGGGGCGTACCCTGTCAGGGGTTTTAATTGCTCTCCAGCAGCGACTCGCACATCGTACGCCTGCCATCAGGATCAGACAACCGGGAGGACTCAGCATTGACCTCTGAAGCCTACAGTGACTTTGCAATTATGGAAAATGACTGGAGATTATGGAAAAGCTGTTTAACCTCTCCCGATGCAACTGAGAACACCCAGAAGGCTGTCAGTCCCACTGACTACGATAGCGGTAACCACGAGTAACTGTGTGCTGTTTGCTTCCTCTCAGCTTGCTGAAACAATGGCCAAAAGGGAGAATTGCTCGAATCTAATCAATTCAAATGGAGACCAGGCCTGAGCCGACAAAGCCAGATACACCTTAGAAGTGAGCTCGGCTTTGCTTGGTCTGCAAACACAAGCACCACTTAACGTGGGTCATTTCTGATAAATGTTTATGTTAGACAGAAATAAAGCCTGACTCCAGCTGATCGTAAGTGGCCAACTAACATATGATTATGTGATTGGGGACTTTCCAACAAGATACCTACGAAAGGGCAATTTTGTAATTTGCAAACCAATAAAATTTTTTAAAATTCAGGGTAGAATATTCACGTGAGAGAGAGGGAGAGGGGGCACTGCATCTTGTCAAGCCACAAGCCCCATCTCCCAGCACCCCATCTCAACAGGATCTTGGATACACACGCTCGCACCCAGTGTGTTTCTGGTTGACCAGGCCAGGGATCCAAACCAGCGGCTGGTCACGTGGCTTCCAGCACTGGAGTTTAGTATGCTACCAGCGGGCCACCAAGGCTGGGCCTAATCAAGTGATTTCCTCATTTTACTTCTGCATTTTCCCAAGGAATACTTGCCCCTGACGCTTGTCACTGGAACACTAAACCTCCGCCTGGTGTTCCCCAATTCATGGACTGCTTCTTTCTCAAATAAACTCTCTAAAACGTCACAGTGCCTCAGATTTTTTCTTTTTTCTTTCTCTCTCTCTCTCTCTCTCTCTTTTTTTTTTTTTT
>NW_006159889.1:1747903-1768465 GCF_000334495.1 Tupaia belangeri chinensis
GTCCTGCTGTGGCAGTCATCGTCTGCTCTCCCTCAGGCTGTGGCAGGTGCACGTGTGGCCCTGGAGCATGCAGACTTAGCCCCCATGTTGAGTACTGTGTTTTGCCGTGTTTAAAAACATCTACATAGTTTTCAACTGGAAAAAGAAAAAAACTTACTAGTATGGCGTTTTAAAATGAAAGTTGCTAAAATTCATAGGGAGAACCAAGGAACAAGCTGACTCAATGACCAGACTGCATCCGTCCCCAACAGCCCAATGGCTGGCATACCTGTGCATAGCTTCTTGTAGTTTGCCTCTTGAAGGTGCAGGTAAGACCTTCTGAAGATGAAGCAAAGACAGAAAAATGTAAGCTCGTTCTCTCTCTCTCTTTTTTTTTTTTTTTTTTTTTTTTTTTAAGAGAGAAGTTTTTTGCTATAGGGCATGTGTGCTTGCTGGAGAGACAGAGAGAGCTAGAAAGTGAGAAGTCACCCCCCCCAGGAGGGGATGGCCATGCCACAATCGTTCTCCATTCTCCTCTCGAGAGATCTTGGGCACGCACGCACACGCGCGCTCGGCATGAGTTTCAAGCCACCAGGCTTGGGACGCAAACCACAGTTGACTATGTGGTGGGAGTCCAGCAATATAACCATCATACCGTCTGCTGGTCTTCAGATTTTTTCTTTTACTTTTTTTTTTTGAGAGGTTTTTGCTATAGGGCATATGCACTCACCAAAAAGACAGAGACAGAGAGACAGAAAGCAAGAAATCAACCCCCCCCGGGAGGATGGCCACGCTGCAATCCCTTTTCCTCCATTCTCCTCTCGGGATCTTGGGCACGCACGCACACGTGCCCCGTGTGAGTTTAAGCCACCAGGTCCGGGACTCGAACTGTGGTCTACTATGTGGGAATCCAGCGACATAGCCATTACGCTAACTGCTGGTCCCAAGAGAGGTTTTTGCTATAGGGCACATGTGGTCACCAGAGAGAGAGAAAGAGACAGAAAGAGAGAAATTGCTTCCTGGAGGGGTTGGCCATGCCACAATCCCTTCTCCATTCTCCTCTTGGGATTTTGGGCATGCACGCACACATGTCCAGCATGAATTTTAAGCTGCCGGGTCTAGGACTTGAACCGTGGTCAACTACTTAGGAGTCCAGCAACATAACCATTACACCATCTGCAGGTCCCCAAATTTTTCATTTTAACAGCTCTGTTAGGGGACAGGCACAATCTCTAGGGCAGTTGATGCCCAGGCCCCTGAATAGCTCAGAGCTCCCAAAGTCTAGAATTCCTAACTCAGAGAAGGTCAGAGCTCCCCACGCTGTAGAGGGCTCAAACCTGGAGTTGTCAGTTCTGAGAGCCACCATGCCTGACACCTAAAGCCGAGGTGCCCCACCGTCTAGCCACCCAGTGTTTGTCACAGCCAGCTTTCAGAGTGCCAGTGTCCCAGTTCCCTGGGAAGAACGGGAGGGAGTGGCAAGCCTGCCTGACCAAGGTCGCTTTGGGAGTGGATTATCTGGGGAGTGGCCATGACGGAAGTTGGGCTGGGGGTGGTGCTGGCACGGGCAGCAGTGCTTCCTTGATGTTCCCTGCCTGGGTCTGGAAAGGTCAAGGGGAGCTGAGAGAGGGATGGCGCTTCCTCCAGCCCCACCCCCACCCTGATGGCAGGACCTGTGTAATTTTTTTTGTTTGTTTTGGAGAAGTTTTTGCTATAGGGCATGTGCACTTGCCAGAAAGACAGAGAGAGACAGAGAGACAAAAAGCAACAAATCACCCCCCCGGGAGAATGGCCACGCCGCAATCCCTTCTCCTCCATTCTCCTCTCGGGATCTTGGACATGCATGCACATGTGCCCAGCGTGAGTTTAAGCCACTGGGTCGGGGACTCAAACCACAATTGACTACATGGGAGTCCAGCGACATAGCCACTACGCTAACTGCTGGTCCCAGGACCTGTGTAATTTTTTTTTTTAATTGTGATTTCCGGTTTACATATCATTGTTCTACATCTTCGTGGGAATGCGGACTGGCTTTTCGGAGCACATATACAGTGCGTAAAACTCACATCCAGGACACAGACATGTTCTTGAACCTTCAACATGATGTGTGCATCCGTAATAGTTCTGTTTTCTTTGGAAGTATATATCCAGTTGGCAATGGCGTTTTTCACTCTGCTGTGGCACATGACTTGTTTATATGCATTCTTATTCTGTTAATCATTTTCCCTGGAAGCCCTGCACCCGCCCCAGGACCTGTGAAAGTGAATGTCCATCTTCTCCCTCCCTGAATCTCAGGGTCATCCCCCGCGCGCTGGAACTGGCCACTCTCTAGGAACCGAACGGTAAGAGAGGAGAGGGTAAAAAAAGGACCGTGCGACACTGGGCTGGCACGTCGGGTGGTTCAGCATGTTGCTGTCTGTGGCGTGTGTTCGAGGGCAGGGCTGCTGGCGTGTGATGGTGTGACACTGAGCACAGAATGTCAGCGAGTTGGTACGCACATGTGACTGTCGGAGCAGGCCTGGCTATGTCCATCGGTCTGGCCATCTCATGGTCCTCCCTGCCTTGCTGCTACTCTGAGGGGTGAGATGTAAGGCCCTCTTTCCTCTCAGCCCCCCATGCCAGGGCCAGGCGTCCGTGTGGGGAGGAGAGGGCCTGTCTAGAGCTGGGGGCTGTTACCCCAAGCCCTGCTGCGGCCTGTAGATTCCTCCCACTCTCCCTGCCCCCGCTGGGCCCAGAGCCCTTTTGGATTGGGAAGACAGGAAGAGGGGTGGCTATAAGTGGAGCACACCAAAAATAGCTGACTGCCCAGGGGAGGATCCTGTGACACCACCCTCTCCTCCCAGTCCAGCCCAATCAGGCCCACTGACCTAGCGCCTGGGGAAGCCGCTGTCTGACCCCACTTCCCCAGTTCCTGCTGGAACAAGCTATCAGACTTGAAGGAGGCACAGAGCAATGATGTCACCACAAGCGGTGATGTCACAGGGCTATGACATCAGAGGAGTGAGGGCCCTGGCAGGGTGACGGCCTGCTGCTTGGGTGGGTGTGGCCCTACCTGCCGGCAGCTGGGGGTGGCGGGGCTGGATAAGCCCTCCTCTGGGGCCCGGCCTTATCTGCCCTCCTCATATGTCTGATAAGCCTCTTACCGTGGGCTGGGCCAGGCTGGGGGTAGTGAGGCGGGAGCAGGCGGAGTTTCAGGGAAGACAGCCAGGGTCAAAGAGCCCTGGCAGAACCCCAGGAAGGGGAAGTGAGGGGTCATGGTGAGAGCAGTGTGGGCTAGCGATTGGTGGCCTGGATTCATATCCCAGGTTTTCCACTTAATTGCCGTGTAAACTTTGGCCTTGGTTTCCTCCATATTCCTCACCAGGGATACTGTTAGGAGTGATTTTTTTTTTTTTTGAGAAATTTTTGCTATAGGGTGTGTACGCTCGCTGGAGAGACAGTGAAACAGAAAGTGAGAAATCACCCCCGGAGGGGACGGCCACACTGCAACCCCTTCTCCATTCTCCTCTTGGGATTTTGGGCACAACCGCACATGTGCCCACTCTGAGGGTTTTTTTTGGAGAGTTTTTTGTTATAGGACATGTGCGCTTGCCAGAGAGACAGAGAGACAGAAAGCGAGAAATCACCCCCCTAGGGAGGATGGCCACGCCACAATCCCTTCTCCTCCGTTCTCCTCTCGGGATCTTGGGCACGCACGCACATGCGCCTGGTGTGAGTTCTAAGCCACCGGGTCCAGGACTCAAGCCACAGTCAACTACATGGGAGTCCAGGGACATAGCCATTACGCAGACTGCTGGGCCCCCCATTGTGAGTTTTAAGCCACCTGGTCCAAGACTCTAACCACCGTTGACTACATGGGAGTCCAGCAATGTAACCATTACACACCTGCTGGTCCCAGGAGTGACTATTGATCGGGGTCTCCTTGTGAGGAGTAAAGTCCTGAGAGTGGAACAGGCACAGGAGAGGGTCCAGACCAGGACAGCCAGTGTCCATCCTCCCTTGGCGACCAGGACTTCTCCAGAGGCCCACGCTTGAGTGCCCCGGCCTCGCTGGGCTTTTTCCAGAGGCCGCCCAGCCTGGCGCGGGCCCACACCTACTCTGTCTGCTCTCTGCTCTCACCTTGACTCCCAGGAGCCTCAGCATGTCTGGCTGATTTTCTTCTAGTGTCCCTTGCAGACACCTTGGAGCCCTGGTGCCGCCTGGTGACAAAAGCCATACATGGCAGTGACAGTTGGTCCCTGGGGTGCTGTCACTTGTCTGGTTAGTTTATGTCACCTTCACATCAAGCTTGCAAGGTAGGAATTATCTCCATTTTCTAGAGCTAAGGTCGGGACCAGCAGTTGGTGTAATGACTACATCCCTGGACTCCCATGTAGTCGATTGCGGTTCGAGTCCTGGACCCAGTGGCTTAAACTCACGCCGGGCGCATGTGTGTGCGTGCCCAAGATCTTGAGAGGAGAATGGAGGAGAAGGGATTGTGGTGTGGCCATCCTCCCTGAGGGTGATTTCTCGCTTTCTGTCTCTCTGTCTGTCTCTCTGGCGAGTGCACGCGCCTTATAACAAAAACCTCTCCAAAAAAAAAAAAAAAAAGAGCCTCTAGCGCTAAGGCTTACTCAGGGTAAATAATTTGCCAAAGGTCACAGAACTCAGGAGTGGTAGAACTTGAACCCAGAACGGCCTGTCTCCAAAGTCTGTGAACAATAGGCGTGGGCTCCTCAGGTGTGTGCGCAAGGCCATATAACCCAGTGGATGTGTTATTATTTGTCTTATTCTTATTGTTGTTACTATTTTAGGCTTTTTGTTTGTTTGCTTAGGCTGCATGCACTTGCCAGAGAGAGACAGAGAGAGAGGGAAAACGAGAAATCAACCCCGAGGGTGGGTGGCCACACCACAATCCTCCATTCTTCTCTCAGGACCCTGGGCAGTCATGCATACATGCCCAGTGTGTCCCTCAAGCTGCCGGGTCAGGGACTTGAACCAGAGTCGGCCACGTGGGATCCAGCTGCCTTAACCTCTACACCAGCAGGCGGCCCCAATGGAGGCCGTAAGTATGAGCCATATTGGTAGACGGAGAGAAACGACGATTGGGTACATGGCCATCGAGAGTCTCCGGCTGGGGATATAAGCTAGTGTGGATGGGTTCTGAGCGCAGTGAGGTTGGTGCTGGCTGCTGAAGTTCTGCGTGTGGCTGTCTGTGTGGTGTGCGTGTCGACTATCGCTACCAGGCTGCGCGGGGTTAGCTTTGGTGGCCTGTGACTGGTCTGTGTGTGGACCGTACAAC
Source organism: Tupaia belangeri chinensis (assembly GCF_000334495.1). Taxonomy (NCBI): domain Eukaryota; kingdom Metazoa; phylum Chordata; class Mammalia; order Scandentia; family Tupaiidae; genus Tupaia; species Tupaia belangeri. Next base: position 1,753,161 of record NW_006159889.1, read on the forward strand.
TCTGTTGTGGAGGGCTGCGGAGCTAGCTGGGAGGGTGACAGAGGGCCCTGAGTTCCCAGTGGCACTTGTCTTTTTAGTCCCAGGACTGTGTCCGCTCACCATGACACGCGTGATGGATGACTTCACATGCCTGATACACTCCCCTGGGCCTCCCCGCATTCTCAGGCCCCCTCCTTCTTTCTATTTTTCGAGGAAGTAAAGCAAACCGTATCACAGATGGGGTTGGTCTTCATTTTTTTTCCGTGGGATACTTGTGAAAACATTTTACATTCCTTTGAGTGATTTCTAAAAAACAAGTGTCATTTAAAAAGAAAAGTAAGTATGGGTATTCTAAATCTTAAATTTGAACATGGATTCTCAAGATGTTGATCCTATGTCCCTAGGGATCCCCAAAACTCTTCTGGGGCTTTGCAAGGAAAAAACTATTTTCCTGACAATACTAAGAAGTTATTTGTCATTTTCCCTGTATGAATATTTGGAATTGTGATGCCAGAGGGACCATGGGTGAAATTGCTGGTGCCTGAGCAGCAATCTTGGCATGACACGCAACTGGACTGGCGGTCTTATTTTTCTTGGTTACCATGCGTGAGCAATACAAAACAAAAGAAGGAAAAGGGCCAGTTTCACTTTAAAATGTCCTTGATGAAGCAAAATGATTAACATTATTAACTCTTTGAGTTTGCATCTTTTGGTATGTTATGTGACAAAATGGGAGTTAATGCTTTATCTCGAAGAAAAGCACTCACGCAATTAAGTCGTGTGCTAACTTCACAAAGCACCAGTGTTACTTAAAGGAACAAACGACAAAGTGCAGTTATTCAGATGTGAGTATTTAGCAGACGTTTTCTCGGAAGCAAATGAACGGAGCCTGTCAGTTGAAGGAAAAAACCTGTTAGTGTTTGTTGCCAATGACAAAATTTGAGCTTTCAAGTGAAAATTAGAATTTGAAAAACTTTTATCTGCCACTGTGAGTTTGAAGGCTTCCCGACTGATGAGATTGGTGGTGACATTAATGAATGTGCGTGTGGTGGTTTTTGGACATTGTATAATGAAACGTGCCAACCTTTGGAAGAGCTGCGTAATTCGGCGAGCCAGGGCTTTCTAAATGACCGGTGCATGATGTTACAGAATTATTCATGGCTAAAAGGGCTATTCAAAGTGCGAAACAAACCAATGGACTTTTATTTATCTATTTATCTTATTTTTAGACAAGAGTCTTGCTGTGTAAGTGATCCTCCTGCGTCTGCCTCCCAGCTGGGACGACAGGCACGGGTCACTAAACCGGCACTTCGTTTTTTAGATGTTTGCCATAGGGCATGTGTACTCACTGAAAGGAGACAGAGAAAGGGAAAGTGAGAAGTCATCCCCCCAGGGTGGGGGGACAGCCATGCTGCACTCCCCTCTCCTTCCTTCTCCTCTCAGGACTTGGGCACACACTCACATGTGTGCTGTGTGATTTTCAAGCTGCCGTGTCCAGGACTTGAACCAGGCAGTCCACCGTGTGGGATCCAGCTCCTTAACCACCACACCACCTACTAGCTTGCTGATACTCTTTTAGACAGGGTCTTGACTTGCTGCCCAGGCCAGCCTCGTGCTCTTACGCCTTGTGTCTGCCTCCTCCGTTGGTGAGATCACAAAAGGGCACCACATGCCTGGCCTTTAGGTCAGACCGGGAATCAAACGTGGGGCCTCCCATTTGGTACCAGCCTGTGGATCAGAGCGTTTCAGCAGTGCATGCCACTGTGGCTGGGTCAGGCTGCTAATTATTTTTTTTTTAAAGCAATTTTTGCTATAGAGTGCATGTGTTCACTGGAGAGACAGAGACAGAGAGACAGAAAGCATGAAATCACCCCCTCCCCAGTGGGGATGACCACACCACAATCCCTTCTCCTCCATTCTTCTCGGGGTATTTCGACCATGCATGCACATGCATCTGATGTGAGTTCGTTTGTTATTTTAAAGAATTATTTATTTATTTAATTCCATTTGTTACTATTATTATTTAAAATTTGGCCAGAGACAGAGAGAGTGGAAAGGAAAGCAAGAAAGCAAGGCGCCAGATCTGGGACTTGAACCGCAGTCGGTCATGTGGGAATCCAGTGCCTTTAACCACCCATGCCACCTGCTGGCCCCTGATGTGAGTTTTAAGCATCCAGGTCCAGAACTCAAACTGCAGTCAACTACATGGGAGTCCAGCGATGTAACCGTTACACCATCTGCTGGTTCCCAGACCATTAGATTTTTTTTTGTTTTTGAGAGAGATTTTTGCTATAGGGCTTGTGTGCTCACCAGAAAGACAGAGAGAGACAGAGAGACTGAAAGTGAGAAATCACCCCCTAGAGGGGATGGTCACGCCATAATCCCTTCTCCTCCATCCTCCTCTCGGGGATCTTGGGAATATAAGTACACGTGCCTAGCGTGAGTTGAAGCCACTGAGTCTTGGACTCGAACCTCGGTGGATTCTATGAGAGTTCAGCGGCAAACCGTTATGCCAACTGCTGGTCCCTTAGACCAGTGTGAAAAGTCCATACTGCCACTAACCTTTAATAGACTACCACACCGAGTTTTGGTGTCACATTGAAGTGTAGCCCCCATGAACTGAAAAGGCTATTAACATATTTCTCCCTGTACCGCTTCCATACTATGAAGCTGCACTTCCTTCTCAGGGCGCAACCAAAACGACTGAAGGCAGGGTCAGATATGAGAATCCAGTTGTCCTCCAGGAAGCCAGACACTAAAAAGATTTGCAAAAGTGGAAAACAATGCTACCGTGCTCACTAAATTTTTTTTTAAAGAATTATTTTATTTACTATTTTATGGACCAGCAGATGGCGTAGTGGTTTCATCGCTGGTCTTACACATGGCTGACTGTGGTTTGAGTCTCGGATCTGGTAGTTTGAAATCATGCCATGGGGCCGGCAGGTGGCATGGTGGTTAAAGGTGCTGGATTCCCACATGGCCGACTGTGATTCAAGTCCTGGATCTGGTGGCTTGCTCTCTCTCTTTCTGTCCCTCTCTGGTCAAATTGAAATGAATAAATAATAAATAAAATTAAATAAAATGCCCAAGGTCCCAGGAGGAAAATGGACGAGAAGGCATTGTGGTGTGGCCATCATCCTGGGGTGTGATTTCTCACTTTCCCTCTCATTGTCTCTCTCTGGTGAGTACACATGCCCTGTGGCAAAAACCTCTAAAATTTTTAAAAAATTCATTATTATTATGTTTTAATTTGACCAGAGAGAGGCAGAGCCAGAGAGAGAGGGGAAGTTAGAAAGAAAGATGCCAGGTCTGGGACTTGAACCATGGTTGGCCATGTGGGAGTCCAGCTCTTTAACCACCACATCAGCTGCAGGCCCCGCTCACTAACATTTTTCTGTTGGAAGATATATAGCTATTTTTCATAGGCATATATATTTTTCTGGTCAATATGTAATGAATTTAGTATTATTATTATTATTTGGAGAGGTTTTTGCTATAGGGCTCGTGTGCGCTCGCCAGAAAGGCAGAGAGACAGAGAGACAGAAAATGAGAAATCACCCCCCAGGGGGGATGGCCATGCCGCAATCCCTTCTCCTCCATTCTCCTCTCAGGATCTTGGGCACGCATGCACATGTGCCCAGTGAATTTGTTATTATTTTGAGTTAATATATACTATAACTTTCAGTTTTAACTTCACATGCATTGAATATCAATAGATAACCCACTTAAATAAAATTCCTTTGGGATCTAATTCTTTTTTTCTTTTATTAGGTTTTGTTTTTGCCATAGGTTGTGTGCTCTTGCCAAAGACAGAGAGAGACAGAAGGAGGGAAAGTGAGAAAACACCCCCCAGGGGATATGGCCACGCCTCAATCCCTTCATTCTCCTCTCGAGATTTTGGGCATGCAGGCACATACATCCAGGGTGATTTTCAAACGGCCATGTCCAGGACTCAAATTGTGGCTGGCCATGTGGAAGTCCAGCCCCTTAACCACCATGCTACCTGCTGGACCCCTAAGTTACTTTTTTCTTTCTATTTTTTTTTTTTGAGACATTTTCGCTATAAGGTGCGCTCGCCAGACAGACAGAGAGAGATATAGAGACAGAAAGCGAGAAATCACTCCCCAGGGGGGATGGTCATGCCACAATCCCTTCTCCTTCATTCTCCTCTCGGGATCTCGGGCACACACGCACACGTGCCCAGCGTGAGTTTAAGCCACCGGGTCCGGGACTCGAACCGCGGTCGACTACATGGGAGTCCAGTGACATAGCCATTATGCTAACTGCTGGTCCCTAGAATTGCTATTTTGATTATATTAATTCTTCCAATCTAGAAACTTGGGATCTCCTTTCACTTTTTGTGTCCTTTTAATGTCTTTTTTGAGATTTTCATCGTTTTCTTTGTAAAGATCTTTGACTTAGTTAGGTTTACCCCTAGGTATTTTTTACATCTTGTGGCTATGGTAAAAGGGAATCCCTTCTTCAGATCTATTTCATTCACCTTGCTTGTATACAGAAATGCTATAGATTTTTGGATGTTGATTTTGTATCCTGACACTTTACTGTATCCATTTTTTACTTTGAGAAGTTTTCTCATGGAAACCTTTGGGTCTTCTAAGTACAGCACCACCCTTCCTGGTGATATATTTTTTTTGGAGAAGTTTTTGCTACAGGGCACGTGCGCTTGCCAGAGAGACAGAGAGAGACAGAGAGACAGAAAGCGAGAAGTCACCCCCCAGGGGGGATGAGCACACACCACAATCCCTTCTCCTCTATTCTCCTCTTGGGATCTTGGGCACACGCACACACGCTTGGTGTGAGTTTAAGCCTCCAGGTCTGGGATTTGAACCATGGTTGACTACATGGGAGTCCAGTGACATAGCCATTACGCCATCTACTGGTCTCCCTCCTGTTGATCTTAGTCATACTTTCTAAAAAGCTATTATGGTTATGTTGCTGGACTCCCACATGATAGACGGCGGTTCAAGTCTCAGACCTGGTGGCTTAAAACTCAGGCCGGGTGCAGGTGCATGCACATACGTGCCCCAAATCCCAAGAGAATGAAAGAGAAGGTATTATGGCATGCCCATCCCCCTTGGGGAGTGATTTCTCACTTTCTGTCTCTCTGTCTCTGTCTGGCGAGTGCATGTGCCCTGTAGCAAAAACCGCTCAAAAAAAAAAAAAAAAAAAAGGTTATTGGGCTAGAGACCAGTAGGTGGCATGGTGGTTAAAGCGCTAGATAGTCCCACGTGTCTGACCATGGTTCGAGTTCTGGGCCTATTAGCTTGCTTTCTCACTTTTCCTCTCTTTCTGTCATACTTTCTAAAAAGCTATTATGGTTATGTCGCTGGCCTCCCACATGGTAGACGGCGGTTCAAGTCTCAGACCTGGTGGCTTAAAACTCAGGCCGGGTGCAGGTGCATGCACATATGTGCCCCAAATCCCAAGAGAATGAAAGAGAAGGTATTATGGCATGCCCATCCCCCTTGGGGAGTGATTTCTCACTTTCTGTCTCTCTGTCTCTGTCTGGCGAGTGCATGTGCCCTGTAGCAAAAACCGCTCAAAAAAAAAAAAAAAAAAAGGTTATTGGGCTAGAGACCAGTAGGTGGCGTGGTGGTTAAAGCGCTAGATAGTCCCACGTGTCTGACCATGGTTCGAGTTCTGGGCCTATTAGCTTGCTTTCTCACTTTTCCTCTCTTTCTCTCTCTCGCTCTCTCCCTCTCTTCCGTGTCTCTGGTCACATTAAAATAAATGAATGAATAAATAAAATTAAATAAATAATTATTTTAAAAATTAAAAAAAAAAGATTATTGGGCTAACTCTGTGGCCTGGTGGTTAAGGCAGCTAGCCCCCACATGGTTGATTGCGTAGTTTGAGTCCCAGACATAGAAGCTTGAGAAACACCCTGGGTGCACGTGTATGCATACCCAAAATCCCACAGAAAGGAGAGGTGGAGGACAACGGGTTGTGGTATGACCGTTCCCCATGGGGGGTACTTTCTCATCTTTCTATGTCTGATGAGTGCATATACTCACTAGGGGGAAAAAAGATTATTTATCTAAAGTTTAGTCCTTTAGCAATTGTTCTTTTTTGTTGTTTATTTTTCTATGGGGCGCGTGCACTTGCCAGAGAGAGACAGACAGAAAGAGAGAGAGACAGAGAGAAAGAATGACGGAGAGAGAAAAAGCACCCCCTCCCGGGTGGTGGAGAATGACCATACTGCAGTCCCTTCTCCATTCTTCTCTTGGGATTTTGGGCGTGCACACACACACACACACACACATGCACACACACACACACACACACACACACACACGCCTGGTGTGTTTTTCAGGTTGCTAGATCCGGGACTCAAACCATTCAGTTAGCCAGGTGGGATCCAGCTACCTTAACCACCACGCCACTGACTGGCCCAACAATTGTTCTTAGTGACAAATTACCACTAAGAGGAGGCAGCAGCGCAGATCTCTCACCCTCACCTAGGCCCCACCTGAGCCTTTATATCTGAATCCCCTGGCCCTCCATTTCGGCCCTTACTCCTGAGTTTACCCCAAAGGCCTGTATCGTATTGGGCAAGTCTGCCCAAACCTGCATCTTACGCTGATGTTGTGCCCGATTTTCCCCCAGAGCCTTTGTACAGAGCCCTCACACCCCATCCTCCTCGCTGGAACCTCCTTGAGCCCTTCCTCGAGGTAACGTGCTCCAGCTCCTCACCTGGGCCTACACACCTGCACGCACTGGTCAGCCGCAACCAGGCACCCCACGTGAGCCCTTCAACCACCGGCGGGTGCAGACTGAGACCAGCTCTCTTCAGGGAGCAGCAGAGGACGGGGAGGTGGAGAGAAGAGGGGGCAGTGGAGACGAGAGAACTGGGAGAAGCAGCAAGGTCAGACCTGTTCCCAGACAGCACCGAACTCTCGCCCCCACTCGCCGGGGCCTCCGCCATCCCCACTTTGGGGACCAGCAGCTGCCTCTGGAGCAACTGGGGCATCCCCATGGCAACCGTGCCAGGCCAGCTTGGAAGTGGGGTGGGGCTCCTTTAAAGTCTTTTATTGCCTCAAAATATAGCCTGATTTTTCTCATCCATGACCCTCAGGGGGTCGAGACAGGAGCTTCCGGAAGAGGAGGGACCATCACTCACAACCGAGTCTCTCAGCTTAGGGAAAATGCTTCTCTGGCCTCAGCCAGATCTTTCTGAGACGAGCTAGTGGGAAATTCAAGTTATCTGTCCATAGGCCCCGAGCTCCACCAATGCACCAGACCCGAGGGAGCCTCTTGCCTCCTCCTGGCATGCTGGGAGTGGAACGAGAGGGAATTCCGGTTCTACTCTGAGAGGGTCCTGGCTGTCCGCCCACCCAGGCTGTAGCTCGGTCAGGTGTGAGGGATGGGATCTCGTCATCTGAGTCCTGATGGGGGTGGGGAAGAGGGAGGAGCGACCGGTGGATGGGCAGGCCACTGGACCTGGTGACCTGACATAGGCCTCGTGGGTGATTAGCTGTCACGCTGGGTCTAAGCTCCTTACCCTCAGGGCCCAGCTTCTCTAGCCCTGGTCTAATCCAGACGTAGGAGGAGGGGGCCTGAAGGCACTGGGGTCTCCAGCGATCCATTTAGAAACGGCTGTGGCCTTGGGGAGCCCAGCCTCTCTCTGTCTCTTTGTCTCTGTCTCTCTGCTCTTCTCCGTTGCCTGCCTTTGAGTGTGTGTCTCTGCATGAATTTGTATCCGTCTCCACAAGTACTTAGCGCACGCCCCCACGTACAGCTTTGTGTCCCTGACTCCATGAGGCTGATGCTGGTGACAGAAGGTACAGGCACCCCTGGGCCATGAGCCTAACGAGTCTCAGTGACAGGATTGTGGGTGACAGAAAGTCTTGGAGACACAACTTTGAAAGTGAGGTGGAGTTTTAGATAGCAAAGGGCCCAGGTGGTGATGTGCAATAGAGACTAGGGTTTGAGGGAACTGGGTTATTTGTGTTTGACACACAGATCGGCAGCCCTGAGTTGTGCCCGACACAGGGTCATCTGGATGAGTTGACGACAGTTCAAAAGGAGCCTGGGGGGCTGCAGAATGGCAACAGCGGTTTCAAACCCAGGACCCCCTCTGTGCCTGGAGACATTTCTGGTTGCAGCAAGGGGCGGGGGTGTGGGAGGGCTGCGTGCTATGACCTGCTGCAATGCATGGGCAGCCCCTGCAGCAAAGAATCACCCTCCCCGAATGTAGACCTGGAAGCCAGACTGCCCAGGGCCAACTCCCCCTGGGAGCATGGGCGGATTCCTCGTTTCTAACATGGGACCCAGGGAGCTCCTGGCTTTGACTTCGGGCACTGAGAGGCCCAGCCAGTGCTCGCTAAGCGGGGAACTGCCTGGCCCTGCAGTAAGTGCTGCCTGCTGGCTCAGACTCGGGAGAACAAGAGTAGATCCCAGTGCAGGGACTCGAACAATCTCTCTTCTCGGTTCGGCATCTCAGCCAAGCTTCTTCCATCTCCAGAGGTAGCTCCAGTCTGACATCATGCTGGTTTCCTGACGCCAGTGGAGCAGATACGCTTCTCCCTCTGCAGGACTTCCAGATCCCTAAGGACAGCTCTGGTCGGCTCCATGCGGGTCAGGTGACTGCCTTCAATTTCCCTGGGTGCCAAGCTGAGACCAGAACCACCTGACGGGGGAGGTGCAGGCTGTTTTCCGCAGGAGGGGGATGTCGGTGGCAGAGGACAGAGGCCGCTGAGTGGGCAGAGAGGCCAGATGCCCCTTCTCAGGGGCATGGGTGAGCCTGGGTTGACTCGGTGAGGGATCCATAAGGGTTCCAGAGACACTGCATTGCAGATGGCTTCCTGAGCTCATCTGCCAGCCTCTCGGAGGTACTCAGCGCTGCCGTCCACGCCCTCTTTCCCATCATACTCGCTTTAGCTTTTCTGACAACACGGTCTCTTGACTTTCCTTCCCCCCACCCTCCAGCAGCTCCTCAGCCAGCAGCTCTGGCTGCTTCCCTTCTGCCAAGCCTGGCAATGACGGAGTGTTTGCGGCCTGACCCCAGATCTCCCCCAACCTTGCGAGTGACTCATTGGGATATCATGCTGGTAGCTGGAAATCACCATGATGGGAGTATTTACACCACAGGATTTGGAAACGCTACAAATCAAGGGTTTTTTTCTCTTTTTTTCTTCTTCTTCTTTTTTCTTTAAAATCCCTTGGAGAAACAGTAGTTAAATGGCTCTCAGCCCATACCACTGCCCACAACCACTGTTACAAGAACTTGGTTTTATCTAGACCTTGTCTTACCAGCAACCCTGTGTCCTCAGATCCTTTCCTGACACACTTTCACACACAACCCAGTGTTATCTGGAAACCGCTCTAACCCCAGTTTAACTAACTCTGCGTTTTCCTGCAGTCACTTAAACCCAGGGTTCTCAGACACTTGTCGGCACAGACTCACCCATTGCTAAGTGGCACGTAACCCGAGGTCATCACCAGCTAGGTGGCACAAGTGTGCACCACACAGACACGGCCCGTGATTCAGCGTCCTTCAGTTTCTAGAATAAGCTTCTCCTAAAATATAAGAAAAACAAAACAGATGTCAGCCTGTGTTTGGAGAATTTTCCACAAGTTTTAGTGAAAGATAATAATAATAGCTAATATTTATTGGGTACTTACTAGGATTGGGTCAGATCTAAGCACTTCACATACTAATTCACCATAAACAAACTCATCTTCACAACAATCCTAGGGAGACACTGTTACTTTTCTCTTTTCTAGATTTTTTGTTGAAGAGACAGAGAAAGAGAGAGAGAGAGAGAAAGTGAGAAAGCACCCCCAAGAGGGGATAGCCATGCCTCAGTCCCTTCTCCATTCTCTTCTCAGGATTTTGGCCATGCACGCACACGCACCTGGTATGTTTCTTGAGCCACCGTATCCGGCACTCGAACTACGCAGTCTGCCATGTGGCATCCAGCCACCTTAACCTCCATGCCACTGGCCAGCCCACTTTCTTGTTTCAATTGCTGAGGAAACCAATGCACAGAAGTTAAGTAACTTACCCAAGTCCAAGTGGCTGATAAATAGCAAGCCCAGGAGGAGATCTGACATAGTCCGGCTTAAACATGCACTTTCAGCACTAGGCTATAGACATTTCCTTGGAAATACTTGTGTGCAGAAATTGTGCCGATTTTTATTTTATTTTATTTATTTATTTTTGAGACAGAATTTTGCTATAGGGCATGTGCACTCACCAGAGAGACAGAAAGTGAGAAATCACTCCCCCCCCCCACCCGCCCAGGGAGGATGGCCACACTGCAATCCCTTTTCCTCCATTCTCCTCTTGGGACTTTGGGTATGCACTCACACATACCCTGTGTGAGGTTTTTTTTGTTTTTGTTTGTTTCTTTGTTTCTTTGTTTTTGGAGAGGTTTTTGCTATAGGGCACGTGTGCTCACCAGAAAGAGAAACAGAGAAAGCAAGAAATCTATCCCCCCAGCGGATATGGCCACACCGCAATCCCTTCTCCTTCATTCTCCTCTTGGGATCTTGGGCATGCATGCACATGCACCCAGTGTGAATTTAAGCCTCCGGGTCTGAGACTTGAACTGTGGTTGACTACATGGGAGTTCAGTGACATAGCCATTATGCCAACTGCTGGTCCCTACCTGTGTGAGTTTTAAGCCACTGGGTCCAGGACTGGAACTATAGTCAACTATGTGGGAGTCCAGTGCCTTAACCACTTCGCCACTTGCTGGTCCCTGGTTTTGATTTTCAAATGTACAAGGCGCAGTGTTGTGCGTGTTAGCCAAACCGGGTAATAGCCACACTTTACTACAGAAGGCTGCTCATTTCTGTTCTCCTAAGGTGAAGTCCTCGTGCTAAGAGCTGTGAGCCACCCGTTCTTCTGAGTGGGCTGACGAGGGCTTCGCTGTAACTTTGATGTAGTGACTTGGAGAGAGAGAACAGTGAGAGCTGGGCCCGGGGAGAGCAAGGCGGGAGTGGCAAGGGAGGAGGGGAACAAGTGTGTTAACCGGGGAGGACGAGGTCTAGGCAGGGCCCAGCCTGGTCTTGAGGTGGAGCTGTCATAGCTGACAACCCCTTAAGGTGTGGTTGATGACCCAGGACCCAAATCAACCCTTTGACTTTCCCAGGAGCACCGCCAGGGACCCAGCACAGTCGAGTCAGCCTCACTAATAGCACATCTGCTATTGGTCACATCATTTTTGGGGAAGAATGCCTGGATCGTGAGAGTATCCTGCCCTGGGAACAGGGCGCACGCAGAAGGGAATGGATGGGGTGTTACTTCCTTCCTTAGTCGTGTCACCTACTTCTCCATCTTAGGTGGTTCGTATGAGGAATAACCAGACAGAAACATCTGGGTGGTTGGATGGGAGAAGCCATTCCCCTAGGAGTTCACAGAAGTCATTCTGCAATAAAAGGGAGTCAGAGGTGGGATCGTAGTGCCCTCTAGTGGACATTTGGGGAGTTTATACATGTCCATTTTTGGATGAAGGTAGGCAGGATTAGGTTATTTACCAGGGGATTGGTGTCCAGAGTGGAAAGCAGACTCATAGAAAGGTGTGCGAGTGTGTGTGTGTGTGTGTGTGTGTGCGCGCGCGCGCGCGTGTGTGCTGGAGGCTGTGTGGTTTCTCTTAACTTCACCATGCAGGAATTAGGGAAATGACTTAGAAAGGCAAAAATGTGGGAGTTGCTGAAGGCAATGGCCCAGAGACAATAACAAATGTGGGAAAACCAGAGGCTCGGGACAGGGACTTCCCCTTCCAAGTCAGTAAGGTGATTTGAGTAAGAAAATAACGAACAGCCAGTCACTTTCCCAACAGAACTGGACGTGTGCCTGGGGTGGTCTGGATGTCCAGTTACTGGGAAATACTCCGAGTCCACTGCTCCCCCAGTTCACCCAGAGCAGACGGCACCCACCGTGAGATAAAGGGACGATGTTGTCAGAATGAAGAGGAAGATCAGAACAGATGAGTCAGAGTTTTCTTTTTCTTTTCTTAAATACTTTATTTTATTTTATCATTATTATTATTTGCTACAGGGCATGTGCGCTTATCAGAGAGAGATGAGAGAGAGAGAGAAGAGAAGGTGAAAAAAACAAGCTGCCAGGTCTGGGAGTTGAACTGCTGTCGGCCATGTGGGAGTCCAGTGCCTTAACCACAATGCCACCTGCTGGCCCCCAGAAGTTTCTTCTTAAAAGTGAATATTTTTCTCTTACAATGTGTGTTTAGGGACTAGCTGATGGTGTAATGATTACAATGCTGGACTCCCACATGGTTGATCACAGTTTGAGTCCTGCGCCCGGTGACTTGAAACTCACTGTGCGTGGACATCCAAGATCCCGAGAGAAAAATGGAGAAGGGATTGCTGGGTGACCATCCCCTTGGGGAATGATTTCTTGCTTTCTGTCTCTGTCTCTCTCTGTCCAATGAGCACCTGCACCCTATAGTAAAAATCTCTTAAAAAAAATGTGTTTAGCTTTTCTGCTTCTGAAAAGGTACCGCATTTTTTGTGTTTCAAGCCTGTGACTTTCTTTGATATGATTAGATTTAGAGTTACTTTGTTAAAAATTAGTATTTGGAGATTTAGACAAATATTGTTTTTGTTCGGATGGGTTCTCTTATGTATGCAAATGAACTGCTTTATTGTTAACCTGAATTTCTGCTGGTGAAATTGCGTTTGACTGGACAAGATATGATTTCTTTAATTTGTGAACATGGTAAGATTTATCTATGAGTTAAAGATGTTGAAAAGCTGACTTATGCAGATAATGATATGTTTTTGTTTCTGTGTGTGCAAATAACACATGAATATGTTGGTTGAATAAACTTTATTGAAGTAAGCCATTCACATACAAAAGTGCATTACTCAGAAGTACGTAGCTTAATGCGTCATCACAATTTGAATCCACCTGTATAAACATAGCCATCCGAATCTGCTGAGACTGTGATAACAAAACACCATAGACTGGGCGGCTTACACAACAGATACTTATTTCTCACAGTTCTGGAGGCTGGGAAACCCGAGATCAAGATGCCAGCAGAGCTGGGCTCTGGTGAGGGCTCTCCTCTAGGTTTGCAGATTGCAGACAGAGCAAGCAAGCAAGCTCCCTTGTCTCCTCTTCTAAGGGCACTAATCTCATCATGAGGATCCCACCTCAAGACTTCCTCTAAACTAGTTATGTTTAATGATCTCACCTCCTAAAACCATCACACTGGGGACTAGAGCTTCAACATATCAATTTCCAGGTGGGAAGAAGGGACACAGAATTCAGTTCATAATTAACACCCATCGATTGGGTTGTCAGAAAAGTCCTGATGCATTTTTGCACAGAAGAACATAGAAAAAAATATGTTACAACTTTTCCAACAACCCAATAGTAAAGATACATCCCTTGTGCTACCTTCTGATCACTATTCTCTTGGTCCTGCTCAATCACTAGCTTAACTTCTGATAGCATATAGTCTTGCCTGTTTTTTTTCTTTTTTTTTTTTTTGAGAGGTTTTCACTATAGGGTGCGTGCACTCGCCAGACAGACAGAGAGAGGCATAGAGACAGAAAGCGAGAAATCACCCCCCAGGGAGGATGGCCACGCTGCAATCCCTTCTCCTCCATTCTCCTCTCGGGATCTTAGGCACGCACGCACACGTGCCCAGCGTGAGTTTTAAGCCACCGGGTCTGGGACGCGAACCGCGGTCTACTGCGTGGGAGTCCAGTGACATAGCCATTATGCTAACTGCTGGTTCCCAGTCTTACCTGTTTTGAACTTCATAATTAGCATCATACAGTATTTACTCTTGCATTCATTCATTCATTTATTCATTTCATTCATTTATTTGTTTTGTGATAGGGCACATGCACTTTCGAGAGAGACAGAGAAAGAGAGAGGTGGGAGGAGTGAGAAAGCACCTCCAGTGTGATGGCCACACCACAATCCCTTCTTTTCCATTTTCCTTTTGGATTTTGGACACACACATACCAGGGGTATTTTCTAAGCCACCAGATCCGGGACTTGAACCACGCAGTCAGCCTTGTGCAGGGATCCAGCCCCTTAACCACTACATCATCCAGCTGGCCCTCTTTTGCCGTGACGAGATTTATCCATGTCGTTCTCTGTGGTAGCAGCTTGTTCATTTCCATCATGGTACAGTGTTCCATTGCATAGATATACAAGTTTGCCCAGTCCAGGTTTTCACTATTACAAATAGTGTGCACTTCACGGTGTACACACCTACAAGCCAAATTACTGCCTCCTGGTGTATGTATATGTCAGCTTTAATAGATATCATCAAACAGTTTCATAAAGTGATTGTACCAATTTACACTCCTGCCTACACTGTGTGAGTTCAGTCATGATGAAAAAACATTTACACCACAGAAATTGACAACTTCCACAAGTCAGGGTTTCTTTCTCAGAGATCCAGTTGTTACCTGGTTACCAGCACACCACTGCCAACACCCATCGTCACGAAGGCTCCACGTGCTTTTGATTCTTGGTGTTGTCGGTTTTTTCCCAAGGGAATGACTAAAAACTTAACTGAATGTACTTTTCGTTTTATTTCATTATTTTTTTTTAGTTTTAGTTTTTGCTATAAGTCATATGTGCTTATCAGAGAGAGAAAGCGAGAAAGTGAGAAATCACCACTCAGGGAGGATGGCCGTGTTATAATCCCTTCTCCACTTTCCTCTCGGGATTTTGGGCACGCATGCACATGTGCCTGGCGTTATGTTCTTTTTTTTTTTTTTCTTTTAAAATTTTAAAAGAATTTTTAAAAAGTTAACTTTATTTATTTATTTATTTATTTATTTATTTAAATTTGACCAGAGAGGGACAGAGCGAGAGAAAGGGAGAGAGAGAGGGAAAGTGAAAAAGCAGCCACCAGGTCTGGGACTCAGACCACAGTTGGCCATGTGGGAGTCCAGAGCCCTTAACCACCATGCCACTTGCTATCCCTCTGGTTAGCCCTCCTGGGTTTGTTTTCAAAGCCACTGTGTCTGGGACTCAAACTGTGCAGTCAGCCATGTGGGATCCAGTGCCTTGACCTCCACCTGCTGGTCCCTTAACTGAATTTTTAAAAGTTCAAATATAAGACAGAATTTAGAGAAGTTATCTTATGAGATTAAATATACAAGAGGCCAGACATCTCTTATTTTATTTTATGTCTATATATTAAGTTGTTGGAAAAGTTGTGATGTATTTTTGTTTGATTTTAATCTATGCAAAAATGTGTCATGACTTTTCTGACAACCCAATATTTATATACACAAATGCTCCAAATTTAAAAATGAGAAAAGGGGACCAGCAGTGTGTGTAATGTCTATGTCGCTGGACTCCCATG